>NC_038043.1:19496030-19838249 GCF_002211085.1 Panicum hallii
GATGATCTCGATGAGTTGCTAATCCCTGATCTACCCAGGCAGATCGAAAGGACGTCCATTTTCGATGTGACCTCAACTCATGCTACAATAGGGCTACTCGAATTGGATTCAAACCGATCTGAGAAGGTTTCGCGATCCAAGTCCCTCTCCGACTTGGAGGAGGACTTGGATCGCCTCGTCAAGATTCGAGGAGAGGGAGCCACCACCTTTCGGGGGCCCCCTGTTTTCAACCGCGATTCAGACTCAAACAAAGAGTACTCGTTAATTAAAAGTTTTAGCCGAGGAGGAATCGAGGACGGGGGAGCCACCGCTTGTCGGGAGGCCCCAGTTCTTGACAACCACTCGCAACCTGATGATTACTCTGAGTCATTTTTGGGTAATCATCCAAGTTTGACCATAACATCTACGCCACAAGGCCGTTTCATGTATTGGAAAGGTCTAGAGCCCTCCGAGTTACTCGAATACGACTCCCGCCTTGTGGTAGAATCCACCCTTCGGCGTATCGATCCCAGGGAGCCGGAAGATTTTGACTACTCCGCTCAACTTCATCTCGCGTCACAACATCGATGCACTACAGTGACGGCCTTGACTACTCGACTCGCGCTGCAGTCATGACTGCTTCGACAAATCGGCAGCATCAACGACAAATTCAACAACTCGTCTTGACTAGAAACTAGTCGGGAACAAGGTGCAAACTACTCGGCGTCTAGCTTCGCAAGGTCAACAACTAGTCAGAATTAGCTTCGACTAGTTGGCTCCATCGACAAATCGCTCACGGATCAAAATCGGTTCGAGGCGGTTCAACCCAGGACCCTCTCCGCATTGGAAGAGGATTTGGATCGTCTACCACCACTGGAAGAAGGAGAAGACACCGCGCGCTGGGAGGCTATTATTTCTGACAGCTACTCGGATTCAGCCACTCATGTGACCCATGAATCAGCCACCATGATTCATTGCCACACCCGGGGAACTCCTTTTTCAAGAAGGCAGACCCCTCCATTCTTCCGACGACGAAGATGAGGGCCAGGTGGTGCAGAGCGCCTAATGCTTCGCCCCCAATGGAGAAATATTCATGATTCACGTTGACAAGGACTGTGAAGACCTAGAGTGGGTCTAGCTAGATGACTACGACGACTACCTCCTTAATCCACTCGACGAGGACGTGGACGTAATAATGGATTGTGAATCCTCATCCAACATCAAGGTGGAAGATGCAGATGACATCCAGAAGGAATGCCTTAGGCTCATCAATGCGAAGCGCGCCCAACGTAGGCACCGCGCAGTCGAGACAAACCAGCAAGGGAGCGGTAACCTCCATGACTCCTCCACGGGTGGCCTTTGTGCCATCATCAATGCTGGCCGGGACGCCCGCAATGTCCTCACTGCCAGGCAGCAGGAATGAGAAGAAGTGGAAGCCTACAGCCCCACCTGCTATCAGCTCCCTCTCGACTACCTAGAGACAACTCAGAAGCACAAGCCAGAAGCTGGGAAACAATCCACTCGCAGAAAGAAGACTCTCAGTTCGAAGGAACGATTCAAGAAAGCCCTCCATGGGCAATGCCCGTGGCACTCCAAGAGCAAGAATCCTGCGTTTGAATGTCAAACCCTTCGGAGGGCCCTTGGAGCTCCACCAAGTCTATGAAGAAAGGCAACAGGACTACCCAACTAATGATTTACTCATAAATTAAGTACCCGGCTCAAGGAGGTTTTCTGAGGGTCTTTTAGGTGTTGTGTTTGTTTAAACCATTGTTTTGGAATTATATCTCGAAACAAGGGGTTCCATATGCCTAAAAGCACCCCATTTTATCACTTAGTCAGGGTCGCTATTTATGTTCATTATTCGGGTTAATCACGACTCCCTCACTACACTCAGGGAACCCTGTCATAGCTGAACCATACGATTGCCAAAAGTGGTTGCCTCATTTGGCAATGACTAGTGGAACCCTTTAATTAGTTGAATAAAGCACCTACGCGATTGTCTATCAAATACTTCTAGTAACGCTCAGATTACTAGTTCCTGACTAGTTTTGTATGTTACTAAAGGGACCTCGCTCCCAACTACCAGTAACCCCCAGATTACTAGTTCCCGACTAGTTTTCTATGTTACTGAAGGGGCCTTGTTCCCAAAGTTCCAGTAACACTCCGTTTACTAGTTTCCGACTAGTATTACACATAGTTTACTGAAGGGGACTTGCTCCCGTATGACCTCGCCAACAGTCTCACCGGAAATCATTTTTTTCCAACTAGAAGCAGCCTGAAGCACCCGTACCACCCGCATGGACGTCAAACATACAATCAATGACTCAATCGACAACTCGGAACCTCTCGAACTGAATCCCCGTTGGTCAGAGGTCCTGTTCCACATGTTCTTCGCCAAGTCGGAGGAGGATTTGGATCATCTACCATAAGTCGGAGGAGGATTTGGATTGTCTACCACCAGTCGGAGGAGGATTTGGATCGTCTACTATAAGTCGGAGGAGGATTTGTATCATCTCCTACAAGTCGGAGGAGGATTTGGACTGTCCCCTACAAGTTGGAGGAGCACTAGCCAGCATCCATCGAAGGGCTCCTATCCCCGCCGACCACTTGGACTTCGTTAACGACGCACTACCCTTATCAAACGGCCACTAGGGTCCGATGGCACCTCCATCTTGGTTGGGCGGGCCCAGGAATCGGAAGGGCACGAGTCCTCCAAGCTACCCGCTCAGCACACCTTTTTGCACCTCCATCTTGGTCGGGCGGGCTTGGACATAGGAAGGGAACGAGCCCTCCAAGCTACCCGACTCAGCCCACCTTTATGCATTTTCAACTTGGTCGGGCGGGCCTGGGCATAGGAAGGGCACGAGCCCTCCAAGCTACCCAACTCAGCCCACCTTTCTGCGTTTTCAACTTGGTCGGGCGGGCCTGGGCATAGGAAGGGCACGAGCCCTCCAAGCTACCCGACTCAGCCCACCTTTTTGCGTTTTCAACTTGGTCGGGCGAGCCCGGGTATTGGAAGGGCACGAGTCATCCAAGCTACCGGGCTCAGCCCACCTTTCTGTACCTACAACTTTGTCGGGCGGGCCCGAGCATTGGAAGGGCACGAGTCCTCCAAGCTACCCAGCTCAGCCCACCTTTCTGCATTTTCAACCTGGACGGGCAGGCTCGGGTACCGGAAGGGCACGGAGTCCTCCAAGCTACCCGGCTTAGCCCACCTTTTTGCGCCATCAACCCCGACAACCCGTCGGGCCTAGCACCGTTCCGAAAAGGCAGGACCCTCGACTTTTCAGCGACTACTTCACCATCGTGAGGGCACTCGGCGACCCGCTGATGACTACTTTGACTATGCAACTAGTCGAGAGTGACACTCACACCACCAGTGACTAGTTGGAATTGATTCCGACTAGTTAGGATCATCAACAAACCGACGTAGCTTCATCAACAAGTAACACAGCTTCGTTAGCAATCACCAACGAATCAAGAGTGACAACTATCCATTCTCATTCGGCTTCTATGATTTGGGGTTGGGCGCAACAAGGCGGCTGCCCCCATGAAGGCTGAGATCCAATTCAAGGAGGTTTTACGAAGATCTTTAGGGAACTTATTTAACCATTGTCTTGAGTTTTATCTCGACACAAGGGGTTTTTTCTTAAAGAATTCGTTCAACCACTCAGTCAGGGGATTAAGGAGTTTACCCAAAATAGGGCTTGTTCGTTCATTCTTACTTCAGCATCGTACGAACTGTCTTGCCCCACCCAAGGAATTCCTTTGGGCTAACCAAGACATCTTCGCATGGCAACATGCGACTTGTTTTGGCCCGCTCAAGGAGTTCCTTTGGGCTAACCAAGACATCTGAGCATGGCAATATACGACTTGTCTTGGCCCGCCCAAGGAGTTCCTTTGGGCTAGCCGAGTCATCCTTGCTCAACGACTACTTTTGTAACAATGCATGTACAAGATTGCGTTGTCACTTCCTTTGGGCCAATCAAGACATCTTTGCATGGTAACACACGACTTGTCTTGACCCGCCCAAGGAATTGATCACCCCATGTGAAGGATCTCATCGTCAATCCCTTAGGGCAAACAGTGACATTTTCACAAGTCAACATGTGAATTCTCATGGTCCGCCCAAGGATATGAGTGAAGCTACCAGCAAGATTTATTTCTTCCACGCTAATTGACTTCCAATCACCTTCACATAGTTCCAGTACAACTCCGTTTACCAATTTTCAGTCGATACTATGTGCAAGTTTACTGAAGGGGCCTCACTCCCACACTTCCAGTAACAGATTACCAGTTTTCGACTAGTATTCTATGTTACTGCAGGGGCTTCGCTCCCAACTTCTAGTACAACTCTATTATACTGGTTTACGACTAGTATTATGTGCAAGTTTACTGAAGGAGCCTCGCTCCCATACTTCCAGTAACAGATTACTAGATTCCGACTAGTATTCTATGCTACTGAAGAGGCTTTGCTCCCATAATTCTAGTATAACTCCATTCTACTGCTTTACGACCAGTATTACATGCAAGTTTACTGAAGGGGCCTCGCTCCCATACTTCCAGTAACAAATAACTAGTTTCTGACTAGTATGCTATGTTATTAAAGGGGCCCCACTCCGATACTTCTAGTACAACTCCGTTATATTGGTTTATGACCAGTATTATGTGCAAGTTTGCTGAAGGGGCCTCGCTCCCATAGTTCCAGTAACAGATTACTAGTTTGCGACTAGTATTCTATGTTACTGAAGGGGCTTTGCACCCATAATTCCAGTATAATTCCATTCTACTGGTTTATGACTAGTATTACGTGCATGTTACTAAAGGAGTCTCACTCCCATACTTCCAGTACAACTCTGTTATACTGGTTTACGACCAGTATTATATGCAAGTTTGCTGAAGGGGCCTCGCTCCCATACTTCCAGTAACAGATTACTAGTTTGCGACTAGTATTCTATGTTACTGAAGAGGCTTTGCTCCTATATTTCTAGTACAACTCCGTTTACTGGTTCATGATCGGTATCCGTGCAAGTTTACTGAAGAGGCCTCGCTCCCATACTTCCAGTGATGCTCTGATTACTAGTTTCTGACTAGTATTCTATGTTACTGAAGGGGTTTTGTTCCCATACTTTCAATAACGTTCAGACTACTAGACTCCAACTAGAACTCTATGTTACCGAAGGGGACTCGCTCCCATACTTTCACTATTACTCCCCTGATCTGGACCATGCTGCTCGGCGAGTCGGATTCAACTCTGATTAGTTGGCTTCATCAACAATCACCAATGAATACTCCGATTTTGCAAGAACGCTCGACTACACGTTGCTGACTATAATGAATACTCATTGGATTCGACTCCAACTAGTTGGGTTCAACAACAACCGTCAGCGACTACTAGACTTCGTGAAGAATGCACGGTGACACGTTGGCGACTACTTCGACTACTCGTTTCGCCTACAGGCTAGTCAGAATTGACTATGCCTGGCGACACGCTGGTGGCTACATTGACTACTTTTCTCATCTGCAAGATTAGTCGGAATCATCTCTGACTAGTTGGCTTCATCGATAGTTCAAGATCTAGAGGCAATTGGCTAATACCTAGGCTCGGGGTCTGGTACCACCGACTACTAGGCATATACTTTGTGACTCATCTAGCTCCCAGGCTCGGGGGCTAGATACGACACGGCTCTCGGCAATGAAGGTTTGATTTGTGAGGTAATTTAGGGCACTGTTTGGTGAAGTCATTTTTTTAACCATTTTTCTAGGGAAGTTATCCTGAAAAAAGAGGTTTTCAAATTTACTAAAATGATTTGCCCATTTTCACCATCAAATCTTTACTGTCATATATTGCATGCCACGATGCTTTGGATCCTTTATTCCAAACCTTGGGAATTTGGATTCAAGGCTCGGAGGCTGCGGGACATGTGTCATCAGCGACATATTTTTCAAATCTGTTGGAAGATAAGGACAGAAGAGTCAAGATTAAATTGACCCTCCGCTTGATTCTACGAGTCAACCTAAGGCTCGGGGGCTAATCCATATGGAGTGCGAGTTTAATCGCATCCCATATAAAAGAAGACTTGACAACTACTTGGGGCATGAGCATCTCAAAGCCTCGATGCAGCCAAGGAAGTACTTGGAAGATACCTTCGAGATGAAGTTCGGAGAACTCGAAGATGCCTTCAGAAGTACTCGGATGCCTACAGTACTCGACTACGAAAAGCTCAGGGGCTTGTCAGACCCGAGCACACGGGACTGTGGATGTGGCGTACTTTTCCTAGGATACGGGATGGGATATGGCCCATGCCCTACATCTGTTGTAACTACTCATAGTGTAGTAGAACTACTCATACAGTAGTGAAACTAGTTGGATACAGTAGGGAACTATCAGAAAAGTACTTGGGTAGGACTCCTGGCCTTGTACCCGACTAGGACTTCAATATAAACCTGTCCCCCCACATTATATAAGGGCGGACAGGACCCCCTCCAAGCAGGGAATCACCAAGAAGATCACCCAATCACCACCTAAGGAAATAAAAACCACACAGGACGTAGGATATTACGCTCACGGCGGCCCGAACCTATCTAAAGTTTGTGTTCCTTGCACCTTCGAGTTCGTGATCTCGGCGACACCCTACCTACAAACTTTCCACCTCGGGGGTATCCCTTGGTGGGCGTGGCGGTAAAACACCAACATAGCCCACACCCGCTCCTACAAATCAGCTCCTATATATACAAGCCGGCGCCTACGTAGGGTATTACGCTCACGACGCCGTTGGGCTATCTAAATCTCGAGCTGACCCAACACCGCCACCCTACTCCCCGGCAGTGCTCCTCCCCGCGGCAGCTATCATCCCCGGCGGCGCCCTTCCCCGAGCCCCTCTACCCCACGGCGGCCTTGAACTGAGCCAAATTTTTGAAATGAAAATCCGACTCCCTATACCTTCATGATAGTCCCTGGATCAAACGCTATCACGTACAGAACTCATTCTAGATACATATCATAGTCATACAACGCGAAAAGTCAATACATGGCTTCAGGCCATCCTTCATCTTCTGAAATCTCCACCATAGGCAAAATTGAGCGTAGCACGGACCTTCATCTTATCATTCTTCATGGTTGGGGTCGATGTCTAGGTCGGATCCTTCACCTACTCAAACTATCCCCAAGGAATGGGATAGATCCACGTCATCATCCATATGCAAGCTTTGAGGTGGTCTAAACTAAAGGTATAACAAATATTCAAGGAATAAAGCTGGGGTTTCCTATGCGCAAGCAGTATCAAGAGTAAATCTCATCCAAACAACCTCAGACTCGGACCAATCCGGCACCCGGATTCCCAACATACGCACCTCTCAAAACCACCAAGTCAGCACGAGAACTCCCACTCCTCACATCTCAGCTGCCCTAGGCAGGAAGTATCCACTAAAGGGAGGTAGAAACATGAGTAACACTACTCTAATGAGAGCAACAGAAAAGTTGGGTTGTCCATAATCGAGGACGCGACTATACGTATAGTTTTCACCCTGCAGGGGTTGTACACCTGGACCCACTCAAATCGAAACCAGCCAGGAGCGACCCAACTGAACGATGAGATACCGGTCTACTGACACAAAAACTAGAAGCCTTGGTACCATTCGGTTTTCCCGGATCTTGGGTGCATCCTCTTGCAAAAGGTCACCCCAGGACTATGAAGCCTCCCTTGCGTCTCGGCGAACGTGAGGTCAGCACCTCCTCCCCCTGCACTAATACTTGATCCTCCTACCAGCTTGGTACCGCACTTGCTAGCCCCCGACTAGACCCACCCGCATAATGCGTAAGTGGTGTGCACGCTTAACATAGTCCCACAAATCATAGTTACCCTCACGCTGTCCTCAACTGCCGAAGCGAGTACCTTCATCACATGCGTCTCCACCGCAATGGTCCGCAAATGCACCCATTACGGTTGCCACCAACTCCTCAACCAAGCATCCACAATTTATACCCCCCACAGGTACTCCGTAGGGTGTGCCAAGATACACATCCCAAGCCCTCGATCCAAAGATCGAGTTAAGTTTGCTTGCTCCTGGCTAAAAGCCCTATTCAGTGTATGTCCACTCATGCCAAGACTATCTATCCATCCCCATACATACACATGCAAAGCATAGCAAGGTATCTCATATATATATATATATATCATGTGAATAGGATCTCAAGTAGTTCAGGTAAATAGATAGGCTATGCAAGCTCATCTCATCATTTCAGAATGTAAAGCATAGCATATCTAGCAAGCAATGCATAATAGGTGTTCAAATCATAGATGAGCATGAACCTGGGTTCTCTTCGTAGTCTTCACGGGCCTCCTGGTACTTCTAGTAGTCCTGGACGTCGATCGGCTCCTCATCGACGGGTCCTATTTGTAAATATAAATAAATATAGAGGCCAAAGTGCAAAAGTGCACAAAAGGTAATAAAATACAATACAAATCACAACAAAACCTAGTCTAATGGGTAGATCATGATTTTAGAAGAATTACGAAACTAGTTTCATAATTTTTGGAGGTCCGGTTAATTTATTATGAATTTTTAAGATTAAATCTATTTCTAAAATTATTAAAAAGATTTCGTAAAAAGAAACACAACAGTGACACATGAAAATACCAGAGCGTGCCGAGTGGCATGCTGACATCATAATGACATTAGCATGACGTCACTTGAGGGGGTTAGATCTAGCTATTATCAGTAGTGGGTCCTACTGACGTCAGCGTTGACTACTCAACACTGACAAGTCAACAGTCAACGTGCCAAGGTGGGGACCACGGGTCAGTGGTCCCATGGGTCAGCCTCGCCCACAGGCTGATAGGTGGGGGCTCTCGAGTCAGGTTTGGGCAAAAAGGAAAAAGGGAGGAGTCTCGGCTCGGGTTATGGGCCGCAAGTTAGTGGGCTAGCTCAACGGCCCGACTTGGCTTGGCTTGGTTCTGGCGGACCAGCTCAAGGCCTCAGCTCGCAGGCCGGCTCAGCTTAGCAAGTTAGGGCTCATCGGCTTGGTGGGCTGGCTCGCCAGCCCGTCTGGTTCTTTCTCTCCTCCTCCTCCTTCCACTAATAGAGCTCACCCATGCGTCGGTCTCTCTCTCTTACACGCGGGTCCTGCAGATCATTCACATAGCCGGATTTGGTGCGGCCAGCTCCAGATCCGGTGTGGCTCAGCTCGTGTGGGCCCACGTGTGGGCGGCCAGAGGGTGTGTGCGTGCGTGTGCGCTGGGTGTGTGTTTGACGAAACGCCCATGAGGGGTCAGCGGCAACGTGCGCGCAACGTCGCGGCAGTAGCACACGGTGGCCGCGCACGGCGCAGTTGCGACAAGGTGGTGACAAGGCACGACGAGCTTAGCTAGGTGCAGTGCACGCGTGCGACTCCCAGGGCCACGGCCACCGACGCTGATGAGGTGGTAGGGCGGCGAGGCAAGGCAACGGCAAGGCGGCGTGGTCGGTATGGCTCGCCGTGGCAGGACTGGAAGGCTTGGCCTTTGACTTGCCCGGCGGGGTGGTGCGTGCGGAACCTGGCGACCCAGGGCTGTGGTAGTGATGAGGTGGTGTGGCAGGGTGTAAGCGGGGCCAAAGTCTCAAACTTGGGGGCGGTGCTGCTCGGGAACGCACGCACGCGCGCAGTTCCTGCACCCCAGGGCCACAGCGTGGCCGTGTCGTGCGTGCGGAGCACCGGTTTCCCGAGCTCGTGGCACGACACGGCTGTGGCATGGCGAAGGCGGCTGTGGGGTGAACGACGGCACTACAGGTCCCTACATGAATGGCGGCGTGAGGGCCGGGTAGAGGGGAAACGGGGTGCTAGGGTTCCCTACGGTGGGCTCATCGTCAGCGGCAAGCACGACGACAGCAGGAGGGTGATAGAAAGGGGCGGCAGCACCTACCGGTAGGCTCAAAGAAGAGAAGGGTGAGGCAGCGGGGTGCCGAGGCAGTGGGCAACTGGTGCCGTGCAAGACGCGCGGCAATGGCATCGTAGTCGTACGGGCACAGGCTCGGTGCAGCTCCTCCTCCTCTAGGCATGGCGTCTGTCTGCGGCGGTGGCAGCGACCTCTCCTCCTTCTCTTCTCCTCTATTTCTCCTCCTTTTCTTGGTGGTGGCGGCGGGACTAGGGGAAACCGTAATAAGCCGCTAGGGCTATGGTGGTGGCCGATTGGGCTCTTATAGGCGCCGTCTATGGTTTGGTTGGGGCACGGATGCCGAGGATTTTCCCGACAGCGCTCGGTGCGTACGTGGGTCTATGTGGCGACATCCTGCGGCTCGACGGCTAGGGTTTGGAGGCGCACGGACGGTCAAGGGTGAGGTGGAAAGGGAGATGCGGGCGGTTGTCCGTGTTTTACTGCCACGCTTATCGAGGGATACCACCGAGGTGTTTAGTTTGCAGGTAGGGTGTCACCGAGATCAGGAACTTGAAGGTGCAAGGAACACATGGTTTAGACAGGTTTGGGCCACTGAGAGTGTAATACCCAATGTCCTATGTGGTTTGTATTTCCTTAGGTGGTGATCGGGTGATCTCCTATTTGGAGGGGGTCCCTATCCGCCCTTATATAGTCTGGGGGGACAGATTTATATGGAAGTTACAAGCCCAGGAGTCCTACCTGAGTACTTTTCGGGTAGTTTCCTACCGTGTCTGACTAGTTTTACTACTGTATGAGTAGTCCTACTACACTATGAGTAGTTACAATAGATGTAGGGCGTGGGCCATGTCCCATCCCGTATCCTAGGAAAAGTACGCCACGTGCACAGTCCCGTGTGCCCGGGTCTGACAAGCCCCTGAGCAGTTTGTAGTCGAGTACTGCAGGCATCCGAGTACTTCTGAAGGCGTATTCGAGTTCTCCTGAACCTCCATCTTGAAGGTGTCTTCCGAGTACTTCCTTGGCTGCGTCGAGACTGTGAGGTGCTCATGCCCTGAATAGTTGTCAAGTCTTCTTTTATATGGGGTGCGACTAAACTCGCACTCAATATGAGTAGCCCCCAAGCCTTAGATTGACTCGTAGAATCAGGCTGAGGGTCAATTTATTCTTAAGTCTTCTGTCCTTATCTTCCAACAGATTTGAAAAATCAGTCGCTGATGACATGTGTCCCGCAGCCCCCGAGCCTTGAATCCAAGTCCCTAGGTTTTGGAATGAAGGATCCAAAGAATCATGGCATGTAATATATGACAGTAAAGATTTGATGGTTAAGATGGGCAGATCGGTTCAGTAAATTTGAAAACCTCTTTCTTAGGGAAGAATGCCCTCAAAAAATGGTTAAACAAATAACTTTTCCAAAAAAGTCCAAAATTACCTCTCAAATCAGATCTTGTTCCCTGAGTCAATGACTAAATAAGATCTCTAGGTAATAATCTAAAAAAACCTCTTATTTCGGAATAAAATCCCTAAAATAATGGTTAACAATCATCTACACAAGATAAATCTTTAAAAGCCTCTTGAAGCGGGTATGTTCGATTAGTGTCACAACATCCAGCATTAAAAATATGAGAGCTATCCCTGGAAGCACACTGAGTGCCTTGTCACATCCAGCCTCTGAGCCAAGGAGCTAGACGAGTAGCATAGAATATACCCAGCAGTCGGTGGCACCAGTCCTCGAGCCCAGGCATCGGCCAAGTAGCCGCTGGATCTTGAACAGTTGATGGAGCCATCTAGTCGGAGTCGATCCCGACTAGAGTTGTAGATGAGACGAGTAGTCAAAGTAGTTGAACAGTGTAGAACTAGTCCTAAACTAGTAAAACCCCTTTCCAGGGGAGTGAGGCCCCTTCAGTAACATAGTATATTAGTCGGAAACTAGTAATCTGTTACTGGAAGTGTGGGAGCAAGGCCCCTTCAGCAAACTTGCACATAAGACTAGTCATAAACTGGTAAAACAATGTTATACTGGAAGTATGAGTGTGAGGCCCCTTCAATAACATAGGATACTAATTAGAAACTAGTAATCTGTTACTGGAAGTATGGGAGTAAGGCCTCTTCAGGAAACTTGCACATAAGACCAGTCGTAAATCGGTAAAATGGAGTTATACTGGAAGTATGAGCGTGAGTCCCCTTCAGTAACATGGGATACTAGTCGGAAACTAGTAATCTATTACTGGAAGTATGGGAGCGAGACCCCTTCATCAAACTTGCACGTAAGACCAGTCATAAACCGGTAAAACAGAGTTGTACTGGAAGTATTAATCTCCAGGCACCAATAGAAGATGTCCCAGTTGATCAAGGATAAAAACGGCGTAGATGCTCGATATTCTAGGAATTAAGAACCTCCTGGCCATCAGAGTACTTTAAGCGATAACATCCAGGGCCTGTAACCTTGTGGATGATGAAAGATCCTTCCCATCGCGAGTTAAGCTTGTGTAACCCGGTGTCATCATGGATTCGTCGAAGAACCATATCTCCAACATTGAAAGAGCGTCGTTGAACGTTCCGGTCATGATAACAATGGACTCTTTGTAAGTAGCAGGCTGACTGGAATAAGACATTACATCTAATTTCCTCAGCTGAGTCGAGCTCGAGATGTCTTGCGGTGTTAGCCTTGCCTTCTTCAAACATCTCCAGTTGAGGAGACTTCCACATCACGTCAGCTGATAATATAGCTTCAAATCCGTATACGAGAAAGAATGATGACTGTCCTGTGGCTTTGCTTGGTTGTGTGCGAAGCCCCCAGACTACTGATGAGATCTCATCAATCCACTTGCCGTCCTTTTTGTTGTTCTCATCATAGAGTCTTTTCTTCAATCCATCAAGAATCAAGCCGTTGGTGCGCTCAACCTGGCCGTTGGCCCGCGGGTGAGCCACTGAAACGTATTTAACTTCAATGGAACTACATTCACAGAAATCCCAGAACTGATGTGAGTGGAAATTGAATCCTAGATCTGTAATGATGGTGTTGGGGAAGACAAAATGGTGTAGGATATCACAAATGAAAGTAACCACTCGATCTGCAGAGAGGTTGCAATTGGCTTGTACTCAATCCACTTGGTAAACTTGTTGATGGCCACCAACACGTGTGTAAAACCGCCCGGCATGGTAGTCAGAGGCCCTATCATGTCCAGGCCCTAGCATGCAAACGGCCATGAAGATGGTGTGGTGATGAGATTATGAGCCAGAATATGGGGCTATTTGCTAAAGAACTGATAGTTTGTACACCGGCGAATGAGTGCTTCAGCATCTACCAAAGCAGTCGGCCAGTAGAAACTAGATCTAAAAGTGAAAGGATCTCAAGATTCTTAGAGGGGGGTGAATAGGCAAATCTAAAACTTAAAACACTTTAAATAATGTCAGTAACATAGATGTCCAGATACTCCGAGTTTTGTGTCCGGAGTTTCCAAAAATATTGTCCAGAGAGTCCGGATATGAAATAATGTACACACTAACAAGATAGTGATGCTGCAATTTAGATCGAGTAAATTTAGGCAAGTTAGTAGTACCTTAAGAGTGTTTCTAACCAGTTGTCTTGTTCTAGAGACTAATATAATTGTAGATCGGCCTCAAACCCTAGAAAGTTAGTCTCACATGCAAATATCTAATAAAACTAGTAAGGAGCACAAAAGAGAGACATAATTTGTTATTCGAAGTTCACTCCCAAAGGAGCTACGTTTCCGTTGTGGAAGGATTCAAGAGACAGTGCTCAAGAACCCCTATGCTCCTCATCCAAGGGTGAGACCAACGCTCAAATCCAAGGTTACTTACTATGTGTTCCTCCGAGAGGAATGAAGATTACAAACTTCTTGTGGTGCTCACAATTTGCTTGAACAATCACAAGTGACGCCTAGCCGTCTTGGAGCTTGAAGCTCCAAGAGTAATAAACTTGAATTCACTGGCTAGACAAGGGTGTTGTGCTCAAGAGATGGAATGGAAGCTTACTAACACCAATCTTTGCTCTTGCAACAATCTCACTCGAATCCCCAAAGAAAATCACTCAAGAATGAAAGAGGGGAAGTGAGGGAGCTCTCCTTTTGCTTGCAGGCGTGTTCTAGTTCAAATGAGCAAGAGAGAGATGAATGAAGGGGTATGGGGGGTATTTATACCCCCTCTCATAGAAAACTAACCGTTGGGTAAAGGGTACCCGGATACTCCGAGTATATGTCCGGATACTCCGGACACAGGGGTCTGGAGACTCCGGTCTCAGAGAAACTTTGGATGGGTAACAGTTACCCGGAGACTCCGGGTGTTTGTCCGGATACTCCGGATCACTATGTCCGGACATTCCGGACTGTGAACCGAACAGTCCGGATAGAACATGGAATTTCACAAGAAGGCTGTTTTTAGTGGTAGGTTTGATTCTCATGGCTTTTGTAAGTTCTCTTGAGCACAACTACCACATCAACACCTATGGATCAAAGTCCCTCTTGATAGTACGGCGTTCCTATACTCAATTTCAAAATAAAATCTAATTCTTCAAGTAAATTTGAAACACCGCTTTTTATTTCCCTTTTTGAGGGGTCATGTTTTTGTAATACGCTTTGCTTCATCATTCTTAGCCCCTACACACATGCTCGATAACACGATTAGATATATATGTGATTTGTCATCTACCAGCAAAACCCACTAAGGGGCCTAGATATCTTTCAATCTCCCCCTTTTTGGTGATTGATGACAACCCACATGTATTTCATTTAATAATCATAAAGATGTAAGCTTAAGCATATAAAGAGCTCCCCCTTAATGTATGCCATGAATTCGAATTTCAAATTGACTTCTCAAAAGTTAAAGTTGGCACATTATGAAGAAAACATGAAAAACTCTTATACATTTTACAGTGGGGTGAGCAAGTGTGTGCTAAAACAATGTGTGATGTAAATGATAGGTTATGCACTCAAGGAAAATTTGTGTTGGCTGGAAAAACCCGGAGACTCCGGGTATATGTCCGGAGACTCCGGACATGATGTCCGGAATATCCGGCTATTTACCCGGAGTATCCGGAACTTCTGCATAGAACACAGAAAACAGCAAGTCATCACAATTTAAATAGGCATCACACTATCATTTAAGCCTTAGAACAGTTTCAAATATGATAACCAAACAATTTTAAACATAGAGTAGCACACATTACAAGTTTTCAATACAATACAAGTTCAATACGATACAAGCCCAAAAGAGTACATAAATGGTCATCTTCACTCCCCCTTTGTCATCAAGTGCTAAAAAGGGAATGAAAAGAGCAAAGTGGTCTACTCCTCATCATCATCTTGGGCACCGTCATCAGATGTGTCTTCATCCTCATCCGAGTCAGGGATCTCGCGGTATTTGTGAGGTTCTTCTTCCTCGGTCTCCTCTTCTTCATCAAAGATCTCTTGGCCACGAGGAGGAGAGTGACGAGAACAAGTAGGGGCATGAGTGCATCGATGTGGGTGAGGAAGAGGGGCATGAGCAGCTGCAACAGTAGCCTCATCCGCAGCATCCCACTCGGCGAACGGGTCATCAAACTCGGGCAACTCATGGTAAGGATCCGCAGGAAGTCCTAAGTGACCCTTGATCTCAATAATATCACGACAGTTTTCATTGATTTCATGAGTAGCGGTCTTGCACATGCTAAAGATGTTCTTGGGTGCCCGCTTGATGAAAGAATCATGATGACCATGGCGAGAGGAAGAAGATACACTGAAATAGGATGGAGCGGGATCAAATCTTGCATTCCTTGTAGCACCGGCATGAAGAGGAGGTGCGTGCAGTGCATCACCAGATCGAGGACGAAGGTGAAGTGTTGCATGCTTGCAGTCCTTAGGAAAGGTGATATTTGTAACCCTCTCTATCATGTACATGAGATATGGAGCAGATGGTAGAAATTTCTGTGGATCATTCATCGTCCTCCTCAACTCATTCCAAATGAAATCCATGATTGAGAAGGGTCTCCCACCAGGCATGACACGAGCAAGAAGGTTGCAAGCAAAGTATCTTAGTGCCGTAGCATCTCCATCCTTAGCATCAATGGTGGCACGAAAGAATTGATTCATCATGTAGTAGAAGGGTTGAAGGGTGCTTGCGTTACCGGCTTCAGCTAAAATCGGATTGTAGAAGAGGGCCGGTAGTTGATTTGGCTTCAATTGATTCTCCACATGAATAGGATCTCTCTTCTTATCCTCTGAGCCAAGTCCAAGAAGCCTAGAGAAGGTCATGTAATCCACTCCATACTTCACTCCCTCGGTTGTCCAAAAGAAGGCAATTTTCCTTGCATCATAAAAGAAAGAGGAGTGAAATTGAGCAAGGATCTCCTCATTCCAATCATACCTAAAGCCCATGATGTCATAAAGCCCAAATTCCTTGCACTTTGCAATTGCTTGATTGAAGAATGGATCATTGAGCTTCTCAAAGTATGTCCAATCCACATACTTGCAAGGAACAATTGGAGCCTTGCCCTTGCGCATGACTACAGAGAGGTAGAAATCCTGATGGAACTGACACCAAAATCTTCTTTCCAAGTTTTCGGCCTTCTCATATTTATACATGTCCTCCTTGCGTGCATTAGTCAGTGCCACGGTTTGATTGAAGTAATTTCTCCCCATTTCAACCACAAACCCAGGCAGAATTTAAGGAAGGGAGAGCTTCGGGCATCTGGGATATTGGCGTTGATCTTCTTGAAACTCTATTTGAAGACGTGGAGGTGTGCGAGGGCAGATTTCCCAAGCAATTCCCTTTCTTGTTGGATTTGCCCGGGAAGGAGGAGGCACAGCCATACTAGGCATCATGTAGGGAGCTTGTCGAGCTGCATGAGATGGAGCTTGGCTGCTGCTTGCAGGTTCCTTGCCTGGGCAATGGTTAGGTCAAAGCTCCCTTAGAGGAGGGCTCGGAGGGGAATCCTCTTCCACTTGAAGTTGTGGATCATGGCGACGCTTTTGCCATCGCTACCCTGTAGGAGCATTCGCACGGTCTCTTCCCATAGCCTAGACATAGGATTGAGCGATTAGGATCAATCTAGAAATAATAGAGGAGAAACATGCTGGCCGGAATTCTTGAAATTTGGAGAGTCCAGGTATATGTCCGGATACTCCGGGCACACTATCCGGAGTATCCGGATAAAGTATCCGAAGCCTCCGGGCATTGTGTTCCAAATCCTAGGTTCAAGAAATCAAAAGATCCTACCATGGGATTTGAGTGAAACTTGGGGTATGAGTTACTAGACATGAATGGAGATAATGCCCTAAAGGATATTCAATTTTACCAACTACATTGAGAGATTGGGTGATTCGAAGTTTGAATACCTTAAGGAAAGTTGAACGCGCGGGAAACTTCAAATCCAATGCTTCCCCGGAGTTTCCAGAGGGAGAATGCTCTTCCTTCAAAGATTTGCAAGATTTATGCGCTTGGATGGTGGAAATCGCCCCTTGGGCGAGAGGGAGGAGGAGGAGAAGGAGAAGGAGAGGGAGGCGGCGGCGGTGAGAAAGAAGGCGTGAAGCATTTTAACTGACCCCCTCCACGGTATATACTGGATGGATTTACCATCCGGAGTCCGGACAAAGGACCAGAGTATCCGGCTCACCTCGAGCAGAATTTTAGTGAAGGATAGGATTGAATTTTGATAGAGGTATCTCATGATGTGAGAGGCTCACTTAGCTTGAGACTAGCCAACAATCAACAATGGGAACAATAGTCTCAAGTAAGTAAGAAAAGATTCAAATTTTCTTGAAAATTACTCTATAGCAATGAAACATGTGCATGATCTCAAACTAAGTAATGAGAATCCAATATATTCAGCTCACTCCTCAAGGTACAAAATCTTTGCTCATCAAGTGGTTTAGTGAAGATATCGGCTAGTTGTTTATCGGTGCTTACATGACTCAAAATGATATCTCCTTTGGTCTCATGGTCTCTCAAGAAATGATGTCTTATATCAATGTGTTTGGTTCTTGAGTGGTTTACTGGGTTGTTAGCTAGCTTGATCGCACTCTTGTTGTCACACAAGAGTGGAATCTTACTAAACTTGCAACCAAAATAGCTCAAAGTAAATCTCATCCAAAGTAGGTGCACACAACAAGCACCTGCAGCAACATACTCAGCTTCGGCAGTGGTTAAAGCAACGGAATTTTGTTTCTTAGAACTCCAAGACACAAGGGACCGACCAAGAAATTGACAAGTCCCCGATGTACTCTTCCTATCTACTTTGCAACCGGCATAATCCGAATCAGAGTAGCCAAATAGATTGAAAGTGGAGCCCTTGGGATACCACAAGCTAAGGTATGGAGTGTAAACCAAATATCTTAGAATTCTCTTAATAGCCATAAGATGACATTCCTTAGGATTAGCTTACACATGCACACACTAAGCATGATATCGGGCCTAGATGCACAAAGGTAAAGAAGGGATCCAATCATAGAGCGATATACCTTTTGATCTACGGCCTTGCCATCTTCATTTAGATTGAGATGTCCATTAGTTGGCATGGGTGTCTTGATAGGCTTGGCATTCTCCATGTCAAACTTTTTCAACATTATTTGGTTTGACAAATGAAAGTGCCTTCCTTGAGTTACTTGATTTGAAATCCAAGGAAGAAAGTTAACTCGCCCATCATGGACATCTCAAATCTCTTTGTCATGATCCTACTAATGTCGTTGCACCAAGATTGATTAGTAGAACCAAATATGATGTCATCGACATATATTTGGCATAGAAAAATATCTTTATCAACTTTACGAGTGAAAAGAGTAGGATCGGCTTTGCCTATCTCAAAGCCTTTCCTTAAGAGAAAATCCTTAAGGCATTCATACCATGATCTAGGAGCTTGCTTAAGCCCATAGAGCGCCTTATGGAGCTTGTAGACGTGATTAGGAAACTTGGAATCTTCAAAACTTGATGGTTGCTCAACATATACCAATTCGGAGATTGGTCCATTAAGAAAAGCACTCTTCACATCCATTTGGTATAGCTTGAAATCATGGTGAGTTGCGAAGGCAAGCAAGATATGAATTGACTCAAGCCTAGCTACGGGGGCATAAGTCTCACCAAAATCCAAACCTTCGATTTGTGTGAAGCCTTGAGCAACTAACCTTGCTTTGTTCCTTGTCACCACGCCATGTTCATCTTGTTTGTTTCGAAAAACCCACTTTGTTCCAATAACATTTTGCTTGGGTCTTTCTACTAAGGACCAGACTTCATTCCATGTGAAGTTGTTCAATTCTTCTTGCATAGCCATCCCCTAATCCGGATCATCTAGAGCTTCTGCTACCTTAAGTGGTTCCAAGAAAGAAACAAATAAGTAATGTTCACAAAAAGTTGCCAAACGAGAATGAGTAGTTACCCTTTTAGTTATGCTTTGAAGGATGTTATCCACGGGATGATCCTTTTGGATATTTTGATGGATTCTTGGATGTGCAACTTGAGCTTCATGTTGTATTGGTTCAACTTCTTGTTCAGCCTAAGATTGATCTTGATGTGGAGTTGAGGGTTCAACTTCTATAACCTGGATAGTCCGGTCTATAGTCCGGATATTCCGGATAGGGGATCCGGAGTCTTCGAACGTATGGCCAGAGTTTCCGGGTTGCGCGGCCGAGGTGTATATAGATGACCCTCTCAACATCAACATATCATCATCATCATCTTGATCTCCTTGTTCTTGAGGCTTTATTTCACCAGTGGCTAGCTTCTTGATTGCCTTGCTTGGTGATTCTTCCATGCCTACAACACCATCAACTTGCTCCCCTTGAGAGCCATTAGATTCATCAAATGTCATGTCATACGCAACTTCAATACAACCAGAGGTTTTGTTGAAGGCATGATAGCCATGAGCATTTGAGGCATATCCAGAAAGAAAACCTTCATCAACTTTAGGTGCAAATTTAGAGTTTTTGGGCTTCTTGTTAAGAATGAAGCACTTACTTCCAAAAACTCTAAAGTAAGACACGTTCGGCTTTTTACCAAGTAGAAACTCGTAGCCTGTCTTGTTCAAGATCTTGTGTAGATAAAGGCGATTAATGGCATGGCATGCTGTGTTGATTGCTTCCGCCCAAAATTGATCCGAGACCTTGTATTCATCAAGCATTGTCCTTGCGGCTTCAATGAGAGTTCTATTTTTCCTTTCAACAATTCCATTTCGTTGTGGAGTATATGGAACGGAGAACTCATGTCCAATGCCCTCTTCATCTAGGAATTTCTCAATGTTGGTGTTCTTGAATTCGGTGCCACTGTCACTTCTCACTTTCTTGATCTTGATGTCGAATTCATTTTGAGCTCTCTTTGCAAATTTCTTGAGTGTATCTTGCACTATACTTTTGTCATGCATGTGACATTCAGGTACTTAGGATTTAAAACACCCCAAATTCTAGTACAAGTTTGTGTGTTTCATCTTTTGTTTGTGTGTTTAAAAACTTTAATGCAAATGCAAAAGGATCTTTTTGTAATTCTGGAAAATTTAGGTCCTTTGGTGCTAAATATGTGAGAATGGTAGGTAAAATAAAATCATGTAAAGGGTTGTTTTGCAAAAAGCAAGTACTTACTTTTAAACCACAAATAGAGGTGAAACTACCCTAAGGATTCATTTGGAGTGTAGATTTTAAATAGGATTTCTCCGAAGTTTAAAACTTTGCCAATGTGGCAGAACCAAACTGAATTATACCGGCTCAAGTACGTGAGTCCATTCCTGAGGGCTCCAACATGCTTCAAACGGTATAATCCCTTGGCCTGTCGGGTAACGTCCCGATAAACCACCGAACACAGGATCAATAAGGTTACCTCACACGAAGGTGAGTCCAGAGATACAATCACCATCACATTTTTACATCACCAGGAATTATATTCCAAGAGTTTCCAAATGAAGTATGAAGTTTCAAATCTAGAGAAAAGAATACAAACCGTTAAAGCTATGGTTTTTAGCAGCGGAAAACATACGTGACGTTTACAACACGTCGTCAAGATAGATGTCATGCTAAGCCCGGGCACGACATCACTCGATATCACCAGTGTTGGCCGAGGACGGATCCCATTCCACGGACCAATCTTCTGGAAGAGCACAGGGCCATGACAGGGAAAGAGTAGGGTCTTCAAAGGCTTCACCTGAAAAACATAAAACTAGCAAGGCTGAGTATACTAATGAAGGGTTTGGGTATACTTTAGCCCGTAACTAGACTCATGAAGGCATTGTAGAGGCTTTGGGTTTATTTTCAGCTGAAAAGCAACAGAGAGTATAACTTACCTTCAAGTTTTAGCTTTCAGATTCTAGTTTGATTAGCCATTCTAGATAAGCACCTATACTAAACAAGCAAGATAGAGATTATCATCCATCAAGATTATTCCATCAACAATTACACTTTTTACTCGATGTGGCAGAAGGAATAAGCAGTCTCAATCCTCGTGAGAGGCGGACAATCCGAATCGAATTTTAACCTTGCAAGGTAAACCTAACTCACACGCTTGGAATACCAACAGGGCATTCCAAAGCAACCGTTTCCCTCATATTCCGGGTTATGGATCAGGGCCACCACAAGCGACTGCAGGACCGTACGCACATCACTCGTGCAGGACATACGTCTGTAGCGCGACTACAAAACCCGTATTCCTGTCTGCCATGCAGAACGTACTCCCACACGTCGGTGCGTGTAAACATAAAATAAAAGTTGAGTGGTGGAGACAAGTCCATTTGCCGGGCCATTCGGGTACTAGGCTTACCGCTTACCATATTTCACGGTATGTGGCTAGTACTTTCAAACGCTTAGCCACCACTACCACATGCTGCGACCTTATCCACTTTTAACAAAACAAACAGGGTAAACCTTCAGGTCACGATACAACACATGACCCTGTCCATCATCCTTATAGTGGTTACAGGAATGTAAACATTACAACTCCTATATCGCGCGAGTGACAGGAAATCACTCGATTTTTACCGGCCCTATTTAGCAGAGCATCTAGCCGATATGGACTCAGGTTCAATACATTGGTTCCTAGTATCAATGCATCTAGGGTTTTCATTACAACTCCTAGACGTAATGCATAAGTGTAGATAAATAGACGTAGATTGCAGTGTAAATAAAGTAATGGGATATGTTCGGGGCTTGCCTTTACTGGTGGGGCTGAAGTTTGAGATGTCAATATCTTCCGAACTTTGGTTCGGGGCTTCAGTTAATCCCTTGGTAACATTCACTTGGTCTTCAGGAACATCCTCTGCAGACTCCTGGGAGATCTTGTAGGTACCGTCTGCAGAAGTAGTCGTATCTACATGCCATGCAACATTACATTCAAAGTGTGCACATAAAACTACCTTACTTCACAATAAAGTTGCAATCCAACACTCATTTAACATACTACTCACCTAACAACCAAAAAGATCTAAAACTAAATTTAGACAGAGCTTTAGGGAAACAACTAATTAGAATTGGCTGCTCGTTGAAGATTACAACAGAGCCGATTGGAAACAACAGAGGTTTATTCGATTGAAAGGTGCATCAATTTCCTAATTGATCGATGAAAGCATCGATTACATTAGTAGAGGGGTGATTCCTAAAGCAGCTGTGTCTGTACTGAGATGTGCTTAAGTGTTATCTCAGGTATCTAGGTGTGGTTGTATTGATTCGATTACGTCAGCACAACTATTGAGTGACATACAACCGATTGGAGTGTGGTTGAGGGTGTGTGATTGATAGGCATATAGCCGATCTCAGTCGATAAATCGGCTGATAAAAGTGTGTGGATAAGGATGGGAAAACTAAGGATTGATCGGCCATATTAAATTGATATGAAAGACAACTAGAATCGGCTTGGATCGGCCGATAACAAGAATCTTAAGATCGTGTGTGTATCTCCGATACATAGACTATGTGCAGCCGATGTAGGACAGAACAAGGAATTGTATCGGCAGTAGCCAATACTAGAAGGGTAACAACCGGATCAACTAACCAGCCGAGGGTAGAAGCATACCAAAAGAAGGGCATCGGCTGACAGTTGTTACACAGAAACATCATAGACTCAAAGGAAACGGATGCTTAGTGGCTGAGCTGATAGTCGACACTGAAGCATAGCTGCCGAGATGTATAAGCTAAGCAGCAGATACATACGAACTAACAGGGATCCTTATACGAAAAGGGCCTTAAAGAGATTGCAATCAAGACGAGAACAATGTCTTGATGGCAGGGATATGAGCATTCATGAAAAAGGATTAACTAAACATCACACATCTCTATTTAAGACATACGTGCTATGGCTTACTTTCCAGCTATAACACAAGCATACAATATAAAGCACAATAAAACATTCATTCCCTAACATTTGACCTAGACCACACATCAAAGACTTTCACTCAAGATTACAACATAAAACTTGTAGGATTGGACTTAGGGTTTCAAACAAAACTGATTTTACATTTTTATGAACTTCCTACGAAAATCTATGAAATGTAGAAGTTCACTGATTTGAAATAAAGAAAGCTTTGGAAATTTTACAAAGAACACCCTAGAACTTTCTAAAACATAGCAATCAAGTCCCTGGTCGGGGAAAAACAGAGAACAGTAAGATAACGACGATATTCCGGCAAAGGAATCGCCGGCATTAGAAAGATTTAGTGAATCAGGGCAAACCTTGGTTGTGGAGAAGAACAGACGGAAAGTGAATTCCCGAACAAGATTGGCGAGGAGAAGAGCTCGACGGTGACGAAGAGTAGAAGTTGCTGGATGTCGTGGATCGTGGAGTAAGACGATGGAGCCGGACGGGTTCGCTATACCAACTTTTCCGCGAACCCCAGGATTTCCCTGCTCACGAGCTGTGCCGGCCACCGGTAGAACGCTTCCGCTCGCACTCGCGAACGCGCCGGTTTAGTTCCGCTCGGACCTCTGGGTCCTGCAACTTCGCTGTCCCCTCCACTTGTTGCGATGCCCTCCGGTTTGACCTGCCACCGCCGCCGGTTCTGCGTTGCACGTCAAACCCGTGTCGCATTGCTCCTGCTTCGACCTCCGCACAGATAAAGGGAGCTCGCCGTGCGTGGCTTCTCCGAGCTCGTTGTTTCCGACCGCCACCTCCGCTTCGTCGCCTTTCTTTCTGGCTCGCCGCTCCTCGTGCATCTCACGAGCGAACGAGTTCACATCCACCCTTCTCAGCCACCGCCCGTCCATTGCATCTGGCGTGTGCCGCTTGCCTCTTGTCATCTTGACATTCAATATTCCGATGAATTCGATCATGCCCATTTCACTCTTGGAGCCATCGGAACAAGAAGCACCACCTGCATGTTTTCCGAAGTCACAAGTTTGATGAGAGACAAACTGCAGGCTTGGCTTTTCTTCTCCCGCGGCCGGCCATTCGTCGAACACCTTAACTGCGTCCTTGATACGGTCACCACGTTCTCGCATCTCGCGAATGACCCCAAGAGTCACCTAGACACGGCCGCGCTGCTCCTCCGGGTTCATCATGCCCGGTCATCCCGCGCCGTTCTAGTGCTGCCTGTACGCCCAGCTCTCAGCACCGCATCTGCATACGCTGCTGCTCCACTCCTGCACCGCCGGCCCTGCTCCAGCGCCTCAGCTCCTGCGCATCCACTCTTCCTGTGCCGCCTGCCAGTCGTCCAGTGCTCGCGCGCCACCCGAGCTGCTCCTGCTCCGGCCACGAGTCACCACTGTGCGCCGCGCCTCCTCCCGCGTTCACTGTCGCCTGCGCTGCACCCTTGGTCCGTTTACGCTGCACTCCGGTGCTGCCCGCGCTACGCCGGCTCACGCGTGCCGCTCCGCTCCTGCACGCCACCGGTCCCGTGCGCCGCTCACGCCGCGCACCCCGCACCAGTGCCTGCCACCAGTGCCCGCGTGCTCCTGTGCTCGCACACCCGCGCCGCCTGCGCGCCTTGCTCCACGCCTCCTGCGTGCCAGTGCACCTCCACTCGCCCGTGCGCACGCGCTCGCTCCTGTGCACCTCCACACTCCTACTGCCGTGCACGCCCGAGCCGCATCACCTGCTCCCGCTCGCGCTCCGCACCAGCGTCACGCCCGAGCCGTCCTCGCTCCGCTCACTGCTGTGCGCCAGCGCTCCGCCGCCTGCGCAGCTCCCCAACGCCCGCGCGCGCCTGGGCCGCCAGCGCCCGAGCTCGCGTGCGCTCCGCCCAAATCCGCGCTGCTGGCCCGCCAGCCCGCTCCCACGCGCGCGGCCTCCGCTCCCGAGCCGTCCCGACCTCGCGCGCCTGGGCCTGGCCGCTGCCGCCGAGCGCCCGCTGCTCCGCCTGGGCCGCTCGGGTCCACCCGCGCTGGCGCCGCCCCGCCTCGGGCGCTTGCCCAGCGCGTCCGCCTGCCGCGCCACACCACCGGCTCCTGCCGTGCTGCGCTTGAAGGAGACAGAGGGGAAACAGGGAGAAGGAGAGGAGGAAAAACCGGAATTGGATAGAGCTGCCGCCGGTGGGAGGGAAAAGAAGATAAGGGCGCCAGGGATAAGAGAACAGAGAAGAAGGATGAACAGTTTTCCCCAAGGACCTATGCATAAATACAGAAAACTGCAAGGGCCTGTCTGTAAAATAAAATTTCTCGTTGATTTAAAACCCAAATGAAGAAATGCCCAAAACGAAAGTTGGAGAGTTTTTCAAGCTCTACAACATTGCTTTAAGGCCCAAGTTTAAAAACTCAAAACTTATATTTTTACACGTGAATCTTTGAACAAAAGTCGGATTTGAATTGCTTTTGTCCTAGAGAATGAAACTTTTATAAAATTCAGGACCTAAATGCAAGCATTTATGACACGTCACAATGACGCGATAGACTCGTCATAATGGTTGGATAGACATGTCATAATGACTTGCACTTTTTACACTTTAGTCCTGAGTAAATTTGAAAGTTACTTTTGTAAATCAAATACTTGCATAAAAGGACTTGTACTTTTATAAAATTACATAAGCACCCTTGTTTTTACCATTTTACCTAAAATTTTTACACACTTCAACACACACATTTCAAATTAAACTTTTGATTAAATATATATTTTTACAAGACATAAAGTAAGAAAAACATATTTCACTTATTTTGAAATTACCCTAATCCACTTACATTTTGCAAAAACAACCCTAGATTTTTCTGTAATTGCAAGAATACCCCTTTTTACTTGCACTTTAAATTTTAAAAAACTTCACATAAATGCACATAAGCTTTATACAAACAAACACATATTTCACACTAGCAAACTATTTGCCTAGCGTTACAAATACATGAACTGTCACAGCCAAGTTTTAAAATAAATTCAAATCCTTAACTCTTTTGAAGCTGAACCTTAAAGCAAAGTTGTAGATCTTGCTAAACTCTACATTTTTTCTTTTGAGCATGTTTTCATTTGATCTGTGGTTTGAAAGTTAATTTTGCTTCATAGTGGAGTCCCTGCATTTTTGGAGAATTGCAGACAGATCCCTGTCTTCAACCTCTAGCTCCTCCCTTTCTCTGTTTTCTCTCTGCCGACCCCGCCACCCTCGCCGGCTGTTTCCCGAGCCCCAGCTGCCCCGCGCCGCTATTCCCTCGCCACGTGCCTCTCCTGCACCGCGCCCGCCGCTTCCTGGCCTCTGTTGGCCCCCTCCTCGCCCCTCCACGTCGCGCCCCCGCCGCCCGAGCCGCCACGCGCGCCGCCGATGCTTACCAGCAGCTGCTTTAGGCGTGCCGTGTTTGTCCTAGCCTTAAAGCTTGCCCAGGAGTCCCTCTTGACTTCTTTTACCCGTTCCACCGCGCCGTATTACCTCTCTTTCCTTCCTCCGCTCGACTACTCTCGCCGGAGCTCCGCCGCTGCGTCGGCTCGCTGTCGTCAGCCGCCTCTGCCGTCTCCCACCCTCGATCCAGTGCTCCAGTAGCACCGTCGCCACCCACTGATGCTCACAAGCCCACCCAATTTCACTCTCCCATGCTAGAACAGCCGGACCACTGCGCTGGTGAGCTCGAGCTCCACCGCCGCTCGGTCTCACCGTCGTCCCGACGCTCCGCCGCCTCTCAGCCCCTGCGAAGCATACCACTAGCATCACATCACCCCGAGGAAGCTTTCTAGCTACTTCCTTGCTGCTCTCCTACCCTCCGGCCATCGGAACACCATCGCCGCCCGCCTCTGTCCACCGTCGACTCGCCGCCTCGACCCCTCTCTTCCTCAACACCGGCCACCCCCGTGACCGCTGTGAGCTCCTGAACCTTTTCCCCCACTTCCCCCTCGCCGCCAGTGAGCCCCCTCACCGGAATTGGGTCGCCGTTGATCAGCTTCTCGTTGTAGCCCGGCCAACGACCCAATTGCAAGGATTCAAATCTTTCTATGGGCCTTTCTGTGAAAAATCAGAACCCCCCATTTCAAATCAGCCAACTTTGAAAATCCATATGAAATTGTAGAAAAATCCAAAAACTACCAAACCAGTTTTGTTGTTAGAGTCTAGTTTGAAACCAAATGGTTTTTGAGTTATTTTAAAGTTTAGCAAAAGGGTATCTTGAGTATAAATTTTGCATGCTAGCTCTATTGCTTGTGATTTTTGGTATGTAGCCTGTTTGGGGTATGAGTGAGCTTGTGTGCAACTCTCACTTGTAGTACTGAATCCTAGCTTGAATTAATTTAAACTTATGCAAATCAAGCTTGAAATGATCTAAATTTATTCAAGCATGTTACTAAGGTTTTCATACTTAGATCTTTTTACCATGAGATGTTCTATAATTGAGTAGTTCATAGTAAATCTTTCAAGAATTTATGGCACTGTTTTGCCAAAGGTTTGAATTTAAACTTGAAATTTAAACTTAATTCAAATGCTTTAGTTTCTGTTTTCAAAAATTTATGAAAAAATCATAGTAAGCTCATCTGTTAGAAGTAAGTTTACCCACAAGAATTCAAGGCCATAACCTTTATGAATTTCAAAATAAAAATCAACCTTGTTAACCTAATTCAATTAATTCCATTAATTATGATAATTGCATCAAACTAGAAATAGTAGGTTTGAATTCAAATTTCTTGTGTTATGAAATTGAGTATATCAATTTGTTAGATTGCAACTTTATCATGAAGTAAAGTTCTTAACTCAAGAACCACCTAATTCAAATCATTGCATATCATGTAGAGTCAGCGACACTCGACGACGGAGTCTATGAACTAGTCCCAGAACCCGAGCAAGGGTTTTTTGAAGACCAGGTAAACGTCGCCGAGGATATAACTGTAGCCCTGAACCAAGGTTCAGAAATCCTTGACATCCCTGACCCTAGCCCCGCTCAAGAAGGCAAGCCCCGATGCATAACCCAGTATTTTAAATTATTACACTTATACAGTTTTCTACTTATATATCTATATTATGCATTAAACCTAGGAGTTGAAATGGAACCCTAGATGCATAAATCCTAGGAACCTATGTATGGAGCCTGAGTCCTAATCGAATAGATGCTCTGCTAATAGGACAGCAGAAGTCGAGTGATTTCCTGTCACTCGCGCGATATAGGAATTGAATGTTTATTATTCTGCAATCACTATAAGGATGATAGACGGGGTCATGTACGATATCATGACTTGGGAGGATACCCGTCTGTGTTAATAAAAGTTGATAAGGTCGCAGTGTGTGGTACCTGTGGTCAAGTGTTTTAAAGTACTAGCCACATGCTGCGAAATATGGAAAGCGGTAAGCCTAGTAACCAATCGGCCTGAGGAGTGGACATACCTCCCACCACTCGTAATTTATTTTTTGGCACACGCACCAACGTGCGGGAATACATTCCGCACAGCAGACAGGAGTACGGTCATGTAGTCACGCTACAGACGTACGTCCTGCACATTGGATGTGCGTATGGTCCAACGGTCGCTTGTGGTGGCCCTGATCCACGAGTCGAAATGAAAGGCAAACGGTTGCTTCGGAATGATCATTGGATGTTTCAAGTGTGTGAGTTAGGTTTACCCTTGCAAGGTTATGAAACTCGATTCAAAATCATCCGTTTCTCACGGAGATTAAGACTACTTGTTCCTTCTGCCACATAGAGTAAGAATAGTAACCATTGTTGGAATAATCTTGATGAATGCTAATATCTACCTTTCTTGACTAGTATAGGTGCTTACCTAGAATGGTTAATGAAACTAGAATATGAAAGCTAAAACGTGAATGTTAGGACATACTCTTTGTTGCTTTTCAGCAAAAGGAAAACTAGAGTCTCTCAATCCTTCATGGTCTTGTTATGGGCTAAGTATACCCAATCTCGGTTAAGTGTTGCTGAGTATTAGCATGCTCAGTCTTGCCAGTCTGTTTTTCAGGTATGGTCTGTGAGAACCAAACGGATAGTCCAGCCTGGCCTTTCCCTGTTCCATTTGGCTTGTTCATGGAATGGGATCCGTCCCTGGCTGGCAATGATCCTCCGGAATGACGCCATGTTATGGGCTGAGCGTGGTGTTAACTTTCGCGACGTGTGCAGTCACGTGTTAATTTCTTCCGCTGTGACTCGGAACAAGCTTGTATAGCTTGTGGTTTTAAACAATGTTTGTATAAGTTTACTTTAAGTTTGAAACAGTTGTGTAATAATGTTTAATTATCCTATGGACTAAAAGTTTGTGAGCTGTTGTGTGATTGTAAACTTGCCTTTGTGCGAGGTAAACCTACTTCGATCCTGTTGACCCGTGGTTATATCGGGCGGTGACCCGACAGACCAATGGGTTGTTCCGTTTGAAGTCCGTTGAGTTAGTATCGCCTGCATAGTGATGACTAGCGCACTTGAGCCGGAATAATTCAAGCGGTTCTGCTACAGCTGGTATCAGAGCTGTAGGTTTACTCTTACAATCGACACTAAAACCGCAACAGCTCTTAAAAATGTTTTCAAGGTAAAATTTGCTTAACAAAAGAGTTTACAAATTACGTTGGATTCGTTAAGGTTGGTGCTTAGATCGTAAAGCCCTAGGGGTTTATACGGGAATAATCAGGTGGCTACTAATATGTATATATGTATAGTTTAGCTTTAACTTGCAGCACTACTTTCTGTCAAAACTTACTTTCGAGCACAACCAACCCTAGATATCTAGTTGTATTGTCTTGTTCCTCCACATTGAGACAAGAAGGTAAGAAGGTAAGGATCCTCAGCCAACTGAGGGAGATTGGCCTTCCCGTCGGTGATGCGAACTGAACGCTGTTTCTCAAGCAGTGGCTTACTTGAGATGTTGCCAATACATCAACAATTAGTTGATCATATTGGGAGTATATGGTTCGGCGCAGGGTATGGTGATCGCTGTTCATACCCCCATTTTAAAACGGTTCCCCCCGTGAATATGTTGCAGATGTAACGTATGCTAATGTCGTCCGTACGGCGGAAATTGTACGGATACTGTTTCTATAGTGAACAGTACTGTTTGGGGACGCTTTCATGTCGTGCTGCCATGAAAGGTTCATGTTATATAAATATGGTCTTCTGCAGGTACACTAACCACGATTAAGAGGTTAAGACGGATAGGACTTGTCGATTGGTTATTAGTGAGAGACATATGTGTTATGCCACCGAAATTAACCACGTAAGTCCAAAGATATTTGGCAATTGTTTTGGTTGTGAGGTCGAATAGTACGTGCATGTATAATTCATCATCAAGCAAAGTGAGTGCATTGAAAGTGTTGTTCTTTTAAGGACATATAGAGTGTTGTCTATCTATAGTGTGGTTTCAATAGGATTCTTGTGGTAGCCTTAGTTGAGTTTTCGGCATCCTTCAAAATCTCACCATTTGAATTCTTGCTTCAGATAGTGGCTCCTTCAAATATCTTTTGGGATCACGCAGGGCATCTCCATACCAATGCCTTGCATTGGGAGGGTTTTCCCCTTCTCTTATGGGAATCACTTAGGCTATTCTTCTACACCGAGCCCCCACAGTATGATGGAGTGGAATATAGGGAGGAAGGTGTTCCTCGGTGCAGAGTTAAGATGACCATCCCTCGCATCCTTTTTGCTCTCAGTGGCAGCCTATTGAGGTCGATGTGGTTGGCTATCGTCTCGTCAACGCCATTGAGACCGCAGCTCTTGAGGCCATCCACACTTTCTGTGACCAGCATCCCATGGAAGTTGCCAGGCACCCTATCGGCCTATTCCCTGCAATAGATTCCAGTGATCCTGAGTGGAATTTCCGGATAGCTCATTATGGTCACATGCTGGAAGATTTAGCCGAAGAGACACTCCGTGGTACCATTAGGTTCATGAATGTCCAGCACCACTATCAGCTCTTGCTGCGCTGCGGTATTAATTTGTTGACCGGTGTAGCTCAAGGTCACTATAGAAATGCTGATCGACATGTCACTCAGATAGAAGAGCTTCAAGCATTGGTTACGGAAAAGGAGGGAATTATCATAGAGCGAGACGAGACCATTGTCCATTGGGAGGATCAGATCAATGAGAGTGATAATCACTCAACGTAACACGATTATCGAGTTTCTCCAGAAGCAAGTCCACAACCTCATCCTTGAGGTTGACGATGCCCATGCTCACATCGATGAACTTCAGCAGCAGCCAGCACCTCCTGCTGTACCTGAAGTACCTGAAGGCGAAGAAGAAGAACCAGAGGAAATTGAGGGAGTTTTTGATCTCGACTCCGAGCACGGAAACCCAGAGCCTAACCCTCAGCCAAATCACTCCTCTTCTGGCAGCCAATCCTCTGTAGGCGGCCTCGACGATTTCTAGTCCATCCAAATCGTCGATCTTTCCGATGTAACTAGTGTAGGATGTTGTGACATAGGTAGTGAGTAGTCTACCTGGATCTAGGGCCACTTGCTGTAGTATAGGTGGCATGTGTACGTATGACTTGACCCGTAGTAACTGGACTACCCTGATGTAACATGTTAAGGACAACCAGTATCTGCTTTGTAATCTAAGCCTTGTGTTTCGTTGCTTTGCTTCAATATCCTTGCACCTGGAATGAGTTGGTTAAACAGGATATGTGAATTACATATCTGTTTGACAGTGGTATATCTTCTAAAAATAGGAGCAAGAATATGTTGTTGATAATGGACATCTCCTTTGTTTCAGATGGTTGGAGCTACACGTGGAACCCCGGAAGGTTTCCGGGTAGACCAAGCTAGCGGTTCCCAACAACCGCCACCAGCACCGCCAAATCTAGTGGAAGTCATGACATGACAGATGGAGCTCCTTAACCAGCTAGTACAGGCCCAGATGAACCAGTCTCATCACACGTCCCGAGGTCGTGATGAACATCCATCGGCTGGTTACCAAGACTTTCTTAGCATTCAGCCCCCATTGTTCCATAAAACCGACGAGCCCCTCAATGCTGACGCATGGCTTCGCACTATAGAGTCCAAGTTCGCATTGTTATCTGCACCATGCTCAGACATGAACAAGGCACTCTTTGCAGCTCAACAACTTCGCGGCACTGCCCGCATATGGTGGGACCATTATTACGCCATGCAACCAGCTGGTCATGTTGTCACATGGGACGAATTCTGGACCGCTTTCAGAGCGCATCACATTCCAGAAGGACTCATTGAGCGAAAGCTCAATGAATTTTTAACTTTGACCCAAGGAACCCGCACTGTCATGCAATATGCACAAGCCTTCAATCACCTGTGTCAGTATGCGGGTTATCATGCGGACACTGACGCCCATAAATGGGATTGTTTCCGCCATGGCCTGAATACAAAGCTTAAGAAACGGCTGAACCTGGTAAGGGCCGACAACTTCAATGAACTGATCAATATGGCCATTACTCAAGAAGGCTGCATATCAGCCCATCAGGCAGAAAAGAAACGGAAGACACCCACGGGATCCTCAAATGCGCAACTGCCAAGGTATCGGTTGGTCTAGAACACCGCTACCCGAGCCCCATTCCGAAACAATCTACCAGGCAGATTGGTAGCCAGGCCTCCCCAGCAAGCTCGATTCAATCGGCCGCCGACACCACAACTCCAGCAGCAACAACAGCAAGGCCCGAGGCTGAGCTTTCCGCCGTCCAACAAAGGAAACAACAACAATCGTTATTTCAACTGCGGCAGCTCGTCGCATTTCATCCGAGATTGTCCTCAACCTAGGAAATCTTTCCAAGGGCAAACGTCCAACCCGAACAACAAAGGCAAGGACAAGAAGCAGATGGTACAAGTCCACCAGGGGAGGGTGAACTTCACAACTCTCTCCGAACTCCCCGAGGGTGCGCCAATAATGACGGATACTTTTTCTATAAACCATCAACCCGTGATTATACTTTTTGATTCGAGTGCAACCCATAGTTTTATCAGTTCAAAATGTGGAACAAAAGTAGGCCTGAATTTCTATCCTACTAAAGGAGCCTATATGATAGCGACTCCTGGCGGTAAAATTTCATCAAATCAAATTTATAGAAAGGTGCCAATTCAGTTGGGTAGCAATCTGATAACAAATTTACTGTTATTGGACCTAGAAGGAATGGATGTCCTCCTAGGCATGGATTGAATGACTAGGCACCGAGTGTCATTGGATATATTTTCCCGAGCCATGGAGATAGATTCACCCGGTCATGAAACTACTATTCTCTATCTTCCACAACGGGAGTGCATCAACTCTTGTGCTATGCTGTAGAAAGGATCAAGTTAAAGGGCATCCCTATTGTTTGTGAATACCCAGATGTTTTTCTAGATGATTTTTCTGGAATGGCCCCGGACAGGGACATTGAGTTTATCATAGAACTACAACCCGGCACAGCCCCCATCTCTAAAAGGCCCTATCGTATGCCACCCAATGAGGTGGCAGAGTTAAAAATCCAACTCCAGGACCTCCTTGATAAGGGTTTCATTCGTCCAAGTGCTTCACCATGGGGTTGTCCAGCCCTGTTTGTGAAAAAGAAGGACAATAGCCTAAGGTTATGTGTAGATTATCGTCCCCTCAATGCGGTAACCATCAAAAACAAATATCATCTGCCCTGCATTGACATTCTGTGTGATCAGTTAGCAGGAGCCCGGGTATTCTTTAAGATTTACCTCTGCTCCGGATATCATCAAATTAAGATCAAGCCGAGTGACATTCCAAAAACAGCCTTTTCCACCAGATATGGACTCTATGAATATCTGGTCATGTCGTTTGGTCTTACCAATGCACCAGCATACTTCATGTATCTCATGAACTCTGTCTTCATGCAAGAACTTGATAAATTCGTAGTGGTCTTCATTGATGACATTCTGATTTATTCCAAAAATCCGGAAGATCATGCGAACCATCTCCTTATTGTTCTTCAGAGATTAAGAGACCACCACTTGTACGCCAAATTCTCCAAATGCGAGTTTTGGCTGGATACCGTTAAATTTCTGGGTCACACTATCTCCAGTGACGGTATATCCGTTGATCCAAGTAAAGTCCAAGAAGTGCTTGATTGGAAACCTCCTACGTCAGTCCATCAGATCCGCAGTTTTCTTGGTCTAGCTGGCTATTATCATCGTTTCATTCCTGACTTCTCAAGAATAGCTAAGTCTATAAAAGAATTACTAAAGAAAGGAGTTAAATTCTCCTGGGATCAGAAATGTGAAGATGCATTCCACACCCTTAGATCACATCTCACTACTTGCCAGTCCTGGCTCAACCAGATGTTTCCAAACCTTTTGACATCTATTGTGATGCTTCAGGAATCGGACTTGGTTGTGTGCTTATACAAGACAACCGAGTGATTGCTTATGCATCGCGAGCACTCAGGACTCATGAACAGAACTATCCTACTCATGATCTTGAACTCGCAGCGGTCATCCATGCACTTAAGATTTGGAGACATCATTTGATGGGTACAAAGTGCCATATTTATACTGACCATAAAAGCCTCAAGTACATCTTCACCCAAACAGATCTAAATATGAGGCAAAGGCGTTGGCTAGAACTCATAAAGGACTATGATCTAGAAGTACACTATCATCTAGGCAAGGCCAATATCGTTGCAGATGCACTTAGCCGCAAGGCACATTGCTCTTGCTTGTCAGTAGAGGCTTTCAATGAGACTCTTTGTTGGGAAATGAGAAAACTCAATCTAGAGATCATTCCTCAAGATAGCTTAAACCATCTTTCAGTTGAAGCTACACTTAGGGATAACATCGTCCTAGCACAACAGCATGACAAAGGGATCAGAATCATCAAGTAGAAGTTAACACAAGGAGAAGAAAAATATAAGTGCTTTCGAGTAGATCATGAAGGGGTTATATGGTTCAACGAGCGTATTGTTGTACCCAAGGACCATAAACTTCATAAGCAGATATTGGACGAGGCCCATCTGTCCAAATTCTCTATGCACCCTGGCAGTACCAAGATGTACCAAGACTTGAAATAGAACTTTTGGTGGACTCGTATGAAGCGAGAAATTGCAAAATATGTCTCGGAGTGTGATATCTGCCAAAGAGTTAAGACCAGTCATCTCAAAACTGCTGGTATTCTTCAACCTTTACTCATTCCCTCATGGAAGTGGGAGGATATCAGCATGGATTTCATCGTTGGCTTACCCAACACCTCCCAAAGGCATGACTCTATTTGGGTAATCGTTGATCGATTAACCAAGACTGCCCATTTCCTTCCCGTGCATACTACTTACAATGCCAAAAAGTATGCTAAAATCTATCTAGATTAAATCGTTCGTCTCTATGGAGTGCCTAAGATGATCATTTCTGATCGTGGAGCTCAGTTCATCGCTCGATTCTGGGAGCAACTTCAACATGCTCTTGGAACTAAGTTAATCTGAAGCTCCGCATATCATCCTCAGACAGACAGGCAAACGGAAAGGATAAATCAGATTCTAGAAGATATGCTCAGAGCCTGCGTACTTCAGTACGATAAGAATTGGGAAAAATGGTTGTCATTGGTAGAATTTTCCTACAACAATAGTTATCAAACAAGTCTCAAGATGGCTCCGTTCGAAGCATTATACGGTCGCTGATGCCGAACTCCTTTGAGTTGGTCACAAACCGGCGAGCGTAAAATCTTTGGACCCAACTTTGTCACTGAAGCAGAGGAAAAGGTGAAGACTATTCAGAATAATCTAAAACCAGCTCAATCTCGACAGAAAAGCTATGCTGACATACGAAGAAGACCATTATAGTTCCAGGTTGGAAGCTTCGTATATCTTCGAGTATCTCCTACTCGAGGTATTCAACGGTTCGGCATAAAAGGGAAGCTTGCTCCTAGATATTTTGGACCCTTTGAAATCATCAAAGTTTGTGGACCTGTAGCTTATCGTCTTCAACTTCCTCCTCAATTAGCGGTCATTCATGATATCTTCCATGTATCTTAACTTAGGAAGTGCGTCAAAATTCCTACCGAGATCATCAATCCCTAAGCCATTGAAATCGAATCTGATTTAACTTATACCGAGCATCCGATCAGAGTACTAGACACCAAAGAGAGAAGTACTAGAAGAGAAACCATCAGGATGTTCAAAATTCAGTGGGATCATCACACGGAAGAAGAAGCGAATTGGGAAACTGAGTCATATCTTCAGCGAAATTTTCCAGACTTCCTTCAAGCCAACACCCAAATCTGATCGTCCAATTCCATCCTGTTCTGAAATCTCGAGATGAGATTCTTTTTAGGGGGAAAGGCTGTGACATTTAGGTACTTAGGATTTAAAACATGTTCTTGAATTCGGTGCCATTGTCACTTCTCACTTTCTTGATCTTGGTGTCGAATTCATTTTGAGCTCTCTTTGCAAATTTCTTGAGTGTATCTTGCACTATACTTTTGTCATGCATGTGACATTCAGGTACTTAGGATTTAAAACACCCAAAATTCTAGTATATGTTTGTGTGTTTGATCTTTTGTTTGTGTGTTTAAAAACTTTAATGCAAATGCAAAAGGATCTTTTTGTAATTCTGGAAAATTAGGTCCTTTGGTGCTAAATATGTGAGAATGGTAGGTAAAATCAAATCATGTAAAGGGTTGTTTTGCAAGAAGCAAGTACTTACTTTTAAACCACAAATAGAGGTGAAACTACCCTAAGGATTCATTTGGAGTGTAGATTTTAAATAGGATTTTTCCGAAGTTTAAAACTTTGCCAAGTTTTAAAATAGATTCAAATCCTTAACTCTTTTGAAGCTGAACCTTAAAGAAAAGTTGTAGATCTTGCTAAAATCTACATTTTTGCTTTTGAGCACATTTTCATTTGAGCGATGGTTTGAAAGTTAATTTGGCTTTACAGTGGAGTCCCTGCATTTTTGGAGAATTGCAGACAGGTCCCTATCTTCAACCTCCAGCTCCTCCGTTTCTCTGTTTTCTCTCTGCCGACCCCTCCACCCTCGCCGGCTGTTTCCCGAGCCCTAGCTGCCCCGCGCCGCTATTCCCCGCGCCACGTGCCTCTCCTGCACCGCGCCCGCCGCTTCCCGGCCTCTGCTGGCCCCCTCTCGGCCCTCCACGTCGTGCCGCCGATGCTTACCAGCAGTTGCTTCATGTGCGCCGTGTTTCTCCTAGCCTTAAAGCTTGCCCAGGAGTCCCTCTCGACTTCTTTTACCCGTTCCACTGCGCCGCATTACCTCTCTTTCCTTCCTCCGCTCGACTACTCTCGCCGGAGCTCCGCCGCTGCCTCGGCTCACTATCGTCAGCCGCCTCTGCTGTCTCCCACCCTTGATCCAGTGCTCCAGTAGCACTGCCGCCACCCACTAATGCTCACAGCCCACCCAATTTCACTCTCCCACGCTAGAACGGGCGGACCACCGCGCCGGTGAGCTCGAGCTCCGCCGCCGGTCGGTCTCACCGTCATCCCGACGCTCCGTCGCCTCTCAGCCCCTGCCAAGGATACCACTAGCACCACATCACCTCGAGGAAGCTTTCTAGCTACTTCCCCGCTGCTCTCCTGCCCTCCGGCCACTGGAACGCCATCACCGCCCTCGAAGCTCCGCCGCCCGCCTCTGTCCACGGTCGACTCTCCGCCTCGACCCCCCTTTTCAAATCAGCCAACTTTGAAAATCCATAGGAAATTGTAGAAAAATCCAAAAATTACCAAACTAGTTTTGTTGTATTCCAGAAGTTTAGCTCTATAACTTTGGTTATTAGAGTCTATTTGAAACCAAATTCTTTTTGAGTTATTTTAAAGTTTAGCAAAAGGATATCTTGAGTATAACTTTTGCATGCTAGCTCTATTGCTTGTGATTTTTGGTATGTAGCCTCTTTAGGGTATGAGTGAGCTTGTGTGCAACTCTCACTTGTAGTACTAAACCCTAGCTTGAATATTTTTAAACTTATTCAAATCAAGCTTGAAAAGGTCTAAATTTATTCAAGCATGTTACTAAGGTTTTCATGCTTAGATCTTTTTACCATGAGATGTTCTGTAATTGATTAGTTCATAGTAAATCTTTCAAGAATTTATGGCAATGTTTTGCCTAAGGTTTGAATTTAAACTTAATTCAAATGCTTTAGTTTCTATTTTCAAAAATTATGAAAAATTCATAGTAAGGTCATCTGTAAGAAGTAAGTTCACTCACAAGAATTCAAGGCCATAACCTTTATGAATTTCAAAATAAAAATCAACCTTGTTAACCTAATTCAATTAATGCTATTAATTATGATAATTGCATCAAACTACAAATAGTAGGTTTGAATTCAAATTTCTTGTTTTATGAAATTGAGTATATCAATTTGTTAGATTGTAACTTTATCGTGAAGTAAAGTTCTTAACTCAAGACCACCTAATTCAAATTATTGCATATCATGTAGAGTCAGCGACACTCGATGACGGAGTCTACGAACTAGTCCCGAAACCCGAGCAAGGGTTTTCTGAAGACCAGGTAAACGTCGCCGAGGATATAACTGAAGCCCCGAACCAAGGTTCAGAAATCCTTGACATCTCTGACCCTAGCCCCGCTCAAGAAGGCAAGCCCCGATGCATACCCAGTATTTTAAATTATTACATTTATACAGTTTTCTACTTATATATCTATATTATGCATTAAGCCTAGGAGTTGAAATGGAACCCTAGATGCATAAATCATAGGAACCTATGTATTGAGCCTAAGTTCTAATTGAATAGATGCTCTGCTAATAGGACTGCAGAAGTCGAGTGATTTCCTATCACTCGCGCGATATAGGAATTGAATGTTTATTATTCTGCAATCACTATAAGAATGATAGATGGGGTCATGTACGGTATCATGACTTGGGAGGATACCCCTTCTGTGTTAATAAAAGTTGATAAGGTCGCAGTGTGTGGTAGCTGTGGTCAAGTGTTTGAAAGTACTAGCCACTTGCCGCGAAATATGGAAAGCAGTAAGCCTAGTAACCAATCGGCCCGAGGAGTGGACATACCTCCACCACTCGTAATTTGATTTTTCACACACGCACCGACGTGCGGGAATACGTTCCGCACAGCAGATAGGAGTACGGTTATGTAGTCGCGCTACAGACGTACGTCCTGCACATTGGATGTGCGTATGGTCCTACAGTCGCTTGTGGTGGCCCTGATCCACGAGTCGGAATGAAAGGAAAACGGTTGCTTCGGAATGATCATTGGATGTTCCAAGCATGTGAGTTAGGTTTACCCTTGCAAGTTTATGAAACTCGATTCAAAATCGTCCATTTCTCGCGGAGATTGAGACTACTTGTTCCTTCGGCCACATAGAGTAAGAACAGTAATCGTTGTTGGAATAATCTTAATGAATGCTAATATCTACCTTGCTTGACTAGTATAGGTGCTTACCTAGAATGGTTAATGAAACTAGAATATGAAAGCTAAAACATGAACATTAGGTCATACTCTTTGTTGCTTTTCGGTAAAAAGAAAACCAGAGCCTCTCAATCCTTCATGGTCTTGTTATGGGCTAAGTATACCCAATCTCGGTTAAGTGTTGCTGAGTATTAGCATACTTAGTCTTGCCAGTCTATTTTTCAGGTATGGCCTATGAGAACCAAACAGATAGTCTAGCCTGGCCTTTCCATGTTCCGTTTGGCTGGTCCGTGGAATGGGATCCGTCCCCGGCTGGCAATGACCCTTCGGAATGACGCCATGTTATGGGCTGAGCGTGGTGTCAACTTTCACGACGTGTGTAGTCACGTGTTAATTTCTTCCGCTGTGACTCGGAACAAGCTTGTATAGCTTGTGGTTTTAAACAATGTTTGTATTAGTTTACTTTAAGTTCAAAACAGTTGTGTCTGTCTGAACGGATATTGCGGATATTGCGGCTGCCTGAAGCAAATAGTTGATGTTTATCATCAAAGTCTTTCCACAGAGGAGAATCAGCTGGATGCCTAAGTAAATCATCCTTTGTTCGCCCCTCATCATGCCATCTTGTTAGCTTTGCTATTTTGGAAGTCAGGAACAATCTTTGGAGCCTTTTCTTTATTGGAAAGTAGCGGAGAACCTTGCTAGGAACCTTATATACATGTTTCCCATCTAGACTCTTCCTAACTGATTTCCACCTTGAAACCTTACATTTTGGACATGAATCTGAATCTACATGGTCCTTCCAATACAGGATGCAATCATTTTGACAAGCATGAATACTAATGTACCCAAGTCCTATGGATTTAATCAATTTCTTAGCCTCATAGTAGTTTCTAGGTAGAGATGAAGCCCCAGGTAATGCATCATTGAGTAGATCAAGTAATAGGTCAAAACTTTTATCGGTCCATCCTCCATGAAGTTTGATATGAAGCAATCTAATGAGGAAACGAAGCTTTGTATAATTCTTGCATGTAGGGTACAGCTCTTGACTATTTGCTTCTACCAACTTATGAATCTTTCGTAGATCATCACTAGGTTGCGGAATAGAAGTGTTGTCTTCAAAATCCCCTCTATCATCTAATCCACAAGCTAGGTCTCTAAGCAATTCAGATATTTCATCTTCTTCACTAGACTCATTGTCACTATTCCCATGATTCACATTAGAGGTGTTTGCTTCTCCATGTAAGTTCCATGTTGTGTACCCTTTTACAAACCCATCACATATCAAGTGCTCACGTACATCACTTGCATCTCTCCAAAATGAGTTAATACACTTTCTGCAAGGCATAATATTTTTCCTCCTACGGCTGAATTTGTAAATGCATAAGCTAAAAAACCGTTCACCCCTTGCAAATATGCCCTTGTGTGCCTACATGCAATTTATTAAGTTAAGTCACATATTAACTTGACAACACTTTCGCATCTTTGAAATAGTTGTGATGTACCTAGCCTCATTGTTGATCCAGGTTTTATCCATCCGTCTTTATGGAGATGAAGCTGCTTCTAAATTATATCTTTTAACACTAAACTATTGCACAACAGATAGCACAGACAAACAGTAAGCATGAAAGCCAATGCAACAATCAGTAATAGGCATGAGAGAAATAAAACTTACTGTTACACACAAGCTCCTTCACTTAATAACTTCTCAGCTACAAAGGTTGGTTGCTATGAGTGTTGCAGATGCTCCAAAACGATGTGCGAGCTGCTGACAATGTTGTAGAGGCAATTCAATATAAGTCTAAAAAAATTTAACCATGAGAAAGAAAGATGGAAATATGTAGTACATGCATTATCATATCTTGCAACCAAATTAATTAGCATTTTATATCAAAAAGAATGGCATAGCTTTATTACCTTAATGGGACTTCAGAAGGCCAGCAATGCGGCGGCCACCTCCAGATAACACCGTTGGGGAGGATATAGGTTCAAAAACTGAAAGTAGGAAGCAAGACATAGATCCATAAGAAGATTCAAAATAAAAGGCCTCAGCAGCAAGGATACGACAATATCAACAAACATTGAGCTAATAAGGGTGCATAAACTAATAGTACATCTGAAATCAAGTCTTATCACAAAATTGTACAGAAGTGATGGGCTAAATCAGCACACAAAACTGCATTTATGTAACCACCAAATGAAATCATCAAATAAATCACACAGAATTCTCTCCAAGTACTAATAATCTAAGGATCCTATGGCATCATGCATCAACTCGCAACATCATACAGAATTCACCAACTCCTATTACTGTAAGCAATGCATCATCAATTTCTGCTACCACCTTCTAGAACTAAGCATAAACTAATCCTGAAATAGAGCAATCGAACAGGCCTGCACTACCATCTTTCAGCATTGCCTACCCCATATGCGCTCGACCATATATGCAATGAAAACAAACTAAACTACAATAATCGCTCAATTAGACACAGAGCAAACAATTTGCACAGGAAACCTGCTATATCCGCCATAGATCCTACCAAATCCTAGCACTGAACAAGAGAAATAGAGGGAAATACCTGGGATTATGAGGGGAAATACCAAATCCTAGCACTGAACAAGAGAAATCCTTCACGACGGCGTGGCTGAGCTGGGGTGGGTGACGGCGCGGGCGAGCGGACGGGGATGGATTGCGCTACGAGCCGGGCGACAAGCGGCCGGCGACGGCCCGGGGCGCACGAGCGGACGGGGATGGCCCAGAGTGCACGAGCGGACAGGGATGGCCCGGCGCGCCCGAGCGGTCGGTAACGGCCCGCGCGACGGGCCGGGCGACGAGCGGCCGGCGACGGCCCGGGGCGCACGAGCGGACGGGGACGGCCCGGGCGACGAGCGGCCGGCGACGGCCCGGGGCGACGAGCGGCCGGCGACGGCCCGCGCGATGAGAGGCCGGTGACGGCCCGGGGCGACGAGCGGCGACGGCCTGGCGCGACGAGCGGCGACGGCCCGGGGCGACGGCCAGCGACGAGCGCGCCCGAGCGGACGCTGGGATGCGTGCGAGCGAGATGGGGGAAGGTGGCGGCGCGCTGCCTGCTGGTGTGTGGCGGGCAGAAGGGGGCGGGAGTGTGTTTTTTCAACCCAAGAGAGCAGAGTTAGGTCCAAAAAGCGGGCGGACGAGCCCGCGCGCGGAAATATTTGGCGCTAAAATTTGTTACGTTTTACCGACTGACTGCCCGATGTAATATCAGGATTCACTGACGGATCATTCATTGGTAAATATATATACATTTACCGACGGACCGTCACTCGTTAAAACAGGAAGCACCGACAGATCGTCCATTGATAAGTTTTACCTGCAGACTGTCCATTACTATTAGTGCACTTTTACCAACTGACTCCTGTCGCTAATACTGTGTTGTGGTGTAGTGGTAATAATGTTTAATTATCCTATGAACTAAAAGTTTGTGAGCTGTTGTGTGATTGTAAACTCGCCTTTGTGCGAGGTAAACCTACTTCGATCCTGTTGAACCGTGGTTATATTGGGCGGTGACCCGACAGACCAATGGGTTGTTCTGTTTGAAGTGCGTTGAGCTAGTATTGCCTGCATAGTGATGACTAGCGCACTTGAGCCGGAATAATTCAGGCGGTTCTGCCACAATGCAAAAAGAATACCCAAGTGAAACGAGAATAATCATCAACAATGACAAGACCATATTTATTACCACCAATACTCATATAAGCCACTAGGCCGAATAAGTCCATGTGTAGTAGTTCCAATGGCTTGATGGTGGTGACAATGCTCTTTGATGGATGAGGAACACCAACTTGCTTTCCGGCTTGACAAGCACTACAAATACGATCTTTCTCAAAAGAGACATTGGTTAGTCCTAGAATGTGACCCCCCTTTAGGAGTTTGTTGAGGTTTCTCATCCCAACATGGGCTAGTCGGCGATGCCATAACCAACCCAAGCTAGACTTTGCCACCAAGCATGTATCAAGTTGAGCTTTTTCTTATGAAAAATCCACTAGATAAAGCTTTCCCTTGAGTATACCCTTGAAGGCAATGGAGCCATCGCTTCTCCTAATGATGGTCATACCTTCGTTAGTAAATAAACAATTGAAGCCCGACGCACAAAGTTGTGATATGGACAACAAATTATACCCAAGTGATTCAACTAAGAGAACCTTTGAAAGAGAGAATTTTGAGTTTAGATCAATGTTACCGGTGCCAAGCACTTTTCCCTTTTGATTTCCGGCAAAGGTAATGTAATGATCACCATCGGATTCTTTCAAAGAAATCACCCATGTGGATCCACCGGAGAAGTATTCCTACAAAACAAGATTATTCCTTCCTTTTAGGTACTAACAATACTTGGATCGTTGAGTGTTAGTCACAAGCACCTTGGGTACCCACATATGGCTTTTCACCTTAATGTTCCATGAGCTGTGACCCACAAATATAGCAACCACTTTACCACGATGGTTCCTAGTTAACACATAATCCGCATAAAAGGATATTTGAGAGGATGACTCTTCTAACTTAGGAGCTTGGAACTTGTCTTGGTTTAATGAAGATATGATAATTTTGGCACCCTCATCACATGTTGTGCCTCTCTTGAAAAACTTGATATGACTTGTCCCTTGTGTCTCACCAATTCCCTTACGGATGGGAGTAGTCATATTCACTAGACCTCCTTTTGCTCCTAAGGCGGCCTGCTTGTTGTTTTTGACATATGAGATGGTTTGAGATGCATCATCTTCATTCTTTCCAAGTCCCTTCCCTTTCTCAAATCCATACTTGCTTATGTACTTTGATCCAAATCCCTTGATATGCTTCTCAAACTCACCTACCCTCGGTGAGGGATTTGTCTTGAGTACTTGCTTGTGAGATGGTGCTTCTTCTTGCACTAATTGAGTGACTCTAGTAATCTCTTTCTTCATAGCATGCATTTCGGCATGGTTAGTAGCACAAGTTTGAATATCAATATTAAAGCATCATCCACAACCGTTACTAGTTGAAGGACTAGATGACTTTGATGACTTACAAGCCTTAGAGGAGCTTTCCAAAAGAGTATTAATTTTAACTTCAAGTGCCGTGTGAATGGCTTGCAAGTTTGCTAAAATTTCTTGAAGTTTCTCATTGTCTCTCTTCAAGTTAGCATGAGTGTCTTCAACTAAGGAGAGTTCTTTAGTTAAGTCATTCACTTTCCTCTTTTCACTAGTAAATGACTCTTCTACCTCAAGAAGTATGCTATCCTTGGCTTTTAGGGACTCCTCAAGTCTCTTGTTTTCCTTCCTTTCATTGGTAAGGTTCTTTTCAAGAGCATCGGATTTTTCTCTCTCAAGTCTAAACAATTCTTCTTGTGATTCAAGAGTCTCATCTAGGTCATCTAGTTTTACTATAAGTTTCATCATTCTAGTTGCCGCACTCTTGCCATATTATTTAATGAGACTAGCAATTTCATCTTCCTCATCTAGTTCATCATCCGATGAGTTTGGGGATGTTACATTTGAATTCTTTGCCATCAAACACATGATTGGACCTTGATCCTCATCATCAGTGAGATCTTCAAACAAACTTGGTTGATGCGAAGAGGAGGTCTTGAATGCCATAGTTGCAACATCTTCATTGTCGGAGTTCCTTTCTTCATTTGAATCCCATTCTTGACCAAGATGAGCTTCAGCTGCACGTGTTTTGTATCTTGGCTGGTCCCTCTTGGATGAGCTCTCCTTGATATCCTTGTTCTTCTTCTTTTCTTCCGGACAATCTGCAATGAAGTGCCCAATTTTCTTGCAACCAAAACAAGGCTTGCTTGATCTTATTCTTGATTCATACTTGTTCTTGCCAAGGTTTCGCAAGTTGCTTTTCCTTAGAACCCTTCTAAAGTTCTTGATGAAGAAAGCCATTTGTTCATCATCAAGCTCATCATCTTCATTATCACTAGAGCCATCATCCTTTGAGGATTGGGTAGCCTTTTCCTTGCCCTTCAACTTAGCTTGAAGAGCCAACCCATTGTTCTTTGCCGCTTGTTCTTGGAGGTCGGCCAAATCTTGATTGATCTTGACCCTCTTTAATTGATCATGGTGAGCTTCTATTCTTCAAAGAACATTTTCGGTGGTGAAGTGTTTAAAACCCCTTTCAGCTCTTATCAAGCTAGGTAGTGTGACATCCCTAGCCATGTAGACAGTTAAGAGTTTGTCTACTATCTCACGATCACCCCATTTATCTCCACCAAGTGACTTGATTTGATTGGTGATCTTCTTCATTCGATTGTACATTTCTTTGATTGTTTCATCTTTCTTCATGGAGAAAAGACTTAGTTCATCTTCTAATGTTTTGATTCTTCACTCACAAACTTTTCTTGATCCTTGATGATTCACTTGGAGTGTATCCCAAGCATCCTTGGTGGTGAGAGCATCTTCAATCTTGTCAAACTCTTCGGCACTTACGGACGAGTGGAGGATGTTCAATGCTTGGTAGTTGCATTGTGGATGATGAAAGATCCTTCCCATCGTGAGTTAAGCTTGTGTAACCCGGTGCCATCATGGATTCGTTGAAGAACCATATCTCCAACATTGAAAGAGCGTCGTTGAACGTTCCGATCATGATAACGCTGGACTCCTTGTAAGTAGCAGGCCGACTGGAATAAGACGTTACATCTAATTTCCTCAGCTGAGTCGAGCTCGAGATGTCTTGTGGTGTTAGCCTCACCTTCTTCAAACATCTCCAGTCGAGGAGACTTCCACATCACGTCAGCTGATAATATAGCTTCAGATCCGTATACGAGAAAGAAAGGTGACTGTCCTGTGGCTTTGCTTGGTTGTGTGCAAAGCCCCCAGACTACTAACAAGATCTCATCGATCCACTTGCCGCCCTTTTTGTTGTTCTCATCATAGAGTCTTTTCTTCAATCCATCAAGAATCAAGCCGTTGGCGCGCTCAACCTGGCCGTTGGCCTGTGGGTAAGCCACAGAAACGTATTTAACTTCAATGGAGCTGCATTCATCGAAATCCCAGAACTGATGCGAGTGGAAATTGAATCCCAGATCCGTAATGATGGTGTTGGGGAAGACAAAATGGTGTAGGATATCGCAGATGAAAGTAACCACTCGATCTGCAGAAAGCGTTGCAATTGGCTTGTACTCGATCCACTTGGTAAATTTGTTGATGGCCACAAACATATGTGTAAAACCGCCCGGCGTGGTAGTCAGAGGCCCTATCATGTCCAGGCCCTAGCATGCAAATGGCCATGAAGGTGATATGGTGATGAGATTATGAGCCAGAATATGGGGCTATTTGCTAAAGAACTGACAGTTTGTACACCGGCGAACGAGTGCTTCAGTGTCTACCAAAGCAGTCGGCCAGTAGAAACTAGATCTAAAAGTGAAAGGATCTCAAGATGCCTAGAGGAGGGTGAATAGGCAAATCTGAAACTTAAAACACTTTAAACAATGTCAGTAACGCAGATGTCCGGATACTCCGGATATATGTGGCAGAACCAACTTGAATTACACCGGCTCAAGTACGCGAGTCCACTCTTGAGGGCTCCAACGTGCTTCAAACGGTATAATCCTTTGGTCTGTCGGGTAATGTCCCGATATACCACCGAATGCAGGATCAAACAAGGTACCCCGCACGAAGGCGAGTCCAGAGATACAAATGCCATCACATTTTACATCACAGGTAGATATATTACATGAGTGTTCAAAAGTGACGTAAATTTCCCAACTGAGGGAATTTATTACAAAACAACCATAAGTTTCAAGTCATGCAGCGGAGTTTAAAGCACGGGAACTGTATACATCGTCCATGCAGACATCATGCTAGCCCAAGCATGACATCACTCGGAGGGGTCTACGTTGGCCGGGATGGGTCCCACTCCACGGACCAACCATCAGGCAGAGGGTTGGGCCACGGTACAGGTAGAACTGAGTCGTCAGGAGGATTACCTGAACAAAAGTCACAAGGCAAGACTGAGTATTCTAATACTCAGCAAGGCTTACCCAGTTATGGTATACTCAGCCATGTAACTAGACTTATGAAGGTTTACTCTGGTTCTGGATTTAGTTTTTAGCTGAAAGTAACTAAGAGTAAATCCTTAATTTCAACTTTTAGCTTCCAGATTCTAGTTGATTATCCATTCTAGATAAGCACCTATAACTAAGCAAGCATGGTATAATCTTTGGTCAAGCATCATCTTTGATAACCATAATATTGCTCTTGTTACTCTATGTGGTAAAGGAATCAAGCAGTCTCAAACTTCGTGAGAAGCGGACGATTCTGAATCGAATTTTCAACCTTGCAAGGATAAACTGTGGCAGAACCAACCTGAATTATACCGGCTCAAGTACGCGAGTCCAATCCTGAGGGCTCCAACATGCTTCAAATGGTATAATCCCTTGGCCTGTCGGGTAACGTCCCGATAAACCACCGATACACAGGATCAAATAAGGTTACCTCACACAAAGGTGAGTCCAGAGATACAATCACCCTCACATTTTACATCACAGAGACTTACATTACAAGAGTTTCCAAAAGAAATACAATGTTTCAAATCCAGAGAAAAGATTACACACCGTTAAAGCTATGGTTTTTGGCAGCGGAAAACATACGTGACGATTACAACACGTCGCCAAGATGGATGTCATGCTAAGCCCTGACACGACATCACTCGAGATCATCAGTATTGGCCGGGGACGGATCCCATTCCTCGGACCAATCTTCTGGAAGAGCACAGGGCCATGACAGGGAAAGAGTAGGGTCTTCAAGATATTACCTGCATAACATATAACTAGCAAGGCCGAGTATACTAATACTCAGCAAGGCTTACCCGGAATTGGGTATACTTTAGCCCGTAACTAGACTCATGAAGGCTTATAAAGGTTCTGGATTTAGTTTTAGCTCAAAAGCAACAAAGAGTAGATCCTTAATTTCAACTTTTAGCTTTCAGGTTCTAGTTGATTATCCATTCTAGGTAAGCTCCTATAGCTACTCAAGCAAAGTAGAGCTCTTTACACCAACCATCAGTATTACTCATCATATAGTTGCTCTTGTTACTCTGTGTGATAAAGTGATCAAGCAGTCTCAATCATCGTGAGAAGCGGACGATTCTGAATCGAATTTAACCTTGCAAGGTAAACCTAACTCACACGCTTGGAACACCAAAGGGTCGTTCCGAAGCAACCGTTTGCCTTTCATTCCGACTCGTGGATCAGATCCACCACAAGCGACTGCAGGACCATACGCACTTCCAAAGTGCAGGACATACGTCTGTAGCGCGACTACAAAACCCGTATTCCTGGTTGCCCTTGCAACACGTATTCCCACACATCGAACATAAGTAACCAGAAGAACCAAATACATGTGGTGGGAGGTATGTCCACTCCTCGGGCCGATTGGTTACTAGGCTTACCGCTTACCATATTTCGCGGCATGTGGCTAGTACTTTCAAACGCTTAACCCCGATCCTCACACACCGCGACCTTATCAAATTCAACAACACAGACGGGGTATCACCTCAACCATGATACCTTACATTCTTCCTGTCCGTCATCCTTATAGTGATTGCAGGAATATAAACATTTCAACTCCTATATCGCGCGAGTGACAGGAAATCACCCGACTTCTACCGGCCCTATTAGCATAGCAGCTAGTCGGACTCAAGTGCTAGTATCCATCACATTGGTTCCTAGGAGAATGCAACTAAGGTTTCAAGCAACTCTTGAGAACTTAATGCATAGAAATATGTAAATAGATATGAGTTGCAGTGTAAATAAAATAGTGGGTTATGTCCGGGGCTTGCCTTTACTGGTGGGGCTGGGGTTAGTCAGGTTAATAACGTCCGAACTTTGGTTCGGGCCTTCAGAGAATTTCCTGACGAAGTTCTCGGGGTCTTCAGGACAACCTCCTTCTGGTTCCGGGATTAGCTGGTAACTTCCGTCGGCGAGAGTGGTCGAGTCTACATGATATGCAAGATGGAGTTCAATGGATGCACACACTTTCATCTCAATTCACGGTAAAGTTGCAATCCAAAAGGTTAACACTCAAGAACTCATGGTATAAAAAGGAACCTAAGCTTTGAATCATTTACATTCAACTTATGATTATAGCATTGATTTAATTGGGAATAGAAATTAAATATTTCAAGTTTAAATTAAATTCAAAATTGAATGTGAACCCTGGATAATTAGGGTTATAAAGTTTTGAAAATTTAAACACAGATCACTTGCATATTTAAAGATTCTGACCAGGAGATCTAATTAGATAAGCTGTAAAGGGTATACCTAGCTAATTGTAATATAAAACCAATTAAATTGATCAACTTAAAAGAATTTAAATTACAAAACAAGATTAGGTTTGAAAATTCCACATCAATTCATACTTAATCTATAAAGATTGCATACCAAAAATCATGATCAACAAAGTTAACATGTTGGAACTATGTATATTACACTCTCTTATCTTAGATTTAACATAGATTCGAAAATATTTAGTTTCATATCAAACTTACTTAATAGAAGTTGTAGAGTTCAAAATCTAGTTTCCAACAAAACTAGTTTTGCAATTTTTGGAATTTCCTACAATTTTCTATTGAATTCACAAGTCAGCAATACCACTCACATGAAATAACAAACATTCTTACACAGAGGTCCTCAACCAACACTGCTTCTATAAGTCTAAAACTTGCAGAAAACCCCCTGAACTTCTCTGTCTTTACACTCCTACTCCTTCTTCTCAAAATTTTACCATGAACTACACATGCTAAATAAGGCTAAGATAAAATTTTTAGCTATAAACATGCAGAGATGCATTTAGAATTAAATCAAGAAGCTTTAATCTATATAAAACAAAGACATCACAACATCATGGCTAGAGGACTTTGCTAGGCCCCCAAAAATTACACCAAGCTACTCATAACACCTACAACATATGTTCCAAAATTCAATTGCAGTAGAGCTATAGATCAAATGATCCAATTTAAGCATTCATTTACTTCTATTTTAAACACAGCACAAATCATATACTTTCATAACATGGTCACAAAACAAGAGTGATAGAGTTTGAAATAAGGATTCAGGTCCAACTGGTTTTACATTTTTTTGAATTTTCTATGATTTCCTAGGAACTTTCAAAGTTCAGCACATTGAAAAGGAGAAAGAATCAAAATCTTTCATATAGGCCCCTGCAACGATCCAAATTCTCGCAGTTATACCCCTCTGCCATGGCCGGCCGGGGCAAGCTCGGTCTTGGCTCAAATCCGGCGAAGGGAGAGCTCGGATGGCAAGGGGAAGGGGGTGGGGAGTGAGAGGGCACCGGGACGCACTCGTTTGAAGGCTTGGCCGGGCTTAGGGAGGTTGGGAAGGGGGTCGCCGGCGGTGACAGTAGCGGCGGCGGTGTGGTGGTGCGGGGGAGCAGAGCTACGGCGAGAGAGAGGCGCAAGGGAGTGGGGAACCAGCTTCAGGAGTTCCGAGGGCAGCTATTTATAGGAAAGAGGAGGTAAGGGAGGGGCGCAAGGCTGATGACCACGGCTGCGTGGAGGTGGCAGTACTGGCGGTGCTCAGGCGGCCGGTGGCGCGCGCGTGGCAGTGCAGGAAGGGGCCACGGAGGTGGGCTAAGGCGGCGGGCAAGGCTAGTGGCGGCGCATGAGAGTGAGGGGGCAAGGGGGGCTGCACTGCAGTGGTCGAAAACCAAGGAACGGCGGCGGCGGCGCAAAGAACAGAGGAGCAGAGGGAAGATTGAAGATGACTGGACTGATTTGCAAAATTCAGAAGTTCCAGGGACCTGTCTGTAAACCAGCGATAACTTTTAAGCTAGGGCTCAAAAGAAAAAGTGTTCAAAATGAAATTTGTAAAACTTTTCAAGCTCTACAACTTTGTTTTAGGGTTTGAAATCAAAAACTCAAAGTATGCAACTTTATTTTGAAATTTTGGACTAACTTAAAGCGTTATAAAGATTTTGTCCTTGTTAAATATTTTACACATAGCTTGGGCCTAAATGCAAGTTTTCAGGTAAGTCATGATTACTTGCATTCTTATAATTTGGCCCCTAGTAACTTTGAAGATTACTTTTGTAACTCATGCATCTTGCACAAAAGGACTTATATTCTTATAAAATTGCACACAAGGTCTTATTTCTACAAATACATCCAACCTTATACATTTCAATACATTCATTACATTTCATAATCTATTATGGTACAATTTGACACCTAGGGTGTCACAGCCTCCCCCCCTAAAAGGAATCTCGTCCCGAGATTCGAAGGCAGAAGAATCAGACGATTAGGTTTGGGGATTGGCTAGAAGGAAGTTTGGGAAATTTTGTTGAAGATAAGATTCTGTTTCCCAAGTTGCTTCTTCTTCGGTGTGGTGATCCCACAAAATCTTGTACATCTTAATCGTCTTTCTCCTGGTGACTCTTTCCTTGGTATCCAAGATTTGAATAGGTTGTTCGGTGTAGGATAGATCAGGTTCAATCTCAATGGCGGTGGTTTCAATGATCTCCGTAGGTGCTTTAATACATTTCTTGAGTTGAGAGATATGGAAGACATCGTGAATGGCGGCCAATTGAGATGGAAGGCGGATTTTATAAGCCACTGGGCCACAGACCTTAAGAATCTCAAAGGGTCCAACATACCGTGGTGCTAACTTCCCTTTTATGCCAAAACGCTGAACACCCTTGGTAGGAGATACTCGGAGATACGCAAAATCTGTCTGGACTGAGCTATTTTAAGGTTGGCTTGAATAATCTTGACTTTATCTTCGGCTTCGACAACTAGATCTGGTCCAAAGATTTTGCGTTCACCGGTCTCGGACCAACTCAAAGGAGTTCGACATCTGCGACCGTATAACGCTTCAAAAGGAGCCATCTGAAGGCTAGATTGATAACTGTTGTTGTAAGAGAATTCAGCCAAAGCAAGACATTTGTCCCAGCTTGTACCATAGTGAATAATACAAGCTTGGAGCATGTCTTCAAGAATTTGGTTGACTCGCTCAGTCTGTCCATCCGTCTGAGGATGATATGCAGAGCTTCGAATCAGTTTGGATCCAAGAGCAGACTGTAGTTGTTCCCAGAAGCGTGCAACAAATTGTGCCCCCCGATCAGAAATAATAGTCTTAGGGACACCATGCAACCGAACAATTTGATCCAGATAGACTTCAGCATATTTCTTGGCGGAGTAAGTAGTATGTACGGGAATAAAGTGAGCCATTTTTGTGAGTCTATCAATGATTACCCATATGGAATCATGCTTTTGGGAGGTGTTAGGAAGACTAACAATAAAATCCATACTAATGTCTTCCCATTTCCATGACGGAATGGGTAATGGCTGAAGCGTACCAGATGCCTTGAGATGATTGGCTTTGACTCTCTGGCACGTATCACACTCAGATACATATTTAGCAATCTCTCTCTTCATTCTGGTCCACCAAAAATTCTGTCATAGATCTTGATACATTTTGGTGCTACCAGGATGAATAGAGAATTTGGATAGATGGGCTTCATCAAGGATTTGTCTACGCAGTGGATGGTCTTTAGGTACAACAATACGATTGTTGAACCATAGGACTCCTTGATGATCAGTGTGAAAACACTTATATTTGTCTTCTCCCAGGGATAGCTTTGATTTGATAATTTTGATACCCTCATCATGTAGTTGTGACATGATGATTCTATCTTGTAGAGTAGACTCAATGGATAGCAGATTCAGACTACCTTGAGGAATGATTTCTAGATTGAGCTTCCTCATCTGATTGCAGAGAGTGTCTCTGAAGGTTGCTATGGATAAACAGTGACAATGTGCCTTGCGGCTAAGGGCATCCGCAACCACATTGGCCTTGCCAGGATGGTAGTGTACCTCAAGATCGTAGTCTTTAATCAGTTCTAACCAACGCCTTTGCCTCATATTTAGGTCAGCTTGGGTAAAAATATACTTGAGGCTCTTATGGTCAGTGTAGATGTTACATCTTAGCACCCATAAGATGATGTCTCCAGATCTTGAGAGCATGAATAACAGCTGTCAATTCAAGATCATGAGTTGGATAATTTTGTTCATGGCTCCGAAGTGCTCGGGATGCATACGCGATGACCCGGTTGTTTTGCATAAGAACACAACCAAGGCCAGTTCCAGAAGCATCACAGTAGACATCAAAAGGCTGAGTATTATCTGGCTGAGCTAGCACTGGGGCCGTTGTTAGAAGTCTTCTCAAAGTGTGGAATGCTTTATCACACTTATCACCCCAGTGGAACTTAACTTCTTTCTTAAGTAGTTCAGTCATAGGTTTAGCTATCTTGGAGAAATCTGGAATGAATCGGCGATAGTATCCCGCCAATCCGAGGAAACTCCGTATTTGATGGACCGAAGTTGGAGGCTTCCAATCCATAACTTCCTGGACTTTGGTTGGGTCAACCGATATGCCTTTACTAGTGATAGTGTGTCCCAAAAATTTCACACTATCTAGCCAAAATTCACATTTTGAGAATTTGGCATACAGACGATGATCACGTAGTCATTGAAGAACGATGAGTATGTGATCAGCATGGTCTTCATTAGTCTTGGAATATATCAGAATATCATCGATGAAGACCACGACGAATTTGTCAAGTTCCGGCATAAAGACTGAATTCATGAGATACATGAAATATGCCGGTGCATTGGTAAGCCCAAATGACATAACCAGATATTCATAAAGTCCATATCTGGTTGAGAAGGCCGTTTTTGGAATGTCACAAGGCCTAATCTTGATCTGATGATAACCAGAGCGCAAGTCAATCTTGGAAAAGACCTTAGCTCCAGCTAACTGATCGAACAAGATGTCAATGCGGGGAAGAGGGTACTTATTTTTGATGGTAACCGCATTGAGTGGACGATAATCGACACATAGTCTTAGGCTATTGTCTTTCTTCTTTACGAAGAGAGCAGAACAACCCCAAGGTGAAGTACTTGGGCGTATGAAACCTTTGTCCAGAAGATCTTGGAGTTGGATTTTTAATTCGGCCAATTCATTTGGTGGCATGCGATATGGCCTCTTGGAAATAGGAGCAGTGCCAGGTTGAAGTTCAATAATGAACTCAATGTCTTTGTCCGGTGGCATTCCAGGCAAATCGTCTGGAAAGACATCGGGGTACTCACAGACTACAGGAATATCTTTTACCTTGATATCTGTGATGGCATAAGTGCAAGAGTGCAGATACTCCTACTGGGGCAGGTAGAGGGTAGTTGCTCCTTGATGTGGTGAGTCAATCTCGATAACTCGGGAAGAGATGTCTAGTAGTACTCTATGTTCTGTCATCCAATTTGTCCCAAGTATAATATCAATACCCTCTAGGCTTAGCAATACTAAATCAGTTTTGATTAGTTTACTGCCTAACTGAATTGGCACACTTTTAACCATTTGGTTAGAAGTAATCTTTCCTCCAGGGGTAGAAATCATATATGACCCTTTAGTAGAACAGAGATCAAGTCCTATTCGGATACCACAGTTGTTACTGATGAAACAATGAGTTGCTCCAGAATCAAATAATGTAACAACTGGTTTATGGTGTATAAAGAATGTACCCGACATAATAGGAGCTCCATCCGGAAGTTCTGCAAGGGTAGTGAAATTAATTTGTCCTTGCCAGACTTGCATCATCGGCCTCTTACCCTTGTTCTGGTCATTCTGACTGGAACTCCGCCCTTGATTAGGCTTCTTGGGCTGCGGACAATCTCTGATAAAGTGATCCGCACTTTCGCAATTGAAATCGTGATAGGTGCTGCTTCTCTGTTGGACTTGTGGAACATTTGGCCGTGGGCCAAATTGTTGTGGTTGTTGCAGAGGTACAGGAGGTTGACACTCTCCTTGTTGTTGAGGCGGCCTGAAAGCCAGTCTGCCGATCAGGGTATTTTGCTGTGGCGCTCTAGGCGATACATTCAGAACCAACTGATACTGCGGGGGTTGAATGCTCGCAGGTCCAGTGGAGATCCTTTGCTTCTTTTCTGCATGGTGTGCCGTAATGCAATCCTCCTGAGTCAAAGCCATGTCACCCAGCTCACTGAAAGTATTCGCCTTGATAAGATTCAGATGTTCTTTGAGCTTAGTATTCAAACCTCGATGAAAACGATCTTGCTTCTTGGCATCATTATCAGCGTGATAGCCCGCATACTGACACAGGTGATTAAAAGCCTGTGTATACTGCAGTACAGTGCGGGTGCCTTGAGTAAGTGCCAAGAACTCATTCAATTTCCGCTCCATTAGCCCTTCAGGTATATAATATGCCCTGAAGGCATTACGGAATTCCTCCCAAGAGATAACATGTTCATCTGCTTGCATGGCACAATAGTTATCCCACCAAATACGGGCAGCTCCGCATAATTGTTGTGCAGCGAAGTGAGCCTTGTTGGAATCCGCACAGGGAATCGTAAGAAGAGTAAACTTGGATTCAATGGTGCGAAGCCAGGCATCAGCATCAAGGGGCTCCTCCGCTTTACTGAATAACGGGGGCTGGGTACTGAGGAAGTCTTGATAGGTTGCCACTTGAGGTTCGTCACGATCTCGTGATTGCTGGCATTGCCGATTCTGTTGTGCTTGTACCAATAGATTAAGAAGTTCAGTTTGCCGAGCCAGAACGTCGGCTAGATTCGGAAGTGGTGGTGATAGTGGTTGGGAACGGCTGATCTGTTCTGTCCGGAAACCTTTTGGGGTTCCACGTGTGGCTCCAACCATCTGAAACAAGGATTTGGATGACGAAATTTATTTACCCTGCTAAAAATTTACAAGGTAAATGGAACAAGACAACTGATTCTGATAACAGCAAAGGCTGGAAATCAGAGAGATACATAAGATACCCAACTTAAAAGATCCTATTGAGACCATGCTAAGAATAACCAACATGTCACCTATCCTTAGGAAAGCAACAAAATTAAACACCCATTTTGTTGATTAATGTATTATGCATGCACGTACTATTCGACCTTACAACCAAAAATAACTGCCGAATATCTTCGGACTTACGTAGTTAATTTCGGTGGCATTATACATATGTCTCTCACTATTAACTAGTCGATAAACCCTAGCCGTCCTAGTTTCGTATTCGTGGTTAGTGTACCTGCAGAAAACCACAATACATATACCCAATGAACCTTTCATGCCAGCATGTCACGAAAGCGTTCCCATTCATTACTGCTCACTATAGAAACAGCATCTGTACAATTACCGCCGTACAGACAACGTTAGCATACGTTATCGAAACAACGTATTCATGGGGGTACCGCAAAATGCGGGGATGTTGCTGTTCATACCCCCTTACCTAACTATATACTCCCAATGTAGTCAACCGAAGTTGGTACATTGGCAGCATCTCAAGTAGGCCACTGCTTGAGAAACAGCGTTCGGTTCGCATCACCGACGGGAAGGCCAAGCTCCCTCAGTTGGCTGAGGATCCTTACCTTCTTACCTCATCGTCGAAGATGTCGTTACAGAATGTAAGGTTGAGTTGTGCATGAATTTAAGTTTTGACAGAAAGTAATGCTGGAGGTTAGATTTATATATATATAGTACAGCCACCTCTATTTTCCTTAAACATCACCCTAGGGCTTTACGTACTAAGTATAACCTTAACGAATCCAACGTAGTTTTGCCAAACATTTTGTTGGTCAAACTTTTATACTGAAAGCATGTTTAAGGTAAAATGTATCTCCAGAGTAACCTTATAGCTCTGATACCAGCTGTGGCAGAACCAACCTGAATTATAACAGCTCAAGTACGCGAGTCCAATCCTGAGGGCTCCAACGTGCTTCAAACGGTATAATCCCTTGGCCTGTCGGGTAACGTCCCGATAAACCACCGATACACAGGATCAAATAAGGTTACCTCACACGAAGGTGAGTCCAGAGATACAATCACCCTCACATTTTACATCACAGAGACTTACATTACAAGAGTTTCCAAAAGAAATACGATGTTTCAAATCCAGAGAAAAGATTACACACCGTTAAAGCTATGGTTTTTGGCAGCGGAAAACATACGCGACGATTACAACACGTCGCCAAGACGGATGTCATGCTAAGCCCTGACACGACATCACTCGAGATCATCAGTATTGGCCAAGGACGGATCCCATTCCTCGGACCAATCTTCTGGAAGAGCGCAGGGCCATGACAGGGAAAGAGTAGGGTCTTCAAGATATTACCTGCATAACATATAACTAGCAAGGCCGAGTATACTAATACTCAGCAAGGCTTACCCGGAATTGGGTATACTTTAGCCCGTAACTAGACTCATGAAGGCTTATAAAGGTTCTGGATTTAGTTTCAGCTCAAAAGCAACAAAGAGTAGATCCTTAATTTCAACTTTTAACTTTCAGGTTCTAGTTGATTATCTATTCTAGGTAAGCTCCTATAGCTACTCAAGCAAAGTAGAGCTCTTTACACCAATCATCAGTATTACTCATCATATAGTTGCTCTTGTTACTCTGTGTGATAAAAGGATCAAGCAGTCTCAATCATCGTGAGAAGTGGATGATTCTGAATCGAATTTAACCTTGCAAGGTAAACCTAACTCACACGCTTGGAACACCAAAGGGTCATTCCGAAGCAACCGTTTGCCTTTCATTCCGACTCGTGGATCAGATCCACCACAAGCGACTGCAGGACCATACGCACTTCCAAAGTGCAGGACATACGTCTGTAGCGCAACTACAAAACCCGTATTCCTGGTTGCCCTTGCAACACGTATTCCCACACATCAAACATAAGTAACCAGAAGAACCAAATACATGTGGTGGGAGGTATGTCCACTCCTCGGGCCGATTGGTTACTAGGCTTACCGCTTACCATATTTCGCGGCATGTGGCTAGTACTTTCAAACGCTTAACCCTGATCCGCACACACCGCGACCTTATCAAATTCAACAACACAGACGGGGTATCACCTCAACCATGATACCTTACATTCTTCCCGTCCGTCATCCTTATAGTGATTGCAGGAATATAAACATTTCAACTCCTATATCGCGCGAGTGATAGGAAATCACCCGACTTCTACCGGCCCTATTAGCATAGCAGCTAGTCGGACTCAAGTGCTAGTATCCATCACATTGGTTCCTAGGAGAATGCAACTAAGGTTTCAAGCAACTCCTGAGAACTTAATGCATAGAAATATGTAAATAGATATGAGTTGCAGTGTAAATAAAATAGTGGGTTATGTCCGGGGCTTGCCTTTACTGGTGGGGCTGGGGTTAGTCAGGTTAATAACATCCGAACTTTGGTTCGGGCCTTCAGAGAATTCCCTGACGAAGTTCTCGGGGTCTTCAGGACAACCTCCTTCTGGTTCCGGGATTAGCTGGTAACTTTTGTCGGCGAGAGTGGTCGAGTCTACATGATATGCAAGATGGAGTGCAATGGATGCACACACTTTCATCTCAATTCACGGTAAAGTTGCAATCCAAAAGGTTAACACTCAAGAACTCATGGTATAAAAAGGAACCTAAGCTTTGAATCATTTACATTCAACTTATGATTATAGCATTGTTTTAATTGGGAATAGAAATTAAATATTTCAAGTTTAAATTAAATTCAAAATTGAATGTGTACCCTGGATAATTAGGGTTATAAAGTTTTGAAAATTTAAACACAGATCACTTGCATATTTAAAGATTCTGACCAGGAGATCTAATTAGATAAGCTGTAAAGGGTATACCTAGCTAATTGTAATATAAAACCAATTAAATTGATCAACTTAAAAGAATTTAAATTACAAAACAAGATTAGGTTTGAAAATTCCACATCAATTCATACTTAATCTATAAAGATTGCATACCAAAAATCATGATCAACAAAGTTAACATGTTGGAACTATGTATATTACACTCTCTTATCTTAGATTTAACATAGATTCGAAAATATTTAGTTTCATATCAAACTTACTTAATAGAAGTTGTAGAGTTCAAAATCTAGTTTCCAACAAAACTAGTTTTGCAATTTTTGGAATTTCCTACAATTTTCTATTGAATTCACAAGTCAGCAATACCACTCACATGAAATAACAAACATTCTTACACAGAGGTCCTCAACCAACACTGCTTCTATAAGTCTAAAACTTGCAGAAAACCCCCTGAACTTCTCTGTCTTTACACTCCTACTCCTTCTTCTCAAAATTTTACCATGAACTACACATGCTAAATAAGGCTAAGATAAAATTTTTAGCTATAAACATGCAGAGATGCATTTAGAATTAAATCAAGAAGCTTTAATCTATATAAAACAAAGACATCACAACATCATGGCTAGAGGACTTTGCTAGGCCCCCAAAAATTACACCAAGCTACTCATAACACCTACAACATATGTTCCAAAATTCAATTGCAGTAGAGCTATAGATCAAATGATCCAATTTAAGCATTCATTTACTTCTATTTTAAACACAGCACAAATCATATACTTTCATAACATGGTCACAAAACAAGAGTGATAGAGTTTGAAATAAGGATTCAGGTCCAACTGGTTTTACATTTTTTTGAATTTTCTATGATTTCCTAGGAACTTTCAAAGTTCAGCACATTGAAAAGGAGAAAGAATCAAAATCTTTCATATAGGCCCCTGCAACGATCCAAATTCTCGCAGTTATACCCCTCTGCCATGGCCGGCCGGGGCAAGCTCGGTCTTGGCTCAAATCCGGCGAAGGGAGAGCTCGGATGGCAAGGGGAAGGGGGTGGGGAGTGAGAGGGCACCGGGACGCACTCGTTTGAAGGCTTGGCCGGGCTTAGGGAGGTTGGGAAGGGGGTCGCCGGCGGTGACAGTAGCGGCGGCGGTGTGGTGGTGCGGGGGAGCAGAGCTACGGCGAGAGAGAGGCGCAAGGGAGTGGGGAACCAGCTTCAGGAGTTCCGAGGGCAGCTATTTATAGGAAAGAGGAGGTAAGGGAGGGGCGCAAGGCCGATGACCACGGCTGCGTGGAGGTGGCAGTACTGGCGGTGCTCAGGCGGCCGGTGGCGCGCGCGTGGCAGTGCAGGAAGGGGCCACGGAGGTGGGCTAAGGCGGCGGGCAAGGCTAGTGGCGGCGCATGAGAGTGAGGGGGCAAGGGGGGCTGCACTGCAGTGGTCGAAAACCAAGGAACGGCGGCGGCGGCGCAAAGAACAGAGGAGCAGAGGGAAGATTGAAGATGACTGGACTGATTTGCAAAATTCAGAAGTTCCAGGGACCTGTCTGTAAACCAGCGATAACTTTTAAGCTAGTGCTCAAAAGAAAAGGTGTTCAAAATGAAAGTTGTAAAACTTTTCAAGCTCTACAACTTTGTTTCAGGGTTTGAAATAAAAAACTCGAATTATGCAACTTTATTTTGAAATTTTGGACTAACTTAAAGCTTTATAAAGATTTTGTCCTTGTTAAATATTTTACACATAGCTTGGGCTTAAATGCAAGTTTTCAGGTAAGTCATGATTACTTGCATTCTTATAATTTGGCCCCTAGTAACTTTGAAGATTACTTTTGTAACTCATGCATCTTGCACAAAAGGACTTATATTCTTATAAAATTGCACACAAGGTCTTATTTCTACAAATACATCCAACCTTATACATTTCAATACATTCATTACATTTCATAATCTATTATGGTACAATTTGACACCTAGGGTGTCACATAAACCTAACTCCCACGCTTGGAACACCAAAGGGTCGTTCCGAAGCAACCGTTTGCCTTTCATTCTGACTCGTGGACAGGTCCACCACAAGCGACTGCAGGACCATACGCACTTCCAAAGTGCAGGACGTACGCCTGTAGCGCGACTATATGTCCGTACTCCTGGTTGCCCTTGCAACACGTATTCCTACACGTCGAATCAAGTAACCAGAAGAAGCAAATACGTGTGGTGGGAGGTATGTCCACTCCTCGGGCCGATTGGTTACTAGACTTACCGCTTACCATACTTCACGGCATGTGGCTAGTACTTTCAAACGCTTAACCCACACTACCACACACTGCGACCTTATCAAGTTCAACAACACAGACGGGGTATCATCTCAACTATGATACCTCACAAAACTCCCGTTCATCATCCTTATAGTGATAACAGGAATGTAAACATTACAACTCCTATATCGCGCGAGTGACAGGAAATCACCCGACTTCTACCGGTCCTATTAGCATAGCAGCTAGTCAGACTCAAGTTCTAGCGTTCAGTACATCGGTTCCTGGAATTATGCAACTAGGGTTTCAAGCAATTCCTAAGAACTTAATGCATAGAATTATATAAATAGATATAGATTGCAGTGTAATTAAAATAGTGGGTTATGTCCGGGGCTTGCCTTCTTGCGTAGGGTTGGGGGCAGAAGTGTCAAGGTTTTCCGAACTTTGGTTCGGAGCTTCAGTTAGACCTTCGACGGCGTTCTCGAGGTCTTCAGGAATTTCTCCGGCTTGGTCCGCGATCAGCTCGTAGTCACCGTCGGCGAGAGTAGTCGGGTCTACATGATATGCGAAGATATAAAATTAAGGAATGCACACCCTTTTATTTTATTTCACAGCAAAGTTGCAATTTAAAAAGTTAACATTTAAGAACTCATGAAACAAAAATGGTTTTAGCCTTGAATTATCATATATATTTAACTTATGACTATAGCATTGAATTTACCGAAAATAGAAATTAAAATATTTTAAGTTTAGATTCAAACCCCAATTTGAATTCAAACCTTAGGTAAATAAAATTATAAAGTCTTGAAAGTTTAATCATAGATTAATTACATACTTATTAGATTATGACAAAAAGATCTAATTAATTAAGCGTTATTAGACATGCTTAACTAATCCTATTATAATTCAAATTGAATTGCCCAAATTTAAAAGAACTCAAGCTACAAAACAAGACTAGGTTGGAAAATTCTACACCAGATCATGCATGACCTATATGAATTGTATACCAAAAATCATGATTAACAACATCAATATGTAGGAGCTATGCATATTAAACTCCCTTATCTTAGATTTAAAATTGATTCAAAAATATTTAGTTTCAAACCAAACTTACTTAACAGAAGTTGTAGAGTTTAAAATCTAGTTTCTAACAAAATTGGTTTGACAATTTTTGGAATTTTTCCTACAATTTTACAAGTTAACTGCATGGATCACATAGAATAACAAAAGTGTTTACACAGGGGTCCTTAACAGCACTGTTTCTCTGAGTCACAGGTTCTACAGAAAACCCCCTGGGTTTTCAATTCTTCTAACCCGAGGTCCTTGATCGGAAATAGAAGAGGGGCAGAGAGGGGACGGCCGTGTTCCGTCGAGGAGGTCACCGGCGGCGAGGTCCGAGGGGAGGGGAAAAACTCAGGAGCTCACGGCGGTTTAAACGCACCATGTGTCGAGGACTGTAGGGGTTAGGAGAGTGGATCCCGACGAGAATCCGAGGTGGCGGCGGAGGGGTCACTGTCGACGGCGAAGTTCCGGTGACCGGCGTCGGTGGAGGGGTAGCGCAAGAGCTTCAGCGGGTCGTGGGGAAGATGTTGACGCAAACAATTGGAAGTGTATGCGTCGGATAAGAAGCAACCGACGAAGACAGTGGCGGCGGCGGCGAGGATGGATGCCGGCGAGCATCGAGAGAACGATGCAGGGCACTAGAGACTCCACAAAGTGGTCGTAGAGCTTCACGGTGATGATGTGGTGCTGGCTAGGGAGTCGTGGTGGCCTGGGGATGCTCGGATTGAGCTGTCCATGATGAGGCCGAAGGCAGTGACGGCGGCGCTTGTCGGAGACAGGGCTCCAGCTACAATTGGAGGGCAACAGGGGGTCGACGAGCACGAGTGAGGAACGGGGAAGCTCGCATGGGGATTGATTGGGGCGAGAGATGTCCGGTGGCGGCTGTCCACGGCAATGCCGAGCGTTGCCGGAGGGGGAGAAGAGAGGCGGCGGTGGGATTTGGGTCGGGTGCTCGAGAATTGGCAAGGAAACCGGAGGAATGGGATGTGGAGGCCTGTGTAAAGCTGGTGCGCGCAAGAGATAGAAGTCCGGGGGCTTGCTTGTGGGTTCTCCACGGCGGCGGTGAGGTGGCGACCGACGGGCATTCGGGGCAACCGTGGCGCGCGCGGGGCCGGACAGCAAGGAAGGCTACGGCGGCGGACACAGCTAGGGTGACGCGTGGGGAGAGGGGATCAGGAGATGAACGGCGGCGTCGATGGCAGAGCGGCGGCCAGGGGAGGAGTTTTGTGCCGGCAGCAGAACAGGAAGCAGAGGAGCAGAGCAGAAGAACAGAGGGCAGAAGGGGTTCAGAGGAAGAAGAAGAGAGGGAAAGATCCGAAGGACTGGTTTGGAAATTTCAGGAAGTTCAAGGGTCTCTTAGTAAACTAAAAATTCTCACTGATATAAAGATCAAATGAAGAAAAGCCCAGAATGAAAGTTGTAGAGTTTTTCAAGCTCTACAATCTTGCTTTAGAGCTCAAGTTCAAAAACCCAAAGTTTGCAACATTACATGTTGAATTTTAATGAGGTAGAATTTTGAATTACCCTTGTCCTTACCAAAAGAGGTTTTGATCAAATTTTTGATATATCTGCAAATATTCATGAAATGTCATGATGACTAGCACTCTTACATATTAGCCCCCTGGTAGAAATGAAAGTCATCTCACATATCAAATATTTTGCACAAAAGACCCTATGGCTTATGTTTTATTTACACTTAGGTCCCTGTTTTTACTCAAAAGCTTATTTTCCTGAGAATTTAATCTACCTTTTACATTTCCTTTCTCAAGATAACTTAATTTCAACACCTAGCATAAAATTTTCTCTAGGTTTTAATGCTATCTTCCACTTCACCCTATTTACAATCAAGGACCTATATTTTATAGAAATTATAGATATACCCCTAGCCTTTTGTACTATCCACATAAAACATAGCAAGCATGCCATTTTCACACTAAAGTTTAGTGTCTATATCCCTTATTACCTGGATGTCACAATATATGTTCGGATAATCCGGGTTTTGTGTCCGGAGTTTCCGGAAATATTGTCCAGAGAGTCTGGGTATGAAACAATGTACACACTAACAAGATATTGATGCTGCCATTTAGATCGAGTAAATTTAGGCAAGCTAGTAGTACCTTAAGAGTATTTCTAACCAGTTGTCTTGCTCTAGAGACTAATATAATTGTAGACCGGCCTCAAACCCTAGAAAGTTAGTCTCACAAGCAAATATCTAATAAAACTAGTAAGGAGCACAAAAGAGAGATAGAAATTGTTTCCCGAAGTTCACTCCCAAACAAGCTACATCTCTGTTGTTGAAGGATTCAAGAGACGGTGGTCAAGAACCCCTATGCTCCACTTCCAAGAGTGAGACCAACGCTCAAACCCAAGGTTACTTACTATGTGTTCCTCCGAGAGGAATGAAGATTACAAACTTCTTGTGGTGCTCACAACTTGCATGAACACTCACAAGCGATACCTAGCCGTCTAGGAGCTTGAAGCTCCAAGAGTAATAAACTTGAATTCACCCACTAGAGAAGGGTGTTGTGCTCAAGAGATGGAATGGAAGCTTACTAACACCAATCTTTGCTCTTGCAACAACTCACTCGAATTCCCAAAGAAAATCACTCAAAAATGAAAGAGGGGAAGTGAGAGAGCTCTCCTTTTGCTTGCAAGCTTGTTCTGGATCAAATGAGCAAGAGAGAGATGAAAGAAGGGGTATGGGGCATATTTATATCCCCTCTCACAGAAAACTAGCCGTTGGGTAAAGGGTACTCGGATACTCCGGGTATATGTCCGGATACTCTGGACACAGGGGTCCGGAGACTCCGGTCTCAGAGAAACTTCGGATGGGTAACAGTTACCCGGAGAGTCCCGGTGTTTGTCCAGATACTCCGGATCACTATGTCCGGACATTCCGGACTGTGAACTGGACAGTCCAGATAAAACATGGAATTTCACAAGAAGGCTGTTTTTAGTGGTAGGTTCTCTTGAGCACAACTACCACATCAACACCTGTGGATCAAAGTCCCTCTTGATAGTACAGCGTTCCTATACTAAATTTCAAAATAAAATCTAATTCTTCAAGTAAATTTGAAACACCGCTTTTCATATCCCTTTTTGAGGGGTCATGTTTTGTAATACGCTTTGCTTCATCATTCTTAGCCCCTGCACACATGCTCGAACATGATTAGATATATATGTGCTTTGTCATCTATCACCAAAACCTACTAAGGGGCCTAGATATCTTTCAAAAAGCCTTGCCGACTAGTGTGCGAGAAGCCACGTGGTTCCCGCACACGCCTTCGTGAATCTCTTGGAGTATCTCTTTGCGCTCCTCCATGCAAACACACTTCATGAGTATGTCTGACGCTGATCCACGCTTGTACAGGTTACCCTCAGCTAGAACGTTCCCTTTACTGCGCCTTAAGATGCGATTAGCTTCAGCGCTTTTTGGTTCGATGCCGGAGTGTAGTTTGTGCTCCTGGATGTAGTCGATAAAGGTCAGCCTCCAGTCGACCTCGATCATCAAGATCTCTCGGTCGGGTTCGTTTGGACCCTGAGCGATGGAACTTGAGTCTGGTGCCTTGATGGAAGGGTGATGCAACTTGTGAATGAAAACTTCCGATGGAACGTTAGCTTGATCAGAACCCAGTTTGGAGAGCACATCCGCTCCCACGTTGTTGTCGTGAATCACATGGTGGATTTCCAATCCCAAGAACTTGTTCTCGAGCTTGCATATCTCCGTAACGTATGTGTCCATGGTGTCCTTGTTGACGTCCCACTTCTTGTTGACTTGTTGGACTACCAGTAAGGAGTCAACGTAGATGAGTAGTCGCTTGATGCCTAGAGAGACTACCAGGCGTAGCCCGTGCAATAATGCCTCATACTCGGCTTCGTTGTTAGAGACCTCGAATAATATTTGGAATATGTACATGAGTTGTTCTCCTCTCGGACTGATGAAAAGTACTCCCGCACCACCGCCACCAAGCTTCAGTGAGCCATCAAAGTATATGACCCAATGCTCTGGCTGGTTGGCTGGGGCTTCCACTTGGTTTTCTTGCCACTCCGCCATGAAATCGACTAGTGCCTGCAACTTGATGGCCGTCCAGGGCTTGAAGTCTAGGGTGAGGGCTCCCAGCTCCACTGCCCACTTGGAGATGTGCCCGATGGTGTCCCGATTGTGGAGGATATCTGCCAATGGGAAGTCGTAGACCACTATGATGTTGTATGCGTCAAAATAATGGTGAAGCCTCCTAGAGGTGATGAGTATACCGTAAAGTAGTTTCTGAATAGTAGTTTTTGAATTGTCAGGTAAGGGACCTTGGATTCAGAAAGGACTTCGCTGATGAAGTAGATTGGTCGCTACACCCCGAAGGCGTGGCCTTCCTCCTGGCGTTCCACCACAATTGCCGTACTGATGACGTGAGTAGTCGTGGTGATGTAGAGTATCAGATTCTCACCTGGTTGGGGAGCCGTCAGGATGGAGGGCGACTGCAAATGGTGCTTGAGATCTTGCAGCGCCTGCTTTGCCTCCTCGGTCCACTGGAACTTGTCATGGTGCTTGAGCAATTTGAAGAAGGGTAGCCCCTATTCTACAAGTCGGGAGATGAATATGTTCAAGGCTGCCATGCAGCCTGTGAGCTTCTGGACATCCTTGATGATCCGTGGAGCATCGATGGCTGTGATGGCGGTGATCTTCTGCGGGTTTGCTTCAATTCCTTGGTGGCTAATAATGAAACCGAGTAGTTTTCCTTGTGGCACGCCAAAGGCGCACTTCCTCGAGATCAGTGATGAACTCGTCGTGAGATCTGGTCTTGATGACCACGTCATCTATGTAAGCTTCAAAGTTGCGATGTAGCTGGTCCGCAAGACACAGTTGGATGGTCCGTTGATAGGTGGGTCCTACGTTCTTCAACCCGAATGATATTGTAGTGTATGAGTATGCTCCAAAGGCGGTGATGCACGTCGTTTTGATCTGATCTTCTTCCTTGAGAGCTATCTAATAGTTACCCGAGTAGTAGTCGAGGAAGGAGAGCAGGACACAGCCAGCAGTAGAGTTGATGACCTAGTCGATGCGTGGGAGTGCGAAGGGGTCCTTCGGGTAGTGTTTGTTGAGATCAGTATAATCCATACATATTCTCCATTCATTATTAATCTTTTTTAAGACTAGTACAGGGTTAGCTAACCACTTGGGGTGGTACACTTCTTTAATAAAACTTGCTGCGAGTAGTTTTGTTAGCTCCTTCTTGATAGCCTCCCTCTTGTCGGGAGCGAAGCGTCGTAGTCGTTGCTTCTTTGGAGTGGCTTTAGGGTCAACTTTTAGGCAATGCTCGATCAACTCCCTAGGCACCGCTAGCATATCTGCTGGTTTTCACGCGAATATGTCTTGGTTAGCCCTAAGGAAGCTGACGAGCACGCTTTCCTATTTGTCACCCAAGCTGCCTCCGATCAAAGCAGTCTTGGATGGGTCACCTTCTTGCACCTGGATGGCCTTGATGCCGATGTCACTAGGGTTGGGTTTAATCCTCGACTGGCTAGGCCGCTGGCTAGAGATCTCCATCTCTGAGTCGGTGAGCTTCTGTGCAGCCGCGAGTACTTCTATAGATGGCTCTAGCTAACGTGATGTTGTGGCATACTCGATCGCCTCCTGGTCGCAGTTGTACGACTTCTTCAGGTTGGCATGGAGCGTGAGTACAACTGTCTTGCCTGGCATCTTGAGTAGCAGATAGATGTAGTGGGGCACGACCATGAACTTGGCCAGTGCCGGTCTGCCAAGGATGGCATGATATGATGAGTTAAAGTCAGCCACCTCGAACTTGATATACTCGGTGCAGTAGTTATCTTTTGTCCCAAAGGTAACTAGCAGGACTACTGAGCTGAGTGATGTAGCCACGCTTCCCGGGATGATGCCGTAAAAAAGAGCTCTGCTAGGGGTAAGCATCTTGGAGATGTACAGGCCCATCTTCTTCAGAGTACTCGCGAAGAGCAAGTTGAGGCCGCTCCCTCCGTCGATGAGTACTCGGGTCAGCTGTGAGCCCGCCATGACAAGATCTAGAATGAGCGGAAATTTTCCCAGCTCAGAGAAGCTGGTCCATTGATCGTCCCTAGAGATGGAGATCGGGACCTCGCTATATCTCAGAGGCTTTTGTGTGGCCGGCTCTACAGAGAGGATTCCGCGCAGGGTCAGCTTCTGCGCGTTTGGAGGGGAATCTGCCGTCTCCACCGAAGATGATGTTGATGATGTTCTTGAGATCCTGGAAGACTTGAGCCCCTGACTTGTCACCCTCCTCCTCATCCTCCTGGTCCTTTCTCTGTCCTGCTTGAGGGAGGGATGGGGCATTGAGTGACTTGTGGAGGCTGACGCACTCGAAGAGCGTGTGTTGCAACTTCGGGTGCATCGGGCATTCTTTGTGCAAGACTTTCTCAAATTCTGTGTCATTGTTCCCCGACTTCTTGCCACGCAGATTCTGCTCAATAGCGGTGACTTCTTGGTCTGGCTTGTGCTTTTGGGGGTTCCCCAAGTGGTTCTGCTGGCTCTTGTCGAAGTGACTATTGCCATTGCCCTACTTGTCGCTGTTGCGCTTGGGGAAGTGGTCATTCTCCTTGTCTTCCTGGTCAGCCCACCGTGCCGTCATGTCACGTAGCTCCATGGCAGTATTCGGGCGATTGTGTCCGAAGTCGTGGTACGTGTGCTTTGAGAAGAGCCCATTCTGGAAGCTGCGGATGACATCCTCATTGGTGATGTTGGTGATGGTGGCGTGCGTCTCGAAGTAACACCGGGTGTAGGACCTTACGGTCTCATTCATCTCTTGCTTCACCTGGGATAGATCGTGGCCAGTGCTTGCTCTGATCATGGATCCTTGGAAGTTGTCAATGAAGGCCCGCTTGAGGTTCATCCAGGAGTTGATGGAATTTGGCTTGAGGCTTTCAACCCAAGTGAGGGGTGCGGATTCCAGAGCTATCGGAAGTAGAGAGCTTTGATGGAGTTGGATCCCACTAAAACCTCGATGGCAACGGAGTAGCATCAGATCCACTGGCATGGGTCCTACTTGCCGTCGTACTTGGGGATTCTGACTGGTTTGAACTCCTTGGGATAGGATTTGTCGGTGATGTTGGAAGTGAAGCCGGGGAAGCGGTCGTTGTCGTCGTCGTCGTGGTACTTGTCGGTACGGTCCCTTCTCCTTGCTTCGATAACACGGCGCGCGTCATGGCCGTCATTGATCTTCTGCCTGAGGTCAACCGTGGGGGTGATGTGAAGGCTGGCCTCGAGTGGAGCTTGGCCTTGAGGCCTTGCACCATGCTTGTTGCGAGGTTGGCGAGTAGATTGTTGTACTTCTTATTCCTCATTGCCACGCGCGGACAGGTGGCCCTTATTGCGCTGGCGGCTGTTGTTCCTCTGGTGCCCGGGGCCTCCTCTAGGGGTGCAACTGATTAGCGCGGTTTTGCCATGGCACTCAGACCTTGAGGGCAGATTCCGAGTGGAAGACACTAGATGTTGCCCGTCGAATTGCACGAGTGCGCGCTGGGTCAGATACTACAGCCTTTGTATCTGAGGGTTGGGTGGTAGTTGTTGGGCTAGTAGAGCTGTTTCTGCGATGGCGCCCATCGGTGTATAGTGTGACACTCAGGTAATTAGTATTGTCACACCCTAGATTTTAGTACGAAGTTGTGTGCAAAATGTGGTAAAAGTGTGCTTAAAATTTAAATGCTAAGGAAAAAGGGTTGTTTAAATAGTTATAAATTAATAAAGGTCCTTAAGTGTTAAAAGGATGAGAGTGGGAGGTAGAATTTAAATGTATGAGGGTTGTTTTGTAAAAGTCAAGAACTTGTGTTTAAATCGCAAATGTAGGTGAAACTACACATGGGATGTAAATGTAGTGCAATTTTTAAATAGGATTTATGCAAAGTTTAGAAACTTTGCTAAGTTTTATATTAACTTCAAATCCTTAGCTCTTCTGTGAATGTACCTTAAAGAAAAGTTGTACATTTTGAAAAACCTGCATTTTTGCTTTTGGGCCCATCTCCAATTGAGCACTAGTTTGAAAGTTATTAGAGCATTACAGTGGGGTCCCTGCACTTTTGAGATTTTGCAAACCGGTCCTCGTCTTCTTCCTCGAGTCCCCGATCTCCTCTGTCTCTGCCGCGCGCGCGTGATCCACCGCCGCCGGCCGCTTCCCGAGCAGCTGCAGGCCTACGCCACCCTCCCCTCGCCCACGTGTCGCCTTACGGCCTCTCCCACCGCCCGCGCCGCCTCCGCTGGCCTCCCTTCGTCCTGCCACGTTGGGCCGCCGGTGCCAAGCGACCGCCAAGCACTCGAAGGGCACGCCGGCGCCGCCCGCCGACCTGAGCCCGGCCCCGTGACTGCTCTCTCTCTCCCTCTCTTCTATGAAGCAGTGCACTCCTATAAAGCTTGACCCGAACCACTTTTCCTCGCTTGATTTCCTCTTCTTCCCCCTCGCGACCACCGAGCCAACTGCCGCGCTCCTCGTCGGATTCCTCCACGGCTGATCCACCCCGCCCTAATTCCAGCCCTCCAGCGCTCCCTCACCTCCTCCGCTAGCTCCCCGACCTGCTCTAGCCGAGCTTTCAGCCTTCCTAGCCGGAATTGCCCCGACCCCGTGCTGTTCCTCGCCGGACACATCCGAGGATCGCCTCACCGTCGACAAGCCTCTTCCTCCAGATCTTCGGCCAATTTGGGTACGGGAATCGCCCCATTACCTCTCCCTGGTGCTCTTGCATGCCTTGGTTGCCCGTGTTCGCCGGCCCCTCACCGGGAACGCCAGCACGCCGCCGGCCATGTTCCGCCCCTGCCCATCGAGCACATCCCCTCCCAAACAGCACCCCAGGTCCCGTAGGTCGTGCCAAGCCAGTCCATCCCCACCGGTGACCTCGCCACCGGTGGGAACGTGCCGGAGCAGATCGGCTGGCCGCCGTCGGGAGCTGGCAGGGGCACATTTGCGAGTATATTTGCAGTCCTAGGGACCCATATGCAAGAAACTAAGGACCCCCCCCCCAAAACGGTTTTGTTATTTCATGTAAGCAAGGCTGCCGGCTTGTAGAATTCATAGAAAATTGTAGGAAATCCAAAAATTGCCAAACTAGGTTTGTTGGAAACTAGATTTCAAGCTCTACAACTTTTATTAATGAAGTTTTGTTTGAAACTAAATACTTTTGAATCTATTTTAAACTTAAGGTAAAAGGGTATGGTATGCATAACTTCTACATACTAGCTTAGTTTCTTGTGATTTTTGGTATGTAGCTTCTTCAGGTCATGTATGAGCTAGTGTAAAAATTTCATGCTCAGTACTATTTTGTAGTTTAAGTTCTTTTGAACTTGTGCAAATCGAATTTAAAAAGGGTTTGAATTTAGTTAAGCATATTCCTAAAGGCTTATTTATTTAGATCTTTTTACCATAATCTAATATGTTGATAATTAGTTCATAATTAAATTTTCAAGACTTTATAATTCTATTTACCTAAGATTTGAATTTAAACTTGAAGTTTGAATTCAAATTCAAATGTTTTAGTTTCTGTTTTCAGTAATTCCAGTGCCATAACCATAACTTAAGTGTAAATAGTAACTTGAGATTAACCCTCCTATTTCATGAGTTCATGTGTGTTAATTTGTTGGATTGCAACTTTATCGTGAAATAAAATCTTTAACTCAAGCACCATCTCACTTAAATTATTGCATATCATGTAGAATCAACGACACTCGATGATGGAGACTACGAGCTAGTCCTGGAACAAGATCAAGGGTTTTCTGAAGGCCCGACAAACGTCGCCGAGAATCTAACCGAAGCTCCGAACCAAAGTTCAGAAATCCTTGACACTCCTGCCCCCAATCCCACTTAAGAAGGCAAGCCCCAATGCATACCCCAGTATTTCAATTTATTACCATTTCACTTATATACTACACATCTTGCATTACGTCTAGGAGTTGAAATGAAACCCTAGTTGCATAAATCCTAGGAATCCAATGTATTGTACCCGAGTCCTGATCGCATAGACGCTCTGCTAAATAGGACCGGTAAAAGTCGAGTGATTTCCTGTCACTCGCGCGATATAGGAGTTGCATGTTTGATATTCTACAATCACTATAAGAACAATGGACAGGGTCATGTGCAGTATCATGACCTGGAGGTTTACCCTGTCTATTTTGATAAAAGTTGTTAAGGTCGCAGTGTGTGGTAGTGGTGGCTAAGCGTTTGAAAGTACTAGCCACATGCCGCGAAATATGGTAAAGCGGCAAGCCTAGTAACCGATCGGCCCGGCAAGTGGACATACCTCCCACCACTCAAAATTTGGTTTTTCTCACGCACCGACGTGCTGGAGTACATTCCACACAGCGGACAGGAGTACGGTCATGTAGTCGCGCTACAGACATATGTCCTGTACAATTGGTGTGCGTACGGTCCTACAGTCGCCCACAACCCGGAATGAAAGGCAAACGGTTGCTTTGGAATGACCTTTTGGTGTTCCAAGCGTGTGAGTTAGGTTTGCCTTGCAAGGTTTGAAAATCGATTCAGAATCATCCGTCTCTCGCGGAAATTGAGACTGCTTATTCCTTCTGCCATATAGAGTAAGAAATGTAACTATTGATGGAATAATCCAGATGAATGCTAATCTCTACCTTGCTTGCCTAGTGTAGGTGCTTACCTAGAATGGATAATCAAACTAGAATCTGAAAGCTAAAATTTGAAAGTAGATCATACTCTTTGTTGCTTTTCAGCTGAAATGAAACCCAGAACCATTTCAGGCCTTCATGAGTTTAATTACGGGCTAAGTATACCCAATTCCAGGTAAGCCTTGCTGAGTATTAGTATACTCAGTCTTGCTAGTGAATCTTTCAGGTATAGCCCATGAGAACCCTATGGATATTTCTGCGTGGCCAACTTCTGTGCCGTTTGGCTGGTCCGTGGAGTGGGATCCGTCGCCGGCTGGCAGTGACCCTCCTGAGTGATACTAAGCTTTGGGCTGAGTATGGTGTCAACCCTCGCGACGTGCGTAGTCACGGGTTTATTTTCCTTCCGCTGTGAATTTGGACAAGCTGTGTAGCTTGTCGTTTTAAATACTGTTTGTATAAGATACCTTAAGTTTGAAGAAGGATGGTAATACTATTTGCATTTTCTGTAAGTTAAAGATTGATGAGTTGTACTGTGATTGTAAACTCGTCATCGTGCGAGGTAAACCTGCTTCGATCCTGTTGAACCGTGGTTGTATCGGGCGGTGACCCGATAGACCAATGGGTTGTTCCGTTTGAAGTGCGTTAAGTTAGTATCGGTTGCTTAGCAATGACTAGCGCAATTGAGCCGGAATAATTCAGGCGGTTCTGCCACATATAGTACTCCCGATCCTTGACTGCTACAAAAGCAATGTTGAGGTCCCTTTGGTACATTGGGTCACAAGAGTGATTTTCTACGTTCTGCCTGCGCTGGGCGTGCTTGGCGTTCTTCACCCGCCGGATACTTCGGTGCTCCTCGTTCTCATCTTGGGGAGTGTAAGCTGTGGGCTCATCGGTAGAGACATCCACAAGTTGCTCATCGTCGTACTCACGACCCAGCTCGTCATCATCCGCGTTGCGAAGGGAGGCCATGTAGACTTGACGATCCGGCGAGTTGTTAGCCGTAGAGCTGTACACGAGTAGATCTGTGCTACTGTCTCCCTCTTCCATGATGGGAGAGAGGTTTGCCCTCCTAGAAGGGTAGTTCCTGCATAAAGGCCACAAGGGGGGACTCGTAATCAAGTAGCTCAGAGGGCTCTAAGCCCTTCCAGTACACTAAATGGTCTTACGGCGTAGATGTTATTGTTAAACCCAAATGGCTGCCCAAAAATGATTCGGTGTGGCCATCGGGTTGCGAGTGGTTTTCAAGAGCGAGGGCCTCCCAGCGGGCAGTGGCTCCCTCATCTCCAAGTACTCCTCTGCTCCGGCTTGAAGGTGTAGTACTAAGTAACAAGTACTCTTCATTGGAATCCAAGTAGTTGTCTAAAATGGGGGCTGCCCGGCAAGCGGTGGCTCCCACGTCCTTGAACTTAAGCAGCAGATCTAAGTCCTCCTCCAAGTCGGAGAGGAACTTAGGTCGTGTGGTACCCTCGGATTGGTTAGAGTCCGATCCGGCTAGTTTTGATGCATCACGAGTGGAAGTCGTGTCGAAAACAGACATCTTTTCGATCTGCAGGGCCAAATCAGGGAGCAGCAACTCATCGAGGTTGTCAACAAACTCATCGAGGTCGCTGCTTCGAGTTGAAGTAGAGGTCTCCGGCTCCCTGGAGATAACTAGGTGGCTGTTGAAGCCACCCAAGTCATTGGCGACGCAGATCCATGAGCCAAAGATGAAAGTTGTGCCCTCGTCGAGCACGGCGCTGGTGAAGTTGAATGATGCCATCGAATTCTCCGGTGATGCTCGATGAACACCCCTACCTGGCGCGCCAGCTATCGGTGTTTTACCGTCATGCCCACCGAGGGATACCCCCAAGTTGGTGAGTTTGTAGGTAGGTTGTCGCCGAGATCAGAAACTCGAAGGTGCAAGGAACACAAGGTTTAGACAGGTTCAGGCCATCGAGAGCATAATACCCTACGTCCTGTGTGGTTTGTATTGCCTTAGGTGGTGATCGGGTGATCTCCTATTTGGATGGGGTCCTTGTCCGCCCTTATATTGTTTGGAAGGATAGGTTTACATGGAAGTCCTAGTCGGGTACAAGCCTAGGAGTCCTACCCGAGTACTTTTCGGGTAGATTTCTACCGTGTCCGACTAGTTTCACTACTGTATGAGTAGTCCTACTATACTACGAGTAATTACAATAGATGTAGGGTGTGGGCCATGTCCCATCCCATATCCTAGGAAAAGTACGCCACGTGCACAGTCCCGTGTGCCCAGGTCTGACAGTGGTTGCGCTCCCTTATCACAGAGCGGGGGCGGAGCAGCGCGGGTATGGCGAGGGCGAGGCGAGAGGTCAGTGGTAAAGCTAAGTGGTGGGGGTAGCCGGTCAGTGTCCTGATGTGAAGGCATGTGTGGTGTGCGTGGGTGGCGGTCTTGGGCTGCACATGCTGGGCTAGCTCGTGGGCTGTGCTGGGTGCATGCTGTGTAGAAGGTGGGGGTAGCAGGCCAGCTGGGCTGGCTGGGCTAGAGTAGGGTTTGGCAGCGCGGTTTCGGCCAGGGTAGTGAGTTAGGTTTCGGGCCGAGCTAGATTAGGGTAGGGTTAGGATAGCAGTCTGAGTTAGGGTTAGTTAGCTTTTGAATTCAATTTCGAAGGGCACACTTCGAGTTTGAATTCCACAAAATTTCAACACAGCAAAATAAATCCAATTCAAACAAATTCAAACAAACAAATACGAAGAAACCCGAATAACTCCAAATCGGATCACACTATCAGCTATTGTCTTAATTCAAATTTATTTATAATTTACTAAGAATTTGGGATGGGAAGAGTCCAAACTTTTATGAGATCCAATCTATAAGCACATGCATGAAAAAGTTTATGAAAAGCCATATTTTTGCACATATAACATTCCAGGAAAAACCTAGGATGTTACAGGCCTCCTTCATCGCAGCGCTCATGCTGTGCGGATGCTGTGGCTGCGGCCCTCCCTTGCTGTCCTCCTCCCTAGGCCAGCCTCGCTCCTCCCCACGGTGCCTCCCTCCCCTCGGCACTTTCCTCTCCACCGCCGCACCGACGCCCCTCCACGCGCGCGGCCCTCTTCCTCCCCACGCTACCCTCCTCCTGGCTGAGCTCCCTTCCCACGCCGACGTCAGCAGGTTCTTGATTTTCCCTTTTTTTCATTTGAAATATGAAAATTTGAGATAGTGAATTAGTGATTAGTAGATTAGTGATTAATGGAATTGTGTTTAGTTTTATTTTTTCCGTTGTCACTATGAATTAGTGAATTAGTGCATTAATGAATTAGTGAATCTGAAAATGTGGGTTAGTGAATTAGTGATTAGTTTTATTTTTTTCAAAGTGTACTTGTACTCTGAATGTGAGTTATTTTAGTTATAAGTTTATGTACATGTACTCTAAGGATGTAATTTCAAAGATGTGTATTTACAATATTATTTAATTAGTGATTTTCATTGTAATTCAATTTCAACGTGAATGTGAAGTGATTTTCATTGTAATTCAATTTCAACTAATAAAAATGTGGATATACATGAAAACGTGCATATTGTTGTGAATGTGAAAGGTGAATAATTAATGAATTTGAATGTGAATAATTAGTAAAATGGATATTTGAATGTTAATTATTTCTTTTTGATAAGTGTATATTTTCAGCATTTCTTATTGAAAATACCGTAGTTTTAATTTTATATTTGAATTTGAATGTAAAATTTCTTATTGTGAATTTGAATGTGAATGTAAAATTCTCATTTTGAAGTTGAATGTGAATGTAATATTTCTGAATTCAATTATGTGGATAGTGAATATGATAAGTTTACTCATTTTTTTACATTTACTTAATAAGTGTAGTGAAATCAATCCATTTGAACTCTGAAGATGAGAATTTTTGTAGTGAAATTGTATATCTTCTTCCTTTTTTATTGAAAATACCGTAATTTTTATTTTTATTATGAATGAATTATTTTGACACTCTAATGATGTATATCAAGGACTAGTTTGTGCTTCTTCCAAAATCATAGAACAAGGTGTGAACTCAGTCTTTGTCAGGATTCACAAGGCATGAACACAAACCTTAGATAGAAATCTTAGAACTAGGCATGAAGACAAATCATTTACAAAGTTGGACTTGCCAAAGACTGTGGTCCTTGCTCATTCACTGATTTGGTGTTCTCCCTTCTTTCTGAAGAGTGTCAAAATAATTCAAATATTCAAATATATTTTTCTATTGATGCAATTACGTTTCAATTCTGAAACTCAATTCATGCAGATGCCTATTGACTTGTGTATTCAATTATATTTGTATTTATAAATGTGTATTCAATTATGTTTGTATTTAGAAAAGTGTATTCATTATTTTGACATTCAAATGATGTATATAATATACCCCTTGCAAAGTTGAGAATCTTGAATTTTTGAGGACAAGGGCTTAATTCAGAATGAGTTTATGTGCTTCACTTTCTGAATTCGTCCTTTATCCTTCGACAGTCACGATTCTCTGAAAGTCAAAATAAAATGAAGAGTGTCAAAATAATTAGTGTTTAGGAATACTGAATGTTAATTCTGTTGACTTGTGCATTCAGTTAGGTTTCTATTCAAATATTTATTAAAATATATCTTCGATGGCTCTCTAATGTAGAAGTCGTAAATGGATCATCTGTCATCATCTTCCCCACAAAGGGATGATGCAGCATCGCAAGATGATGAAATCGAGCAAATTGCATCCCATATGGTGGGGGATGACGAGAGTGGCGTTGGAGTAGAATCTAGGGATGACGAAGGTCCTAAGGTGGGACATGGGGCTTGGGTAGAAGGACAGTGGCACGATCCGATAGATCCACACTCTTTTGCTCCTAGAGAAAGCCGTTGAAGGTTGGAGTTTGATCCGGATTATGTTCCGAATCCAAGTCAGGTAATGACTACGCGATTAATTACAACCTAGCATTTAGTATAAATTTTCACAAACTACCCGTAATGACATGCCGAATCGTGTGATCCATGTAGGCAGCTCTGACAGGAAGAAGTAAACGCCGACATTGACCTCCAAGCCCCATAGAGGAAGAACTTGAAGACAACAAAAGCTTGGGTGAATCTGAAACTACAACCTCTGGCAGCCAAAACAAAAGGAAACGGGGTCAGTAGAGAAAACCAATACCCCGAAGGCCAATGGACGGTTAATGCAATTAGCATGGCAAGAGAGCCCATAGAGCCTCTTGAGGTGCATGCAAAGTTTTAGAATGCAATTGGTTCTATAATCAGAACAAATGTGGTTTTGGATACAATAATTCCCGATTGGCTAATAGTTCTTGAGGGGAAGAAGGATGCGATGTGGCAATTGTTGAGCAAAACTTTTATTTTCCCAAGAGGAACTAAAGATAAAGTAAACCATTGTGACACTCAGGTAATTAGTGTTGTCACACCTTAAATTTTAGTGTGATGTTATGTGCAAAATGTGGTAAAAGTGTGTTTAAAAATTTAAATACTAAGGAAAAAGGGTTATTTATATAGTTATATTTTAATAAAGGTCCTTTAGTGCTAAATGGGTAAGCATTGAGGGTAGAATTCAAATGTATGAGGGTTATTTTGCAAAAGTCAAAAACTTGTGTTTAAATCGCAAATGTAGATGAAACTACACCTAGGATGTATTTGTAGTGTAGTTTTAAAATAGGATTTATGTAAAGTTTGGAAATCTTGTTAAATTTTAAATTAATTACAAATTCTTAGCTCTTCTGCAAATAAGTCTTAAAGAAAAGTTGTACATTTTGAAAAACCATACATTTTTTCTTTTGGGCCCATTTCCATTTGAGCTTTGGTTTGAAAGTTATTTAAACATTACAGTGGAGTTCCTGTCTTTTCTAGAAATTACAACCGGGTCCCTCTTCGTCTACCTCTCCCTCCCTCTCCTCTGTTATCCTCTGCCGCGTGCCGCCACCGCTGTCACGGCCATGTGCACCACCTCTGCCGCCTCAGCGCCGCTCTGCGCCCGTCCACGTGCCCTTCCCCGCTCCACCGCCGCCTTCCCCGACCTCGCGCTGGCCACCCCCTGCCATCACCACGTCGTCCGTGGTCTGCCCGAGCCGTGCTTCGCCGCTGATCGCCGTCGCAGCGACTCCAGCACCACCTCCTGCTTCCGGCGATCCCACGCGTCGCTCCCCTGCCTCGCCGCCGCCCTCCTGACCTTGTGCTGTCTCGCCCCCGCGTTCCCCACGTCGCACTGCCGCCATCAGAGCCTCGCCGTGCCGCCACGCGTGCTTCCGATGCGCCAGTTCCTGCTTCTGCTCGGTCACGTCTTCTTCTTGATCCCGAGCACGTCCTGGAGTCCCTAGCACCCTTGCTCTTACGTTGCATACACACTTTTCCACTCAATTTTCTCTGCTCCGATCACCTTCCTTCACCTGGCCTCCGCCGCCGTCTCTGGCCATCGTCGACAGCCGCCCACATCACCCTCGAGCCCCGATCCAGTGCAGCCAGAGCTCCGCCATGATCCGCTGGTGCTCCTTAACCCCGCAAATTTTGGTTTCCTGCATCCCAGCACCATTCCCGCAGCTCCGATGAGCTCTTTCCTCCGCCGCCGCTCAGCCATCTGCCGACCAGCCGGTGTAGAGCCTCTCCACCCCGACCCAAGGCGTCAACCGCACCACATCATCCCCCTGAAGCGATCCCACCCCTTCTTCACCGACCTCCGTCACCCTAACCCGCAGAACGCCAATCGCCATTGCCGCCAGTAAGAAACCGACGTCCACTCCATCGTCGAGCACTACCCTCCGCCCTATCTCCAACCAAATTAAGTTGGGGGAAAGCATCCCCGCACTCCCCCGGTGCTCATGCGCGCCTTGCTTCTCCATGTTCGCCAGCCCCTCGCCGGGACCGACGACGCCCCGACACGGTCGCCGCCACCCCTCGCCGCCGGCCGTGCTCCGTCGCTGATCTTGATGCACATCACCCACTTGTGGACACCGTAGGACTTTTAGGTCACGTAGGACCAGATCATCTCCGGCCAGGACCCCGTCGCCGGCGAGAACGCCGTGGACAGAGATGCCGGACGCCGTCGAGAGCCAGCAAGGGCATACTTGTGATACCTTTTTCTGTTCTAGGGACCTAAGTGCAAAAATTCGAGGACCCCAGTGTAAACTCATGTGTTATTTTATGTGAGCTAGGCTGCTGAATTGCAAAATTCATAGAAAATTGTAGAAAAATCCAAAAAATGCTAAACTAGTTTTGTTGGAAACTAGATTTCAGACTCTACCACTTTTATTAACGAAGTTTAGTTTGAAATTAAACACTTTTGAATCTATTTTAAACTTAAGGTAAAAGGGTATAGTGTGCATAACTTCTACATACTAGCTTAGTTTCTTGTGATTTTTGGTATGTAGCTTCTATAGGTCATGTGTGGGCTTGTGTAAAAGTTTAAAACTTAGCACTGTTTTGTAGTTTAAGTTCTTTTGAATTTGAGCAATTCAAATTTGAAATGATTTGAAATTAATTAAACATGTTCCTTAGGCTTATTTAATTAGATCTTTTTATCATAATCTATTGTGTTGATAATTAGTTTATAATTAAATTTTCAAAACTATATAATTCTATTTACCTAAGATTTGAGTTTAAACTTGAAGTTTGAAATCAAATTCAAATATTTTAAGTTTCTATTTTCAGCAAATCCAGTACTGTAACCATAACTTAAATATAAATGGTAACTTAAAAGTAAAACCCCCTTGTTTCATGAATTCATGTGTGTTAGTTGTTGGATTGCAACTTTATCATGAAATAAAATCTTTAACTCAAGCACCATCTCACTTAAATTATTGCATATCATGTAGAATCAACAACGCTCGACGACGGAGACTACGAGCTAGTCTTGGGACAAGACCAAGGGTTTTATAAAGACCCAATAAACGTCGCCGAGGATCTAACTGAAGCCCCGAACCAAAGTTCGAAAGTCTCTGACACTCCTGCCCCCAACCCCACTCAAGAAGACAAGCCCTGATGCATACCCCAGTATTTCAATTTATTACAATTTCATTATTATATTATATATCTTGCATTACGTCTAGCAGTTGAAATGAAACCCTAGTTGCATATACCCTAGTAATCCAATGTATTGTACCCGAGTCCTTATCGCATAGATGCTCTGCTAAATAGGGCCGGTAAAAGTCGAGTGATTTCCTGTCACTCGCGCGATATAGGAATTGCTTGTGTACTACTCTGCAATCACTATAAGGTTAATGGATAGGGTCATGTGCTGTGTCATGACCGGGAAGTTTACCCTGTCTGTTTTGATAAAAGTTGTTAAGGTCGCAGTGTGTGGTAGTGGTGGCTAAGCGTTTGAAAGTACTAGCCACATGCCGTGAAATATGGTAAAGCGGTAAGCCTAGTACCTGAATGGCCCGGCAAATGGACATGTCTCCACCACTCGATTATTTAATTTCTGTTGTACACACACACCGACGTGTGGGAGTGCGTTCTGCATAGCAGACCGGAGTACGATCATGTAGTCACGCTACAGACGTACGTCCTGCACAATTGGTGTGCGTACGATCCTGCAGTCGCTTGTGGTGGCCCTGATCCATATCCCGGAATATGAGGGAAACGGTTGCTTCGGAACTATCATTGGATGTTCCAGGCGTGTGAGTTAGCTTTACCCTTGCAAGGTTGAAACTCGATTCAGAATCGTCCGTCTCTCGTGGAAATTGAGACTGCTTATTCCTTCTGCCACATAGAGTAAGAAGTGTAACTATTGATGGAATTGTCTTGATGAAAGTTAATCTCAACCTTGCTTGCTTAGTATAGGTGCTTACCTAAAATGGATAATCAACTAGAATCTGGAAAGCTAAAATTGGAAAGTAGATCATACTCTTCGTTGCTTTTCAGCTGAAAATAAACCCAGAGCCTTTACAATGCCTTCATGAGTCTAATTACCTAGCTAAGTATACCACGAAGCGGGTAAGTCTTGCTGAGTATTAGTATACTCAGTCTTGCTAGCCTATCTTTCAGGTATGACTTTCGAGAACCCCACGGACAACCTTGCATGGCCATCTTCTGTTCCTTTTGGCTGGTCCGTGGAGTGAGATCCGTCCCCGGCTGGCAGTGACCCTCCTGAGTGACACCAAGCTTTGGGCTGAGCACGGTGTCAACCTTCACGATGTGTGTAGTCGCGTGTTTATGTTTCCTTCCGCTGTGAACCTGAGCAAGCTTTTAGCTTGTTACTTTAAACAATGTTTGTATAAATTTACTTAAAGTTTGAAACAGTTTGTAATAACATTTTATAAGTTGTAAATTATAAATTGGTGAGCTGTTGCGTTGTAAACTCGCCTTCGTGTGAGGTAAACCTGCTTCGATCCTGTTGAACCGTGGTTGTATCGGGCGGAGACCCGATAGACCAATTGATTGTTCCATTTGAAGTGCGTTGAGTTAGTATCGGCTCGACAGCGATGGCTAGCGCACTTGAGCTGGAACAATTCAGACGGTTCTACCACATCTGGCATCAGAGCTGTAGGTTTACCCTTACGACTGCAGTAGCTCTTAAAAAGTGTTTTCAGGATAAAATTGGGCAGCAAATGAATTTACAACGTGCGTTGGATTTGTTAAGGTTGGTGTTAGAACGCAAAGCCCTAGGAGAATTTTATGAGAATTATATATGTATAGTACTATTCTAACCCGCAGCACTACTTTCTGTCAAAACTTAAATTTATGCAAAATTCAACTTTACTATTTGTAACGACACCTTCGGTGGTAAGGTAAGAAGGTAAGGATCCTCAGCTAACTGGGGAGTTAGCCTTCCCGTCGGTGATGCGAACCGAATGCTGTTTCTCAAGCAGTGGCCTACTTGAGATGCTGCCAATATATCAACTTAGGTTGGTGATATTGGGAGTATATGGTTCGGCGCAGGGTATGGCGATCGCTGTTCATACCCCCGCATTTTGCGGTACCCCCGTGAATACGTTGTTTAACGACGTTTGTTAACGTTGTCTGTACGGCGGTAATAGTACAGATGCTGTTTCTATAGTGAAAGCGAACAGTACTGTTTGGAGACGCTTTCATGTCTTGCTGCCATGAAAGGTTCATGATATATGTTTGTAGTTTTCTGCAGGTACACTAACCACGATTAATAGGTTAAGACGAATAGGATTTATCGACTAGTTATTAGGGAGTGTCGTATGTGTTATGCCACCGAAATTAACTACGTAAGTCCAAAGATATTCGGCAGTTGTTTTTGGTTGTGAGGACGAATAGTACGTGCATGCATAATCCATCATCGAATAAACAAATGCAATGTATGCTTGGTTCTGGTAAGGACGAATAGTGTGTTGCTTGTCTTTAGAATGGGTTAATAGGATTTTTATGGTAGTTTTAAGTTAAATACCTTAGGCATCCATCTGATTTCCAGTCTTTGCTGTTATCAAAATTGGTTATCTCGTTTTGTTTACCTTATAAGTTCTCAGCAGGGTAAATAAGTCTCACCATTTGCATTCTAGTTGCTGATGGCAGCCCCTTCCAACATCTTTTAGGATCCGGCAGGGCATCTCCACACTAATGCCTTGCACTGGGAGGGTTTTCCTCGACTTCTCTGGGAATCCCTAAGATCGTTTCTTTATACCGAGCCTCCACAGTATGATGCAGTGGAGTATCAGGAGGAAGGTGTTCGCCGATGTCGAGTCAAAATGACCATTCCTCAACATCCCTTCCGCTCCCAATGGCAACCTATTGAAGTTGACGTGGTGGGTCATAGTATAGTCGATACAATTGAGGGAGCCGCTCTGGAAGCTATCTATCTTTTCTGCAACCAGCATCCAAGGAAGTTGCAGGACAGCCTATTGGTTTATTCTCCACAACAGATCCCAACGATCCTGAGTGGAATCTCAGGATAGCCCCTGCAAGTCACAGATTAGAAGGCTCAACAGAAGAAGTGCTTCAAGGTACTATGCGGTTCATGAATGTTCAGCATCACTATCAGCTTCTACTACATCGTGGTATGGGTCAATTGATCAGTATCACGCAGGGTCACTTCAGGAATGCTGACCAACATGTCACCCAAATACAGCAGCTTCAAGCTTCGGTGACAGAGAAGGAAGAAATCATCACTGCCCGAGAAGAGACTATTCATCACCGAGAAGATCAAATCAACGAGAGTGAGGCAATGATCACCCAACACAACACGATCATTGAGTTTCTCCAGGAACAGATTCATGACCTCATCCTCGAGGTTGATGATGCCCAAGCCCAAATCAATGAACTCCAACAGCAGCCAGCACCTCCTGCTGTACCAGCTCCTGAAGAGGAAGAAGAAGATCCTGAAGAAATCGAAGGAGTCTCCGAGATCAATTTTGAGCACGGAGATCCCGTTATCAGTCCCCATCATTCTTCTTCAGGCAGTCAGTCATCAGTGGGCAACTTTGATGACTTTTAGTTGGGTTTGAGTTGGTGATGTCTTAGTTGTAGTTAGTGTAGAAAAATGTGACATAGGTAGTGCGTAGTCTACCGAGATCTAGAGCCACTTGTTGTGCTATATGTGGCATGTGTACTTAGGAAATAGCTTGCAGTAGTTAAAGTGCCCTGATGTAAGATGTAAGGACCACCAGTGTTTAAGTAGAAATCTAAACTTTACCATATTGCGCAATATCCTTGCATCTGAACTGAGTCGATTGAATGGAGCATATGAAGTATATTTCTGTTTGGTAATTGTATATCATCTGAAATTGGAGTAAGGATATGATTGATAATGGACATCTCCTTTATTTCAAATGGTTGGAGCTACTCGAGGAACCCCAGAAGGTTTCCGGGAAGATCAGGCCAGCGGATCCCAGCAACCGCCACCGCCACCTCCAAATCTAGCCGAGGTTATGGCCCGACAAACAGAACTCCTCAATCAGCTTGTGCAGGCTCAAATGGGCCAATTCCACCATCAGTTCTGAGGCCGAGATGAACCTCCATCGGCCAGTTATCAAGATTTCCTCAGTACCCAGCCTCCACTATTCCATAAGGTGGATGAGCCCCTTGACGCCGACGCTTGGCTCCGTACCATCGAGTCCAAGTTCGCCTTATTGCTTGCTCCATGTTCCGATGAGAACAAGGTGCTCTTTGCGGCCCAACAACTCTGTGGTACTGCCCGCATCTGGTGGGATAATTATCATGCCATGCAGCTGGCCGATCATGTCGTCACTTGGGATGAGTTTCGGACTGCGTTTCAAGCACACCACATCCACGAAGTACTCATTGAGTGCAAGCTCAATGAATTTCTGAATTTGACTCAAGGAAACTGCACCATTCTGCAATATGCATAAGTCTTCAACCACTTGTGCCAGTATGCAGGATACCATGCGGACAATGATGCCCGCAAAAGAGATCGTTTTCGCCGAGGCCTAAATACCAAACTTAAAGAACGACTGAACTTGGTAAAGGCTGAGTATTTCAATGAACTGGTCAATATGGCCATCACTCAGGAAGACTGCATCTCTACCCACAGAGCAGAAAAGAAAAGGAAGGCACCCACAGGGCCTACAACTACGCAACCGTCAAGGTGTCGGTTGGTCCCGAGCACCGCTCCTCGAGCCCCGTCTCGAAGCAACTTGCCTGGCAGATGGGTAGCTAGACCACCCCAGCAAGCACGATTCAATCGACCACCAATACCACAATCTCAGCAGCAACAACAACAAGGTCCGCGGCCGAGTTTTCCACCAGCCAACCCAGGAAACAACAATTATCGTTGTTTCAATTGCGGGAGCCCGTCCCACTTTATCAAGGATTGCCCTCAACCTAGGAAATCCTTCCAAGTGCAAACGTCCAATTCAACTAGCAAGGGCAAGGGCAAGAGGCAAGTGGTCCAGGTCCGCCATGGAAGGGTGAACCTCACCACTCTCTCCGAACTCCCCGAGGGGACACCAATAATGACGGGTACTTTTTCTATCAACCATCAACCCGTAATTATTCTTTTTGACTCTGGTGCCACCCATAGTTTTATCAGTTCAAAATATGGAACAAAATTAGGCTTGGATCTTTATCCTACTAGTGGGGCCTATATGATAGCAACTCCTGGCGGCAAAATTTCCTCAAACCAAGTTTGCAGGAGTGTGCCTATTCAGATGGGTAGAAATCTAGTGAGGATAGATTTACTATTGTTGGACCTAGAAGGAATGGATGTCCTCTTAGGTATGAATTGGATGACCCAGCACCATGTGTCATTAGATATTTCTTCCCGAACCGTGGAGATAGATTCACCTGAGCACAAACCTACCATTTTCTATCTTCCACAATGAAAGTGCATAAATTCTTGTACCTATGCTGCAACCAGGATCAAGTTAAAGGATATCCCTATCGTTTGTGAATACCCAAATGTCTTTCCAGACGATTTGCCTAGAATGCCCCCAGATAGAGATATCGAGTTTATCATAGAACTCCAACCTGGCACAGCCCCTATTTCTAAAAGATCTTATCGTATGCCTCCTAATGAGTTGGCTGATAAGGGTTTCATTCATCTGAGTGCATCACCATGGGGTTGTGCGGCCTTATTCATGAAAAAGAAAGATAATAGCTTAAGGCTATGTGTAGACTATCGTCCTCTTAATGCGGTAACTATCAAAAACAAATATCCCCTACCCTGCATTGAAATTCTCTTCGACCAGCTAGCCGGAGCCAAAGTATTCTCTAAGATTGATCTTCATTCCGGCTATCATCAAATTAAAATCCGGCCCAGTGACATTCCAAAAACAGCTTTTTCTAATCGATATGGTCTGTATGAATACCTGGTCATGTCGTTTGGTCTTACTAATGCTCCAGCATATTTTATGTATCTCATGAATTCTATCTTTATGCAAGAACTCGACAAATTTGTTGTGGTCTTCATTGATGACATCCTGATCTATTCCAAAAAACCAGAAGATCATGCCAAACATCTTCATGTCATTCCTCAGCGATTAAGAGACCACCATTTATACGCCAAATTCTCCAAGTGCGAGTTTTGGTTAAATAATGTGAAATTTCTGGGCCATACCATCTCTGGTGACGGTATATCCATTGACCCTAGTAAATTACAAGAAGTGATGGATTGGAAACCTCCAACATCAGTCCATCAGATCCGTAGTTTTCTTGGTCTAGCGGGCTATTATCGTCGCTTCATCCCGAATTTCTTCAGATTAGCCAAACCTATGACCAAACTACTAAAGAAAGGTGTTAAATTCTCTTGGGATCAAAAATGCGAAGATGCATTCCACACTCTCCGAGACCATCTTACAACTGCTCCAGTCTTAGCTCAACCAGATGTGTCAAAACCTTTTGACATCTATTGTGATGCATCAGGAACCGGACATGGTTGTGTGCTTATGCAGGACAACCGAGTAATTGCATATGCATCACGAGCACTTAGGGTTCATGAACAGAACTACCCTACCCATGATCTCGAACTCGCAGCTGTCATTCATGCCTTGAAGATTTGGAGACATCATTTGATGGGTACGAAATGTCACATTTATACTGACCACAAAAGCCTCAAGTACATCTTTACACAGGCAGACCTGAATATGAGGCAAAGACGCTGGTTAGAGCTTATCAAAGACTATGATTTAGAAGTACATTATCATCCAGGTAAGGCCAATGTCGTTGCGGATGCCCTCAGTCGCAAGGCACATTGTTCTTGCTTATCTGTTGAAGCTTTCAACGAGACTCTTTGTTGGGAAATGAGAAAGCTCAATCTAGAAATCATTCCCCAAGGTGACTTGAACCATCTCTCAGTTGAAGCCACACTTAGAGATAGCATCGTGCTAGCTCAACAGTGCAATAAAGGAGTCAGAATTATTAAGCAGAAGATAACACAAGGAGAAGGAAAGTATAAGTGCTTCCGAGTAGATCCAGAAGGAGTTTTATGGTTCAACGAACGTATCGTTGTACCCAAGGACCATAAGCTCCGTAAACAGATAATGGACGAGGCCCACCTGTCCAAATTCTCCATGCACCCTGGCAGTACGAAGATGTACCAGGATCTGAAACAAAACTGTTGGTGGACTCGTATGAAATGGGAAGTTGCTAGGTATGTCTCAGAATGCGATATCTGCCAAAGAGTCAAAGCTAGTCATCTGAAAACTGCTGGTATTCTTCAACCTCTACCTATTGGAAGTGGGAGGATATCAGTATGGACTTTATTGTTGGTTTGCCCAATACTTCTCTGAGGCATAACTTCATTTGGGTAATCGTTGATCGATTAACCAAGACTGCACATTTCCTTCCTGTGCATACTACATATAATGCCAAGATGTATGCCGAAATCTACCTGGATCAAATTGTTCGTCTCCATGGAATACCTAAGACGATAATTTCTGATCGTGGAGCACAATTTGTCGCTCGGTTCTGGGAGCAACTTTAACATGCTCTTGGAACTAAGTTAATTCAAAGCTCTGCATATCATCCTCAAACAGATGGACAGACCGAAAGGGTAAATTAGATTCTAGAAGATATGCTTAGAGCCTGTGTCCTTCAATATGACAAGACTTGGGACAAATGCTTGCCAATGGTAGAATTCTCTTACAACAACAGCTATCAAACTAGTCTCAAAATGGCCCCGTTTGAAGCATTGTATGGTCGCCGATGCCGAACACCTTTGAGCTGGTCACAAACCGGCGAGCGTAAGATCTTTGGACCGGACCTTGTCACTGATGCAGAGGAAAACGTAAAGACTATTCAAAACAATCTAAAGGTAGCCCAAGCTCGGCAGAAAAGCTACGCCGATATACGAAGAAGGCCGTTACAGTTTCAAGTCGGAGACTTCGTATATCTTCGAGTATCTCCTACTCGAGGTATTCAAAGGTTCGGCGTAAAAGGAAAACTTGCTCCTCGATACATCGGACCCTTTGAAATCCTTGAAATCTGTGGACCCATAGCTTACCGTCCCCAACTTCCTCCTCAATTCCATCCATAACATCTTCCATGTGTCTCAACTTAGAAAATGTCTCAAGGTTCCTACCGAGATCATCGATTCCCAAGTCATCGAAATCGAACCTGATCTGACCTATACAGAACATCCACTTAGAGTGCTAGACACTAAAGAGAGAAGCACTAGAAGAGAAACCATTAGAATGTTCAAGATTTAGTGGAACCATCATACAGAAGAGGAAGCAACATGGGAAACCAAATCTTATCTTCAGCTTAACTTCCCAGACTTCTTCCAAGCCAACCTCCGGATTTGATCATTCAATTCTATCCTGTTCCGGAATCTCGGGACGAGATTCTTTTTAGGGGGGAAGGCTGTGACACTTAGGTAATTAGTGTTGTCACACCTTAAATTTTAGTGTGATGTTATGTGCAAAATGTGGTAAAAGTGTGTTTGAAAATTTAAATACTAAGGAAAAAGGGTTATTTATATAGTTATATTTTAATAAAGGTCCTTTAGTGCTAAATGGGTAAGCATGGAGGGTAAAATTCAAATGTATGAGGGTTGTTTTGCAAAAGTCAAAAACTTGTGTTTAAATCGCAAATGTAGATGAAACTACACCTAGGATGTATTTGTAGTGTAGTTTTAAAATAGGATTTATGTAAAGTTTGGAAATCTTGTTAAGTTTTAAATTAATTACAAATCCTTAGCTCTTCTGCAAATAAGTCTTAAATCAAAGTTGTACATTTTGAAAAACCATACATTTTTGCTTTTGGGCCCATATCCATTTGAGCTTTGGTTTGAAAGTTATTTAAACATTACAGTGGAGTCCCTGTCTTTTCTGGAAATTACAACCGGGTCCCTCTTCGTCTACCTCTCTCTCCCTCTCCTCTGTTTTCCACTGCCGCGTGCTACCGCCGCTGTCCCAGCCATGTGCGCCGCCTCTGCTGCCTCAGCGCCGCTCTGCGCCCGTCAAGTGCCCTTCCCCGCTCCACCGCCGCCTTCCCCGACCTCGCGCTGGCCACCCCCTGCCCTCGCCACGTCGTCCGCGGTCTGCCCGAGCCGTGCTTCACCGCTGATCGCCGTCACAGTGACTCCAGCACCACCTCCTGCTTCTATCAATCCCATGCGTCGCTCCCCTGCCTCGCCGCCGCCCTCCTGACCTCGTGCTATCTCGCCCCCGCGTTCCCCACGTCGCACTGCCGCCATCAGAGCCTCGCCGTGCCGCCACGCGCGCCGCCGATGCGCCAGCTCCTACTTCTGCTCAGTCACGTCTTCTTCTTGATCCCGAGCACGTCTACTTTTCCACTCAATTTTCTCTGCTCCGATCACCTTCCTTCACCCGGCCTCCGCCGCCGTCTCTGGCCATCGTCGACAGCCGCCCACATCACCCCCGAGCCCCGATCCAGTGCAGCCAGAGCTCCGCCGTGATCCGTTGGTGCTCCTTAACCCTGCCAATTTCGGTTTCCTGCATCCCAGCACCATTTCCCGCAGCTCCGACGAGCTCTTTCCTCCGCCGCCGCTCGGCCTTCCGCCGACCAGCCGGTGTGGAGCCTCTCCACCCCGACCCAAGGCGTCAACCGCACCACATCATCCCCCTGAAGCGATCCCGCCCCTTCTTCACCGACCTCCGTCGCCCTAACCCGCAGAACGCCGATCGCTATTGCCGCCGGTAAGAAACCGACGTCCACTCCATCGTCGAGCACTACCCTCCGCCCTATCTCCAACCAAATTAAGTTGGGGGAAAGCATCCCCGCACTCCCTCGGTGCTCATGTGCGCCTTGCTTCTCCCTGTTCGCCGGCCCCTCACCGGGAATGACGATGCCCCGACACGGTCGCCGCCACCCCTCGCCGCCGGCCGTACTCCCTCGCTGATCTTGATGCACATCACCCACTTGTGGACACCGTAGGACTTGTAGGTAATGTAGGACCAGATCATCTCCAGCCAGGACCCCGCCGCCGGCAAGAACGCCGTGGACAGAGATGCCGCACACCGTCGAGAGCCGGCAAGGGCATACTTGTGATACCTTTTTCTGTTCTAGGGACCTAAGTGCAAGAATCCGAGGACCCCAGTGTAAACTCATGTGTTATTTTATGTGAGCTAGGCTGCTGACTTGCAAAATTCATAGCAAATTGTAGAAAAATCCAAAAATTGCTAAACTAGTTTTGTTGGAAACTAGATTTCAGACTCTACCACTTTTATTAATGAAGTTTAGTTTGCAATTAAATACTTTTGAATCTATTTTAAACTTAAGGTAAAAGGGTATAGTGTGCATAACTTCTACATACTAGCTTAGTTTCTTGTGATTTTTGGTATGTAGCTTCTATAGGTCATGTGTGGGCTTGTGTAAAAGTTTCAAACTTAGCACTGTTTTGTAGTTTAAGTTCTTTTGAATTTGAGCAATTCAAATTTGAAATGATTTAAAATTAATTAAACGTGTTCCTTAGGCTTATTTAATTAGATCTTTTTATCATAATCTAATGTGTTGATACTTAGTTTATAATTAAATTTTCAAAACTTTATAATTCTATTTACCTAACATTTGAGTTTAAACTTGAAGTTTGAAATCAAATTCAAATATTTTAAGTTTCTATTTTTAGCAAATCCAGTACTGTAACCATAACTTAAATATAAATGGTAACTTAAAAGTAAAACCCCCTTGTTTCATTAATTCATGTGTGTTAATTGTTGGATTGCAACTTTATCATGAAATAAAATCTTTAACTCAAGCACCATCTCACTTAAATTATTGCATATCATGTAGAATCAACGACGCTCGACGACGGAGACTACGAGCTAGTCTTGGGACAAGACCAAGGGTTTTCTGAAGACCCGATAAACGTCGCCGAGGATCTAACTGAAGCCCCGAACCAAAGTTCGGAAGTCTCTGACACTCCTACCCCCCAACCCCACTCAAGAAGGCAAGCCCCGATGCATACCCCAGTATTTCAATTATTACAATTTCATTATTATATTATATGTCTTGCATTACATCTAGGAGTTGAAATGAAACCCTAGTTGCATATACCCAAGGAATCCAATGTATTGTACCCGAGTCCTTATCGCATAGACGCTCTACTAAATAGGGCCGGTAAAAGTTGAGTGATTTCCTGTCACTCGCGCGATATAGGAATTGCTTGTGTACTACTCTGCAATCACTATAAGGATAATGGACAGGGTCATGTGCTGTGTCATGACCGGGAAGTTTACCCTGTCTGTTTTGATAAAAGTTGTTAAGGTCGCAGTGTGTGGTAGTGGTGGCTAAGCGTTTGAAAGTACTAGCCACATGCCGTGAAATATGGTAAAGCGGTAAGCCTAGTACCTGAATGGCCCGGCAAATGGACATGTCTCCACCACTCGATTATTTAATTTCTGTTGTACACACGCACCGATGTGTGGGAGTGCGTTCTGTATAGCAGACAGGAGTACGATCATGTAGTCGCGCTACAGACGTACGTCCTGCACAATTGGTGTGCGTACGGTCCTGCAGTCGCTTGTGGTGGCCCTGATCCATAACCCGGAATATGAGGGAAACGGTTGCTTCCGAACTATCGTTGGATGTTCCAGGCGTGTGAGTTAGCTTTACCCTTGCAAGGTTGAAACTCGATTCAGAATCGTCCGTCTCTCGCGGAAATTGAGACTGCTTATTCCTTCTACCACATAGAGTAAGAAGTGTAACTATTGATGGAATTGTCATGATGAAAGTTAATCTCAACCTTGCTTGCTTAGTATAGGTGCTTACCTAGAATGGATAATCAACTAGAATCTGGAAAGCTAAAATTGGAAAGTAGATCATACTCTTTGTTGCTTTTCAGCTGAAAATAAACCCAGAGCCTTTACAATGCCTTCATGAGTCTAATTACCTGGCTAAGTATACCACGAAGCGGGTAAGTCTTGCTGAGTATTAGTATACTCAGTCTTGCTAGTCTATCTTTCAGGTATGACTTTCGAGAACCCCACGGACAACCCTGCATGGCCATCTTCTGTTCCTTTTGGCTGGTCCGTGGAGTGGGATCCGTCCCCGGCTGGCAGTGACCCTCCTGAGTGACACCAAGCTTTGGGCTGAGCATGGTGTCAACCTTCGTGACGTAGTCGCTTGTTTATGTTTCCTTCCGCTGTGAACCTGAGCAAGCTTTTAGCTTGTTACTTTAAACAATGTTTGTATAAATTTACTTAAAGTTTGAAACAGTTTTTATTAACATTTTATAAGTTGTAAATTATAAATTGGTGAGCTGTTGCGTTGTAAACTCGCCTTCGTGCGAGGTAAACCTACTTCGATCCTGTTGAACCGTGGTTGTATCGGGCGGAGACCCGACAGACCAATGGATTGTTCCGTTTGAAGTGCGTTGAGTTAGTATCGGCTGGACAGCGATGGCTAGCGCACTTGAGTTGGAACAATTCAGACGGTTCTGCCACAACCATTATGCTAGGAAGATGTTGGGTGAAAGTTTCAGCCAGTGGATGAGTGGTCTGAATATCAAGTATGTCGAGCAGTGTTGAACGACATTTGCAGATTACGAGGACATTACACTAGCACAATGGGAGGAGTTTATTTGAAAAAGGACCTCTAAGGAAGCTCTAGCCCCAAGCTAGAGGAATAGAGATGTAGCACCGAGCAACATACATAAAGTCCGCCTTAGCCCGGGTGGATACCAAAGGAAGGTCAATTAGTGGCGGTGTGAAAGAGAGTGCAGGCTTGGATGAACGTGGCTGGCAGTTGCTTCAAGCAAGGAAGCCTAAGATAGTGGATGGCAAGACTAAGTTTAATCAATCCAAGACCGAAGCAGTGGCAGAAAAGATATTCAAACTTGGCGAGCATCAAACTTGGCGAGCAACTTCAAACCAAATAGGGAAAAGGATGTGCTCCGTGCAGCTATTGGGACCAAAGAGCATGGATGCTGCGTCAGAGGCATGTCCTCTAAATTGACCATCAAGGATGGGTTCCAGAAGGACCAGACTAGCTACAGGTGGCATGACCGCTACAAGGAAGAAATGAGAGAAGCGGCAGAGAAAGCACTAGAAAATAAGTTTAGAGAATTTTTCTTGGCACCAATTGTGGAGCAGCAAAAGTTTGGGCTACTATGGATTAACCTGTCGCAAAAGCCAGGGCAACAACAGATGGTGATGATGCCGCCTCCTGTATTGAACCAAGTGAATACGGCATGTGCTCAAAGCAGTGTTGCATCTACCACAACACAATCATACTCGATAGATTGCACTACTACTTGCTTGTTGTTCTATCTGATCAATGGACCTAGAAAGACAAAGGAAGTTACCAAGGCCAAGGTGGATCCGGTTGGGGGTTTATTTGAGGGAAATCTGATCCTACCCCTATATGCATGTGTACAAGTGGAAGAACTCTTGAAATCAATCTGCGAGGATCACGAGATAGACATCCCCACTTCAGATGGAAAGCATTTCCTTGGAGAATGCATCAGCAGTACCATTTTGTGGTATAAATGAGATATCGTACTGATTGGTTGACATCATTTAGTTGCTCCTGACCCTACCTCGCCAGCACAAGTTCTTGTTGATCATCCCTCTGTTATCGCCATAATCCAACCGGGCCAGAAGTGGGCCATGGAGCAAGATGGGCCTAGAAGACAGTCACGATAGGCTTGCGAATCGGGCCCTGTGCGGGTGATTGAGGCCAGAAAGGCCGTGTAATTTAGGAATAAGCAGTTAAGATTCGTGTCGTGTTGGGTTAGGATTATTTAAAGAGAACAAGTCTACGGACTATAAATATGTACCATGAATAAACAAGAAAGAGAGATCATTCATCAACAACTCACGGCGCATCGCCTCCCCTGTTCCAGGGTTTTCATCGGGTAAGTGCCATGCGGCCCCGATCATGCTCTGCGTGATTGGGGCAGCATTACCCTTGCTTGGTCATTTCATGTGTTGCTCGTTCTGAAGCCTTGTAGATGGCAAGTAGCACTAGTTATCATAGCGCGCATAGGGTAACGTTATTCTCCTTATATCCTGGTCATGCTCTGTTCGTTGCTCATGTGCGCTTCGCAATCATCATGTTCGATCATGGATGCGATGGTTGCATCTTGCTTCATTTTTATTAATAGATCTAATCTGTTATAGCTAGTTTCTATCTATTAGAAATTTAGCTCGATATGTGCATGATTAGGCCTTGCAAACGAGTTGAAAGTTCCGGCAGTATGTTTAGTATCGGATCGTAGCTTGAGTAGAGGTTTCTCTAGGGATCAGCTCTTGGGCTGTTTTTAGGATCTCTGTTTAGGTTGTTTATTTCAATGCTTTTGCGTATTCGTTAGGCTCAATCACGTGTAGGATGTTCCGATCATGCAGTGAGGGCTTAGTTATCGTAGATTGGATTAGATTGATATTTATGAAGCAAGATTTATTTCATTATTATATATATATATTGCCTGTCCCAAGATCTGATCTGGTATTGATGCAATCGGCTCTTCATAGCCGATACCGGGGAGGAGCGATGAGCCGATCACGGCTCGGACTAACCTTTACAAGTGTCTGTGCTTACAGGAATTTAACACATCACACCTTCCTGATCGGGTGCAGGATCAGGTGGCACGCCTAGGGACTCCAAGCCAGGGTGTGCACCAGATCGCTAGGCCGTTGATCGAGGGACCGGGGCCCACCAGCCGTCCCGGAAGCCTCCCGGCTCCTCGTGTTGCCTGTCGTTGCTCGCCGGTGGGTTTCGATCGACAACACATTCTGGCACACCCAGTGGGACCATGTTCATCAACTTCGTCATCACCATCTTCATCGACATCATCATCACCGTTGACTTCATCAACCGCGGACAGCAGGATGGCAAGAGATGATCCAATCACTTATGAAGAGCTCTCTGCCGAGCATAAGCAAAGATACGACAAAATCAAGGCTTAATTGGAAGCCGACCTCATCGGCTCTTTTGAAAGGACTCGCAACCATGGTGTCAGGTGGAGAGGGTTTTCACTTGAGGGTGTTCTGTCTACCCCTTGTGAAGATCGTACCAGATCTTTGCGGCAGGAGGTAAATTATGCAGTGGCTCATTCATTGCACCGGCATTCTGAAAGTTTGGTCAACGCTTTCGAGCGTGTAGCTTTGCGAGTGGTCCAAGAAATTATGAAGCATCAGCATTCTCCAACTGGGCCTACTTTGGGCAGTCATAAGGGAGAATTGCCATACCAAACCAGACCTCCGTTGCCTTATGCGCTCGCAGCTGCCGAATCACATGGCGCTCCAGCTTATGTGGTTTATAAAGTGGGAGGTGATCCCATGGATCACCAGTTCTTCAGCGAGCCACCCAAGAAAATCCCACATGGTTACATGTGTGCATACATACCGGACAGCAATAACCCGGTACATGCTACGCAGAAGGTAGTTGGAGGAGTCTCTGGAGCCGACGCGGACAAACAAGCGTGGTTGGCGACTTATGCTACCGGGCCGAGTCACGACAGTATGCACTCGGCCCCTGGGTCACAAACAGTGGAGCAAATCAGCGCCATCCTGAGGGATCAGTTTGGCATATTACCAAAGAGGAGAGCGATCGGCTATACTAAGCCGTATCCAAGCAATTATGATCTAATCCCATTACCGCCTAAATATCGGCTCCCCGAGTTTACCAAATTCAGTGGGGCAGAAGGTTCTAGTTCTATCGAACATGTGAGCCGATATTTGGCACAATTGGGTATGATTTCTGTATCGGATCCGTTGTGAGTAAGGTTCTTCTCGCAATCGCTTACAAGACCGGCTTTTGGATGGTATACGTCATTAGGTCCTGACTCGATCCGTACCTGGAAGCAACTGGAAGAGCAATTCCATATTCAGTACCATTCAGAAGTTGCGAAGCAAGAATTGTCGATCTGGAGCGTGGAGAGACCATGGTAGAGTTCGTTCGACACTTCAGGGAGATGAAGAACAGATGCTATTCAACACGGATCTCACAAAAAGAAGCTGTTGAATTGGCATCAGTGGGATTATTGAAGCCGATCAGAGATCTTGCTTTTCAATTGGAATTCACTTCTTTGGTGCATCTTGTCCAGAAGCTGACGACACATGAGCAGAGTCATCCCGAGCTATACCAAGAGAAATTTAAGCGTCAAGTAGCAGTAGCTGATACAGAAGAAGCCGATGACTCCGGGGAAGAGCTAGAAGTATCGGTTGCAGAATGGGCTCGCGGCGCAAATCCTGTACCTTGCAAGTGGGTAAAGCAAACTGGGCCTGCAAAGGGGTTTGACTTTGATGTGGGTAAAGTCGAACAAATTTTCGACTTATTATTAAAAGAAAAGTAGTTGAAGTTTCCAGAAGGATACAAACCTCCCACAGCGCAGGAGTTAAAAGGAAGATCATATTGTAAATGGCATAACTCCTTTACCCATAGCACGAGTGATTGCAAGGAGCTCCGTCGGCAAATCCAATCGGCTATCCGGAGTGTAGACCTGTAAAACCAGATGCAAGGGATTCAGTTTTTCAGCGGCTAGGACCTGCTCCAACCCGGCAAGATTGGGTTCGATCATCACGAAGGGAGGATGAAGAGGAAGATAGGTATCATCGTCCTCATTGGTGCCCGGATGGACTTAATCGTTCCCAAAAGCGCAGGGTTCAGCGGCTACGTAGCTTGGAAGAAGACGAGGCCAAGAACATCGAGACCTTGAGAAAAGCGCGACCTGATCTGGTGGAACAAGTCCATTATGTGCAGGAGAAGGAGGCACGCACTTCAAGAAAAGAATGGCGGCCCAAGTCGACAAAAGCCGATAAGAAGGTATCGGCTGATACACACATGGTTTTTGAACTTCCTGCAGAATTCCATGCTCGGACCTACGAAGAACCATCGGTGGCCCAGCTTGACTTGGGACCACGGCCAGTGATATTCAAGAAGCCGCAAGCCAAGAATTACAAGCATCTGAAGGCTTTGTATCTTAAAGGGTATATTAATGGTCAACCAGTTAATAAAATGTTGGTGGACACAGGAGCGGCAGTCAACATCATTCCATACTCAGTTCTGCGCCGCTTGGGGCGGTCCACCAGAGACCTGATCAAGACTAATGTCACGCTAAGCGACTTTAATGGGCAGACTTCAGAAGCTCAGGGCGTCCTCAGTGTAGATCTCACCATTGGAAACAAGACCGTCCCGACTTCGTTCTTCGTCGTCAACAGCAAAAGTACCTACAATGTTTTACTTGGCAGGGACTGGATCCACACCAACTGTTGCATCCCCTCTACAATGCATCAATGTTTGATCCAGTGGGATGGAGACGAAGTGGAAGTAGTCCAGGCAGATGACTTGATTGAAATTTCGCATGCAGCAATGAGCGTCTGGGATGCAGAAGATCAAGAGCCGATTCCAGGGATGAGTTTAGAAGGGTGTGATCGCATCGAGGCTACAAAAAATAGAGTAAGGCTGGTCTTATCCACTGGCCTTACAGAGTAGAAGAGTTGCATGAGATAAGTCGTTACAGCGTATTTATGGAGGCCGATTCCTGCAATCGGCCCCAAAAAATTGAATTTTTGATGACAAGTGTTTTACATAGATGTTGTGAGATGGCCAGCGCTAGCAGCCGGCCTTATTCTTTTCATAAGAACTTGGAAAGTAATGGGATGCGTGGATCGGCTGATCTTAACGATCGGCCGGAATTCTTTTTACTATCTCCTTTTCCCATTTGCAGTATTGATCTAACAGAGGACGGGAAGTTAGGATATGGTTTTACGTCGGCTGACGAACTTGAAGAAATAGATATTGGTCCTGGGGATAAGCCACGACCAACGTTTATTAGCAAGAAGTTGCATCCATCCTTACGAGAGCCGATGATAACTCTATTGAAGGAATATGCCGATTGCTTTGCCTGGGATTATACAGAGATGCCTGGGCTTGATAGGCGTATAGTGGAGCATCGGCTCCCTCTTAAAAGTGGATTTCGACCGTTCCAACAGCGAATACGCCAGATGAAAGCCGATGTCCTGGTTGAAGTGAAAAAAGAAATAGAGAAAATGTTAGAAGCCGGATTTATCAGGGCTTGCAGGTATGCCGAATGGATCTCAAGTGTTGTACCCGTGCAGAAAAAGGATGGCCGGTGGCGGGTTTGCGTGGATTTCAGAGATCTCAATAGAGCCACTCCGAAGGATGAATATCCAATGCCTGTGGCAGAAATATTGATTAATGCGGCTGCCGGTCACAAAATTTTGAGTTTCATGGATGGTAACGCTGGATATAATCAGATTTTCATGGCCCCTGAAGATATACACAAAACTGCATTCAGAGTACCTGGGGCGGTGGGTCTGTTCGAGTACGTGGTTATGACCTTCGGTTTGAAAAATTGCCGGTGCAACGTATCAGCGTGCCATGAACCACATCTTCCATGATCTGATCGGCAATCTGGTGGAAATTTACATCGATGACGTCGTAGTAAAGTCAGCATCGGCCGAAGGACATCTGGATGATCTACGGTAGGTTCTGGAACGAACTAGAAAGTTCGGGCTCAGGATGAACCCAAAAAAATGCACCTTTGGTGTGTCAGCCGGGCAGTTTTTGGGTTTTCTGGTTCATGAAAGAGGAATAGAGATTGGCCTAAAAAGTCAGGAAGCGGTGCGCACTATGGCACCACCCACTACCAAGAAGGAGCTCCAGCAACTTATTGGCAAGATTAACTTCGTCAGGAGGTTTATTTCTAATCTATCTGGGCGGATTGAACCCTTTATGGAGTTGGTGAAAATCAAAACCAATGAAGAATTCCGCTGGGGGGCAGAACAACAACGGGCATTCGAAGAAATTAAAGAATATTTGTCGAGACCACCTGTGTTGGTGCCACCACAGCAAGACAGGCCATTCTACATATATTTGTCAGTCGGCGACACCTCTATTGCTTCAGTGGTAGTACAATTATACGATGGCAAGGAGAGGGTGGTATTTTAGGAGGATGTTGGACGCAGAAACAAGGTACCCCGATATGGAGAAACTTTGCCTTTGTTTATTTTTTATATGCACCAAGCTTCGCCATATCCTGCTATCGGCTGAGGTAATCATCATTTGCAAATCGGATGTTATAAAGCATATGCTATCGGCTCCTGTGTTGAAAGGCCGATTGGGAAAATGGATGTTTCCATTATCAGAGTTCGATATCCGATATCAACCCGCGAAGGCAGTTAAAGGGCAGGCGTTGGCGGATCTCATTGCTGAGAGGGTTCATACCAACATAGCAGCACTTTCCGTACGAGCCTGGGCTATGTACTTCGACGGATCAGTTTGTGGAGATGGATGTGGAATCGGCATCTTGCTGGTATCGCCTCGGGGGGCAACGTATTCTTTCTCGATCAGATTACCTGCTACCTGTACTAATAACCTTGTAGAGTACGAGGCGGTGCATAAAGGCATGGAATTGCTTCTGGAGGCCAGAGCCGAAGCTGTAGAAGTCTTCGGGGACTCAAAATTGGTAATTTCCCAACTCACAGAAGAATATAGGTGTGAAAGTGAGCTATTATTTCCGTTGTGGGTCCAATGCCAGGAGCTAATAGCCCAGTTCAAGTATATAAATTTTCATTGGATACCTAGGGCTCGGAATGCAGAGGCCAATGATCTTGCGCAACTAGCTTCAGGGTATAAAACCGATGGGTCAAATCATCAGGTGTACTTACTGGACCAGGGAGATTGGAGAGCCGATATCTTCAATTACTTGAAGGATTCGGCTCGGGGGGCACCCAAGAGGATATGGTACAAAGCCATGAGGTATGTCCTGATAGGGGATGATATGTTTTACAAGACCTTGGAAGGGTTATTGCTTAAGTGTTTGGGGCCGGTCGAATCCAATCGGCTCCTGCATGAAGTCCACAAAGGAACGTGCGGGACTCATCAGTCGGCTCACAAGATGAAGTGGCTAATTAGGCGATCAGGGTACTACTGGTCCACCATGCTTGAAGATTGTTTTAAGTATTATAAAGGGTGTCAAGCATGTCAGAGGTTCGGAAAGATCCAGATGGTGCCAGCGTCCGTGATGAACCCCATCATTAAACCATGGCCGTTCAGAGGCTGGGGTATGGATATGATCGGCAAAATTAATCCCCCATCTAGCAAGGGTCATCAGTTCATTCTAGCTATCACAGATTATTTCACCAAATGGGTGGAAATAGTCCCAATGAAATCGGTGGCATCTAAGGATGTTATTCAGTTCGTCAAGGAACAGGTCGTTCACAGATTTGGGATCCCACATACCATTACAACAGATGGTGGTTCGGTTTTTATTTCAGAAGAATTCAAGAAGTTTGCCGCTGGTATGGGTATCAAGCTGATTAGATCGTCTCCATATTATGCTCAGGCAAATGGACAGGTCGAAGCGTCCAATCAGAGCCTTATCAAGTTGATCAAGAGGAAGATCGATGAATACCCCAGACGCTGGCATGAGGTCTTGTCAGAAGCACTTTGGGCATACTGTATATCATGTCATGGGGCGACAAAAACTTCCCCTTATCACTTGGTCTACGGGCAGGAAGCCGTGTTACCATGGGAAGTTACGGCCGGGTCAAGGCGCGTAGAATTCCAGAATGACTTATCTGCTGAGGAATATGCTACTCTGATGAGTGACAATGTGGAGGACCTCACGGAACTCAGGCTATGGTTGCTAGAGAAGATTAAGGAGAATAAGGCTAAGGTAGCCTGTGCATACAATAAAAAGGTCAAACCGAAGGAATTTCAAGTAGGAGACTTGGTCTGGGAAGCAGTATTACCATTGGGAACTAAGGACGCGGCATATGGCAAGTGGTCCCCAAACTGGATCGGGCCGTACAGGGTTGACCAGGTCCTACCTGGAAATGCGTACATGCTTGAAGAATTGGATGGCATCAAGTTCCCAGTGAAGCCGATGGCACCCATCAGGCAATAAGCCGATATGGCCAGCGAACCAAGAGAGGTAACACGGGCTGAGTCGATGGTGTTTTGGCAAGACAAGAAATGAAAAAGGAGGCCGATGAGTATGATCGGCCCATACGTTAACAAAAGACATCAGAACAGCCGATGTAAAACCATCGACTCTAGAAGTTTTTTTAGCAGTTAATCACCACAGGTCATCAAATAGCCGATGTACAACCATCGACTTCAGGGTTACGACATGAAAATACAGAGTTCATCTTAAGCGGGTCTTCTGGAGGAAATCATTGATGGCAGCAACGGCATCAAGGCGGATGCGGTCAACTTCAGCAATCACCGCTTCATCTTCTTCGTCCGCCCCCGGGACCACTTGCTTGCTTAGGCTGCTCAGCTCAGCCAGGTCTGCCTTCAGCTCGGCCATCAAGACTGCTGCCTCCTGTTTGGAACCCGCGATAAGATCCTTCTCCTCCCGGATGCGCTATTTGGTGGCCCGAACTTTAGCCTCAAGGTCTTCTAGTTCTCTCTCCAGGAGATGAAGCCGCTGGGCAGAAGCAGATGTGTCAACCTTGGTGTTGAGTACGGCTTTCTTTTTGTTGACTGATTGGCACATCTCGGAGATGACAGTCCTCAGGAGTGATTGGGAATGCCGAGTCTCAATCTAATGGCGAGCCTCTGCCACTTTTGCCCGGAAAGAGGGGAGGTGCCCGGCCGGCAAAAGCTTGACTTGAAGGCTCACAGGGAGCTGGGAGTTGACCTCATCAAGGATCTGCTTCACCGCACTGGAATCCTGGATCAGGGCGTCGATCAGTCCCGACAGAAGATCCTTCATACGAAGAAGTTGATTGGCAGTGCTGGCCAAGCTCATGGGAGGGTCATCGGCTTCCAATATGGCCGACCCGATTGAGGTAGGATCAAACGTGAGCAGCTCTGAAAGATTCAGGTTCTGAAGGAAAAGAGGGTGAGCAAGGTACTGCGGAGGAAGACCAAAGTAATTACAATGAAAAAAGGCATACCTGTCCCGAAGAGGTGGCGATAGCCGATGAAGGAACGATCGGCTCCTGGGGGCGCATCCCTTCTGGAGGACGAACGGTGACGGAAGAGGCCAGATGAGCCACGTCTTCAGAAGAAGAAGCGACAGCCGGCGAAATAGCGGTCGGCTCCGCTGGAGTAACAGCCGATGAGACAGCGGTCGGCTCCGCTGGAGTAACAGCCGATGAGACAGCGGTCAGCTCTGCTGGGGGTGCCTCTTGTTCAAGGAGATCGGCAGTAGCTGAGGCAGCGGATGGTCCTTCCAGGCAGGGGCCAACAAGGGACGCGGTCACGACCGGTTCCTGCGGACCTGGCGAAGCAACTGGGACATCGGCCGATGCAGAAGGACCCTCCAGGATTGCCGCACCAGGGTCACGGAGAGTGATCAAAGCCCTGATGGGCGCGTCCACGTCCTCTGGCACCTCCGAAGATGAGCCCTTCTGGCATGGGGGCTCCTCCCCGCTGGAGACATCCACAACGGCAGGCTACAGGAAGAGAGAGTATAATTAAAGAAGATATAAACAGAAGTCCAATTACGAAAGCAGGGGGAAGGGCCGAACCTGGTTGGCGACTGGAGATGCCGGATTAGGGGAAGATGGCGCAGTTTCCTTCCGGACCTTTCTGACAAGAACCTTCCTCGTCTTAGCGCGAGCTCGGGGGGCAACAGCTTCAGAGGATCGCCTCCGCTTGGGGGTCATCTTGACAGTGCTCGGCTGAATTTGCATTACGCTCTTCGAAGGAGGAGGTGCATTCTTGCCAAAGAGAACCACAGGGGCAACTGGCAGGAAACAAAAGGGTGACCCATCATCGTTCATCGGCTCTGGACCATCTTCTTGCTGCAGGAACAAAGAACAAAATCAGAAAGAGTCCAACAAAAGTCAAAAAAGGAAATGTTAGTCAAGAAGCAATACCTCTCCGGTGGCAATTTCATATTCGGGATGGATCCGTTGCAGCGTCGGACCCAGAGCTCCTCGGAAAACGTGAGTTTTCCACATCAGCCACCACCCATCAAAATCGACAGCCGAAGAAGTAAAGGTAAGATTGGCAGGAACAGATAAGGGAAGGTCTGTAAACAGACTGTAACACCTCTGGGTGGTCAGAGCATCAGGGAGATCCACCCTGTTTGATGTCAAGAAGTGAAGAAGAAAATGGGGAGGCACCTACCCGAGACCAAACTGCCGGGCTGCTACGACCGGCTGGTAGAACTCATAACCGGGCTTGATGATCCGATTAGAGGTACTCATGCCAACTGGAAGAAGGCAGGGCCGAACCATGATGGAGTATAGGAGCCTAGTGTCGGTGTCATGGGCAAGATCGGCCAGCCGGAACATAACCGGGTTCTCAAAGAGTTCAGGATCGGCATATGGGAGGAAGTTTGGGCTATCTAAGCCTTTGTAGAAAATCCTAAACCAACGAGAAGCGTCTAGGGGATTCAATTTCCCGCCAGGGAGACTGTATAGAGCCTGCCCAAAACTGGTACACCTAATCTGTCTCCCACTCAGGTCAGGAAAAGAATTGCCGACTAGAGATGGGAAATTGGGGATCGAGCTCTGGAAGTAAAGATGAGCCCATAACTGGATGAACCACCATGGACCACCAGTTCTGAGTTTTTTCTGTGAAAGAAGGCTCGAAGTCATCAGGTGAAGATATCTGTAAAGTTCCCCAAGGAATAATTTACCAAGGCCAACAGGGTGACCCTTGGCCAGCTCGTAAGCCAGAGAGAGGTAATTCTTAGTGGGAGCAAGGGACGGGCCATAGAAGAGGAAATGTTCAAGCCACAAGTTTAGGAAGGCCGTGTGTTCCTTCTCCGATACAGGACCCTTGCTTTTCTGGTGTTGGCTCAAGTATGTACTCCAGTTAGTACATTCTGCCTTGGAAGACAGTTTAAAGGGGACTACAGAGAGTCTGTAAGCAGAGGGACAAGCTGATGATATGTCTAAGCCAGTGATCATCATGACATCCAGTAGCGTTGGTGTCATCAGACCATGCCTAAAAAGAAAACAATTCAAGGCATCGGACCAGAAGTAGCCGATAGTCTTCAGAAGGTTCTCATCTTTTTCAAGAGGAGAAAGGGACAGAGACAGGGCATCGGCTATCCCAATGGATTCCCATAGGGGCTGGTAGGCATCCGCCATTCTGTTATACCAAACTATCCAACCTTCAGGAGGATTTGGCCAAGCGCGGAGGCTATCTGACCAAGACTCTAGGTCTATGTCCTGACTTACGAAAGGGATCCGATTGGCTTCGGATGAAATCAGATCTATGGGCTTCTCGAAGGAATGAGGTCCGAGGCAGTAAGAATTGGGGGAAGAAGGGTGTGGTAAGAAGATATCGGAAGCCTGAAAAAACCCCAAGAAAACAAGGTGGCCGAGGAAAGAGTCATTTAACCACGCAGTAAATTTCACGGTTGCTGCATTAAATTAATGGGGGTCAAAGTTTACCTTCAGGCCAAAGACGGCGGCGGCGGTGTTCGAAGATTCTGCCATTGGGAGTCTGGAATCGAGATCTTGGAGAGTAGATCTAAGGTTGGCGGTGCAGGATCGAGTGTGCGTTTCAAGGAGCAGAGGAGGATTTTGCGGCTAGGGTTTATGAGCAAAAGAGGTGCGCAGTCAGCCTGGATTCCAGAACCACCGGAGATTTCCTTTGGATTTGAGGTCCGGCAGAGGGTAAAGCAAATTGGAAGGTTATTTCGGATCCGGATTGGTATATTCTAAGGCCGATGCGTTGCCATCGGCTCTTGAGCAGATTGCTATGCGCAAGAAAAGTAGTGATACGAAGAGGATTCCATTCACAGCAAGCCAGTAAATACAAAAGGGGAGTTAACTACTCTTTGAGATAGCCTAATGGGGACACTACGGCCTACCACCAGTACACGCCAGCGGTCTTGCGGCGCTTGGTTGGCGGAGCAACGCTAGCACCGCTATCACCGCTATTGCTGCTGCCGTCGTCGTCATCCCCGCTACTGTCGCTGGCAAAGCCGTCATCGTCTTCGGCTTCTTCGGTGTCGTCGGAAGTTTCGTCCGATGACTTGCCAAAAAGGAAGGTACCTGCCATCGGATCTTCCTCGGAGGAGAAGGAATCGGCTCTTTCTTCCGAGGAAGGGAGGTCTTCCCCCCAAGATGCGTCGTCTTCATCTTCCTCTAGCTTGGCTCCGAGGAGGAGTGCGAGATCTTCACCATCAGTCAGGGATTCGTCATCCTCTGACTGGGAACAAAAGTCCCATTCCTCTGCATCCCAATGCAGGGGGGCACGGACTTCGTAAGCGGCAATCGGATCATATTCTGGAGTTGGCTCTCGGGAAGATTCAGATTCATAAGAAATGACGAAGGAAGCAGAAGAAGAAGAAGCCATGGCAAAAGAAGAGAAGGAGCGTAATGGACAATGGCTGTGAGAGAAAGATGGTTGGGGAAGATGCCGGGGGTAAGTTTATAAAGGCAAACAGAGAGGTGAAGTGAATCGGCACCATGACGGTTCCCTAGGAAACTGACGCAGAGCAGTCACATCCATTGGAAGTCGAAAGGGCGTGGTTGTATGGATCGGAAGCCGAAGGGTCAAGGCGATTTTAAAATGAGGTGATTTCGGAATTACCATTGCCGAAACCAGGGGGGCATGTGTTATCACCATAATCCGACCGGGCCAGAAGTGGGCCATGGAGCAAGATGGGCCTAGAAGACAGTCACGATAGGCTTGTGAATCAGGCCCTGTGCGGGTGATTGAGGCCAGAAAGGCCGTGTAATTTAGGAATAAGCAGTTAAGATTCGTGTCGTGTTGGGTTAGGATTATTTAAAGAGAACAAGTCTACGGACTATAAATATGTACCATGAATAAACAAGAAAGAGAGATCATTCATCAACAACTCACGGCGCATCGCCTCCCCTGTTCCAGGGTTTTCATCGGGTAAGTGCCATGCGGCCCCGATCATGCTCTGCGTGATTGGGGCAGCATTACCCTTGCTTGGTCATTTCATGTGTTGCTCGTTCTGAAGCCTTGTAGATGGCAAGTAGCACTAGTTATCATAGCGCGCATAGGGTAACGTTATTCTCCTTATATCCTGGTCATGCTCTGTTCGTTGCTCATGTGCGCTTCGCAATCATCATGTTCGATCATGGATGCGATGGTTGCATCTTGCTTCATTTTTATTAATAGATCTAATCTGTTATAGCTAGTTTCTATCTATTAGAAATTTAGCTCGATATGTGCATGATTAGGCCTTGCAAACGAGTTGAAAGTTCCGGCAGTATGTTTAGTATCGGATCGTAGCTTGAGTAGAGGTTTCTCTAGGGATCAGCTCTTGGGCTGTTTTTAGGATCTCTATTTAGGTTGTTTATTTCAATGCTTTTGCGTATTCGTTAGGCTCAATCACGTGTAGGATGTTCCGATCGTGCAGTGAGGGCTTAGTTATCGTAGATTGGATTAGATTGATATTTATGAAGCAAGATTTATTTCATTATTATATATATATATTGCCTGTCCCAAGATCCGATCCGGTATTGATGCAATCGGCTCTTCATAGCCGATACCGGAGAGGAGCGATGAGCCGATCATGGCTCGGACTAACCTTTACAAGTGTCTGTGCTTACAAGAATTTAACACATCACACCTTCCTGATCGGGTGCAGGATCAGGTGGCACGCCTAGCGACTCCAAGCCAGGGTGTGCGCCAGATCGCTGGGCCGTTGACCGAGGGACCGGGGCCCATCAGCCGTCCCGGAAGCCTCCCGGCTCCTCGTGTTGCCTGTCGTTGCTCACCGGTGGGTTTCGATCGACAACACCCTCATCATCAGTGGAACAGCAAGAGGGGGCAGTATTAGAGCATACACTAGCAGCACAAGAGCGTACTCCACCGGCTCCGGCATCACCATCGGCCCAAGCATCACCACCAGCCTCCACATCACCACCACCACGAGAGCCATCACCACTGGCTCCGGTTGCCCGATCACGTGAGCATACTCCACCGGCTCCGCCAGCACCACAACAACAACTGTCGCCACAGTTGCTACTGCAAGTGATACGGGCTTACAGCAACCAGGAGGATGGCGCAGAGATTGCAGATAAATGGCACATCACAAACAAGAAGACTGGAAAAGGCTAAGTCAAAAGATGATTCAAATTCTAATGTCAGCAGACAATCGGGCTTTTCCTTGCCCCGCACTGACTCGGAGCACCATCTGGTTGTTTGGGTCGATGACATACAAGACTTACCGATTGTTCGATAAATTTTGAGTATGGCAAACCATTTCTACCGGACTTTATGATCGCGGGGGTTTCAAGTGACATGAAGAGGGTGCAAAGTTGGTACACGAGGGCATATAGAGTTGGGATCAAAAGCATATGGGCTCGGTACGACCTAGATATATTCGGAGCAAAAGATATAGGCATCACTGATATCATGTTCGATTTTGAAGACATCCAAAATATGTTCCACCTCAAAGAACTCAGCATAGAAATGGTTAGACTTTGATGCATGTAAGTGCCGCATTGAAACTAATATCTTATATGCTATGGCCTACAATATTCTATATGCATATCTCATTAATTGTGATACATTTTATTGATGCAACAAAGAGATGCCACTATTCTAAAATGTAAGATCGCGTTTCTTGACCCTCAAGCTATTTGTGAGTCCAGGCATCTCGAGCCAATATGGTGGAAGGATGACCATGATGAGCTAAAGATGTGTAAAACACACAAGGTAACAAGCGAAACGAAAATATGAACGCAGAGAGATTGTGAAGAGGTTTGGGGCCTACATATCACTTCAGATGCAACAATAGCTACAAATGGATGTCATATAGGCACGATACTACATCAAGTAAGTATAGTTTCAATCATTTGTTATAATATGCACTTGCTCCGAATAAATATCTAAGAAATCATATGTAAATCACTAGTTTGCTTTTATGCTATAGCCAAAGCTTGTAAAAATGCTTGTATTGGACTCCGCTGATTAGGATACGAGCAGATACAAAGAATCCATATCCATCCGCAACATATTAGCAAAATTCTTATCTTCTATATGTACATCATGCCAAATCTTTCACAAAAGACTACATATATAAACTAACTTCTTATTTCTTTATTTTTAAAACAGGTCTTACATACACTACATTTTTAGAGGAATTCATCCCCTGAGGGAACAAAAGAAATGAATATACGCACATACTTCCCGTACCACAAGCAACCTGCAGGTTTCGTGTACTATGGGTACTACATGTGCGAGCACATGATGGTCCCCGGGAGATACACAACTGATCCCAAATGTGTAAGAGGCTACTCTTTGTTAGGGATAGATGCATATGTGCATATTGTTTTGCATGTATCTAACACTTGACTTAATTTTTTCGTGGATTTATTAATTGGCGATTTAGCCGAGAAGTCACGAGGAGCAACTCCATGAGAAACAACTTCTCGATGTAGTCGCCATGTAGTCGCCGATTTATGCCATTTCATATCCATATAGTGAGGCATTTTATTCACCCTGAACATGAATTGGCAGCTGAAAAAATATAGGAAGGTCTTCATCAGTGGGATGCTACTTAGCACCTCCGTGCTGGCTCCGGTAGCGTTCATGGTGGGGAATAGGAGAAAAAACATATATTCTATACGCACTTTAGTGATGTACTCTATTTATGCACTGTAATGATATATTTTTATATAATTTAATTTTATATGCATAATTATTTATATTTATAAAATATATTCTATTTCGATCACTATGACATTCGATCGCGCACTAGCTTGATAGGTCAAAATTGGCAGGAAACAAAATTTAAAAAAATAGCGAGAAATAGATTCGGAAAATTTAAATTCAAATCAGTAAATTTTTTGGTGGGCAGGATGTTTCCAGGGGCGGGTCATGCCCTAACCCACCCTTGGAAATCCATTTGCAGGGGCATGTCATGCCCGTCCCTACAAATAGGGATTTCTAGACGCAGGTAAGCACATTACCTGACCCTGCAAACGGTATTTGTAGTTGCGAGAAGCAAGGATGGGTATCGCACCCGCCCCTGGAAATAGCATTTCAACCATCCCTAAAACCCCTTTTCGTAGTAGTGATTGATTCTGGAGAGGACGTCCCCCCGATTAGATTCTTAAGATCCGAGAACATTGCATGTGTCAATGCCCGAGCTAATGCTTTTTGGTGGATAGAGTGCCACCAATTTTAAGGTTTTCTACTAGCCTCCTACTTTTATGTTCTCTGGCTCTAAGCCACGAAGAGGGAATAACAGATGGGAGGTTGCAGATCATGCATATGCACTTTTGCCTAGGTTCTATAGAGCAACGTTTCGGGTCTTAAGTTCATGGTATTTCATCCATGCATCTGCTGGTAGCTAAGCTAGGATCACACTACTCTTTTCTGCCAGAATGGCGCGCCTATGGTTTAGTTTCGTACATTGTTCCTTCCATGATGACTTAGTGGGCGCTCGCTATTGACCTGTATAGGGGCCAGGCAGGCATCAGTCGCCTTCTCTTATCATGATCACAAACGTGAAAACGACACAAGGTCATAAAGCAGATGTGACTCATGCTCCCTCTATAGTTAGACTGAGAGACGTTTTGGACTTCAACAATACGGTCTCAAATAAAAGTTTCATTAGTACAATTTCTATATTTCAACTTAATTTATGACTAGAGAGAGCATAATTATACTGTCCAATAATAGATATCAAGTAGCGGTAAGTAACTATCGATCAAAGCATGGATATGTCACGACCTGCATTTGATAAACATGATTAACAATTAACCAACATCATCATGAGCATCATTAAAGCATAATGAGACATCATGTGCATATGCTTGAATGAGTTTATTTATTTTCTTACCTTGTTTGTGTGAATGTTTGTGAATTAAATTTAAGTTTTGCTATGCAAGTGTGGCCCCAAAATTTTTATTCAAATACTAGGCTTAAAATTATGAATTTTGGATAATTTTTCCTAATGTTGTGACAACAAACCCGAGGCATAAAATTCTTGGAAAATTGGATTGTTGTTTTGTTTATTTTACTGTGACCAAACCACAAAAGATTTTTGAGTGTTTCTTGTTGCTTTGTGTTTGTAGTGTTTTGATCTTGCTCGAGAAAACGTTTGGTGATTTCTGGAGCCCGGGAAGCTTTAGTTTTTAATTTTTGAAGTTGAACCGGCATTTTACCGCTCCTTTTCTCAGCTGGGGCCCACCCGTCAGCGGGCCCCACCTATCCGCGCCGCCCTCCCCTTCTTCCGCTACTGCTCGAGCTCTGGTTGTCTGCCATGGACGGCGCCTCCACGCCGGTGTCCAGCCGTTGGCCACCGTGGCTCGGGGGCACGCGAAAACCCGCTCCTACCCCTCACCCTAGCCTCGTTTCAAACCCCGCCGGCTCCCTTCCCAAACCCTAGCCGCCCTCCCCACCATTACTGCCGCAGCCCCATCTTCTTCCCCAACTCCAGCGCCACCAAATTTGTTTCCCACGGTGAGCGCAGCCGCAATTCCTCACAGCCCTGGCCTCCCCCTCACCCTCCTCGACCCATTCTGGGCGTCATCCCCTCCGTTCCCTCGCCGCGCAGGTCTTCCGATGGAGTGACGGTGCTCGTCGTCGTTCTATGCCATTGCACCATCACATCGCCAAGTTCCCCCACCCCTGCAAGCTTGTGGTGAGCCCTGCTGACCCCTGGACCACGCTGCACCTGGGTTGCCACCTTGCCCTACCCCGTTCTCACCGTCTGGCACCCCTCCCCTCGCCGGACGGCCATGCCGAGCTTCGGCGCCGTGCGTGGGCATGTTCTGGCATGGTCAAGGCAGGCGTTGACCCACCTGCTCCATGCTGACCTCCGAACCCCACTTGTCAGCGGCTCGGGGTAGGTTTGGGGCGAGTAGATCTAGGGTGTTAGTTCGGTTTTCTGTTGTATGCAAATCTGAGATCTTGTAAAATTAATGGGAAATTGTGTAGATTTTCAAAAAAATGTAAAACTTGTTTTGTTGGATTACGTGCACCAAGATCTACCTTGTAGAGTTGATGGATTGCATGTTTATGTTTCAGTAAAATAGTTATGCTTTGTTTATGTTAAAGTAGCTTAAATGCTTGGTAATTTCTCTGCTGCACAAAAAATGCCAAACTCAACTTTGTTAGTTTCATGGTGAAAGGATCTATCTAGTGGTGAAATTTGTTTGGATGGAACCAAACTGTTTATTAGGGTTTTAACTTGATTTCATATTTACTGCCTGAAAGCTTCTTTATTACATAACTTTTAACTGAAAAATGATAAAATAGTAAATCCACTTGTGTGGGCTTCTTTTCTCTGTCTAGTTCCTATGATAATTTTCTAGAAATTGTTTCAAGTGTTTTGCATATCTTTTAAGATTTAACTTGTTTAGAGTAGCTGAAACTTGTAATGCTTGTAAATAATTCAATAAAATTGATTTTGCTGTAAATCCAACTTGCATGAATTCTTATTGATGTTATCTATGTGCTCAAATTAATTCATGATTTATACTTTCTGTATAAATTTCTTGGTGATAATTCTTGCTTTAGGTTTTCTTGCTTAAATGCTTAAAGATGCTTGAAAGTTGTTGTTTGCAATTATGTTGTGTATCATCACATGTTGTACCATTCATTTTTCATGTCATATCATCTCATGTACAAATTATGGCCTCATGCTAATGCATACACTCATTCATGCATTTTAGTGACCGAAACGCCAGAGAACGATTCCGTTGAGCCCACCGAGAACGTCGAACCCGAGCTTGAAGTTGAGTTCATTATTTTGCCAGAAGAAAACCAAGGCAAGCAGCTAAGCATGTTCTTTTTACCCACCTAATTTTATTTAGCTTTAGTTATCTCATTTGGGTATCTACGGTTATGTATTATGTTTATTTATTGCATTGTTGTACCTATTCTTATGCATTACCCTTTCTTGATTTGTTATCCATATCCTTGTCACTTGATAGCCAGTAACTAATTAATTTGACTAGTTTCTCAGCCATGCTTCTATTTGTTTCACAACTTGAGAGGAAAGAATGGAACAGGGTCACACTAGACTCACTTGATTATCCTTGATGGCACGTGTTCAGTTATGGTTGTGTTGGAAAGATGTTATCATGGTTTGGGTGGAATGGTAGGGCCTAGAGAGAGGAGTCCTGGAGGCATAGTCCGCTCGAACCGTTTAAGAACCATCCATGGATGACGTTGGTTTTGAGCAACTTAACGTGCTACCATATATCCAATCATGGTAAGCATGAGTCCATAACCTCCTTTATCTTGGTCATTGAGGCCCGGTCCTATTTGTATGGCCATTGGACTATGTAGAGAGGCTTAGGGGTGTCCTCGGTGGATCTAGGTGACTCTCCCCGTAAGCTAGGCGTACCCTCAATGGCCGAGGCTTGTTTTGGGAACGGTTGACGCGAGTACCCCCTCATCCAACTTGGCCGGTTGGGTGAGCCGCATGGTCCTTGTATCATGTGGGTAAAGAAGTACACACTTGCAAGATTAAATAATCAATTTGAATTGCCACGCTCCCGGTCATGCATGAGCAAGCTCAATATATCATGAATTCTTCGTAGAAAGTTCGTATATGTTGGAAATGGTTCATGTCACCTTTATGATCAAGTACGTGTTCTACTTATAATCAACTAAAACTAGTTTGGTGGTGGTTTGGGTAAGATAATTAATTTGGTAGGGAACTAGTTGTTGGATTAGAGAGCTCATGCTTATGCAATAATTACTTAACCATAAAGCCTCATCCTTGTTAAACCCTCTTTGCATAATCCTTGTTTATATATAATTGCGTAAGTTTTGCGAGTACCTTTGTACTCATGTTGTTTTTTTAAACTTAGTTGCAGGTGAGTCGGAAGTTGTGTTTAGCCACTTCTACCCCGCCGATTCCGGTGCGGGGGAGGAGTAGGTTGTTGTGGCCTTGATGGTGTTCTTGAGCAAGACGCTATTATTTTATCGTACTTTTGTCAAGTTTATCCGCTGCGTAGTCGTTTCTTTTAGAAGAGCATGATAAATACTAAACCTTTAAGTTTCATGTCTCTTTTAGTGCTATTTGTGAGCTCAGGGCTTATAAGTTGTTGTTTAACCTTTAATTTCAGATTTGAACCCTCCTACGTTGAACCTGTAATGTTTAATTATCGAACCTTTAAAATGCTTAAAATTGCTCTTTGTGGTTCATCGGTAATATATGTGATTGTACACAGTATGTGTGTATGCTTGATCTTAGGCATATGGTGAAGCACATTCCGGGACTATCGGATTTGATATTATTTTTGGCGAATGACGTGTCGGTTGTTCATGTCTTTAGATATGGATTAACACGTGGCACACTCTCGAACGAGCACGTGCCAACTCTCATCTTATGGATAATAACCGGCGGTTTGCTTAAAATAGTTTCAAATAGAGCGGTTCTTACATGATACGTGCCTAAATGTTTTCGATTTATGTGCTGTGCTTGATGCTGATGCCTAGCCCATTTTAAGGTGCGCTACGTGTATGGCTCACAAGCATATATCTCAATGAACTGGATTCTTGACTTCGTTGGAACTACTTTTAAGGTAGAGAAAACATTAAAAATATTTAAAAGATCCGTGCACATATAAGTTCCATATTAAGGAGAGGCGACAACCTATATTAGCCTGAACGCTACCGAGTTTTAACATTCCTGAAAGGATCGAGATATCTAAGAGCGACTCAAACTTTTTTATTTACGAATTTTTCTTTCAAAAATTAAAAGCTTAATCACCCCACATGCCTAAACCTTAGAAAGTGATGCTATTCTAATTGTTTCAAAGTCTTGCATGTTAGTTCCAACCTTATACCTACATATAATTCTAGAAATTAAAATTGTGGGAAGTAAACAAAGAGTTATAGTGCCAATTTTTTCCTAAAATATCGAAGAGTCAGAACTCTCCCCTAGTCCTCGTTGAAGCACCTCTCAAAGAATAGCTCCCCTTTTATCCAAGCAAGGATTAACTGCTCCTGAATGGTTGTTTTAAACCATGTACAATCTTCATGGTGCTCCCACAAGGTTCCTCTTTGAGAGCTCACTAAGAACAATACCACCACTAGACCATGTAGGTGATGCCGATCACTAAGAGTAGCCAGTAGAGAATCTCACTTGACCTACAACAAAGCCAAAGAGATGGGTTGATTCACACATGCTGCTCAGTGGCACTAATGGTGTCCTTAATCTTCAAAAAACGAACTCCAAGATCAACTAGTGCAATGCTTGCTCTTGACCTCTAAATATGGCTATGAAACCTCATGCTGACAAGAGCTTAATTGGAGAAGAAGATAATGTATTTTATAAACCCTCTCGCCCAAGAGCTACATCACTCAGGTGATTAAGCATTTGAAGAGAACCAACTAGTTCGGTCCCTCTCAGAGAGCACGACTGAATTGGTCGGTCATTGCTTTTTACCTGATTTCAACGGCTACTGACCGGAGAGCAAAAGCGTCTATCATATTTTTGTACACACCGAACCAATGTATCAATGTAGAACCAAACTTCAACAAAATGCCACATGATCGAATCAGTCAATCACTCTGTAGACCTGTTTTGCCAGCATATAGTAGGACCGACTGATTCACGGTGCCTTATCCCTATGCACCGATTTAGTCAGTCTTCGGTCGATCTAGCCACTTATAAACTTGTCCAATTCAATCACTTGGGTTTCTAACTCTCAATGCTTCATTGATCTTCATCCGAGCTACTAATACTATAATTTCACAGGTGTGCACCACATATACTCTAGGGTTGTCTAGAGAAACCTAATATACCTTGCCCGCTTAATAGTACGATTGAAAAATAAGGAACTAAACTACTCCAAGTGACCATCAACACCAAATGATACTCAAAATTAGCTCATTCTTAGTTTTAGCGCATATCCTTTGCACCAATACAATGTAAAAAATAGCGATGGAAGCAAAGAATAATATGAAAGTCTCTCATTGTGCACTAACTTTTAATCGCCGTTGCCAAGAATACACTAGTCACAATGGTCATGTCATCATTAATTACCCAAATTCGAATTAGGGGACCAAAATGCTATTTCAATGTAAAATCATTTGCCTGTGTAACAGCGACCGACCTGCTTGTTGTTCTGATTCCGTTTCATGGGCAGCCTAGCAGCTTGCATCCCTTTTGATCCCTTCCCTTTTTGCGTCTTGCCCTGTCATTGAATGGAACAGCCGGCCTACTGTGAGGCGTCAGCTCTAGATTATATTCCAATTCGTTTCCAAAGCGCACACATGCTCTGACTGCATAGCTGCTGGACAGTGACGAAAGAGTGGACGACGACGAGCACCAAGGAGGGTAGAGGAATATAGCACTACATACAGGGTGTGCGCACACACGCGACCAGGTTCACTTTTGCCGCATCACCGGCAACGGCGGCGAGGGTTTGACGCGCTGGGGTCGATGGCGACAGCCCGCCGCCGCCGACTCGGCCTTTGCCAGCGGGCCGGGCGTATGCTAGAGCCTGCTAGCTATATATGTTTTTAGGGAGAATCATATGCAAGCATATGTTGTGCTCAACACATGCCTGTTCTGGCATATGCTGATGCACGTTTTTATCCTCTCGTCGCCGTATATATAGTATTTGTTAAAGTGGGCTCAAATGCAGTGGAACTAGACACCTGTAGAATAATATTCTCAGATAGTGGCTCCGGCACATGTGATTTTTCTGCCGCCCCATGTTTCGTGCATGGCCATGGGAGCTGTGTGCTTTTGGTGCTTTTAATTTCCCAGTCGTTCATTGTATATTCAGGAAAGCAACTCTTCGTTCAGTGATATGATAGGGCCTCAAATATACGATTTCACATCCATATGTTGTGGAAGATGTGTCTTTGTCTGCCAATTTCTATTGTGAAACATTATTGGAACCAATGAAGCTGTAATGTTGTGAAAGCTCTTCTATATAATGTTTCTTCTGGGGATATCTTATATGTTTCTATAAAAAAATAACGCAGAGCACTGCCATGAATAATTATTGTACAGAGAATGACGAATGGCAGTCGTTATTAAATACTTTAAGCCATGAATTAAGAAGATACTGTTTGTTGGGATTCAGAAAAGAACGGTACGATGCTTCTTCGTAGAAACAAAATCCAATCTGCAGATCAACAGATTCTGAAAGAAATGGACGGAAGTAGGATAAGGAGTGCAAATTTTTGTCGTGTGGATGAATCGGCACATCACATTGCTTTTGTGTCCAATTATTGTCCTTCTCTTGCTAGTGTTTTGTTAGAGATGCCCTTCGGAGGTTAAAAAATCGTACCTACGACGAATAAAAAAAAAATAGAGTTCCAGGGCAGGGAAGCCCCCAGGCCTTATGCATTGCAACAGAGCCCTTGCCAGTGTTTGAAGAAGTTCAACGCACAGAGAAACAGCCCTTATGCACAGATTCAGAAAAGAAATGAGATCAGAATAGAATCACATAAGGACGTAGCTTGCACGCCCGGCAGCAGCAGACTTATCTCCCTTCATTTCGGATGCTTTCAGTCTCCTTCACCTGATCACTTCCAGATTGGACATGATCAGCCTTCATTTACGTCCGTAATTTTGTGTTATCTCTTTGTACCTGCTAGGGCCCCGCGGAAAGTCCTTAATTAATTGGAGCCATGAAGATGTCGGAGTATAGACTAGATGCCTTTGCATAGATGACTAAAAAGCTTGAGATTAAGGACAAAAGTCAATGGACAAAGACCCGTAAATCCTTAATTAATTGGAGCCATGGAGATGTCAGAGTATAGACTAGATGCCTTTGCATAGATGACTAAAAAACTTGAGATTAAGGGCAAAAGTCAATGGAGAAAGACCCGTAAATAGGTTTCAATTTGATGAAGAAGGTGGGAAGAAGCGTGGCATATTTTCCTCTTTCGATGATCCTTGTTATTTTGGATCATCAAAAATGTTAAGTTGCTTTGGAAAGAAGAAAAAGTTGCTTCGTTGTTGATAGAGAAAATGGAGCTTCATTCGATTGGTGCATTACGCATATATAGTTGGGTGGCCTCGCATCTGTCAACTAGTCATGCTGGTTTTCATCGTCTTCACTAAAATTTTTTTGAATATTTCCTTCATCCTGTCTTCACATTCTAAACTACTATTTTGTCCAATTCTGTCAGTGAGATACCATTTTTCCAAACTTTAGATGACCCACACTAATAATGCACTAAAAAAAGGCAGCACCTCAGCAAATATAGTGTCATAAAGTTCTGCACTTCGAGAACGAATCACATACCATTTGGCTCAGTGGATTGTGATCCAGAATATATTAACTAAAGAAACATATTTTTTTCTGCACGATGGTTCAAGATAGAGTAAATGATTTCTTAGTAAGATTTCAGGCATATATAGCACTTACACTAATTGCATCTGGACGGTTAGAATTTCTGTTAATGCAAGGTAAAAGTTTCAATTCCCAGTTCCCACTAGTTAATCTTTGCTCACATTTACTCTTGTCTCTTCTTTTTTATCTCCATTCCACGCAGAGAACAGATCTGGGGGAACAACAACCAAACTAAATTAACTCGTCAAGATGGTATATTATTCCTGCACGTAAACAAACAGGAAGTACTAATTTCTCATCATCCTCCACGCCGAAAGAGCCTACCCTGCTGGGAGAATATATGCACACTGTTTCGCAGATATGCAGTATAAGATAATAGAGCGCAGCGACGAATCTAACACATAGGCCTAAGAAGCAATACATTATCCCAGAGTATTTCTTTGACAAAATTATTTGAGAGTACATTCTAAGGCTCTTGCATGTTCTAGACACATGCTCAGGAAAGATGCAGCATCTGGAACAAATAAACTTAATTACCTAACTTTAGTTAAGGAAGCAGAGTAAAACGATAACAAATAAGCGGGCACCTTCTACGCTAAGCAAAAACTTCTTTGGGAGTAGTAGTATCTGTAGGAAATTTTAGAATTAAGATTAAGATTCAACTAAAATTCCAAATATTTGTGCTGTTACTCCTTTCTCTAGGAATTTGAAGAATTACGATTACGGTAAATCGACATGACTTAAAATATTTGTATCGTTAGACCTACAGCCGTACCAAACAGAACTGAATGGAATAAAGGTAGATGTTAATACTGTGCTTCTGCCAGATTATCACAGCAATCGGCGAGTGTTTGGCCTCTTTTTATTCATAAGGCACATCACCTTTTTTCCCATCATCGTTGTATTGAACTCGGTTACTACAACAGATAGATGTGTGGGCGAGAATTATGTCTTGCATAAGTAATTCGGATACTTCCGTGATGGTCTGATAAAAATGTGAGATGATAGAGAAGAATTTTGGGGCTAGATTCTACCGTTTTATCCTTATGATAGAGGCCTCAAAAGCTCAAATAATGCAGTAGAACCAATGCCAACCACCTGTTGCTGCTGAGCTAGCGTTATCGGCTGAAGTTCAAGTCCACCATATATTTTGTTCCACCCTTTTGTGGGAGTGGTGTTGTAAATTCATAATGATTTTTCTATTGAGAATATAGGCTGATGCAATATTAAATTCTGTATGAAATAAATTATGATGAACACAGAAACTAGCATACATAAGTCTAACATACTAGACAGCATAAACAGAGAATACATGCTTAAGGAACAGATCAGATCATAAAACACGTACCGAACCTTGGCTGGAGGGTTGACGACGACGAACCGCCGCTGCTGGAGATGACAAAAACGGTTGGCCTATGAGGTGACGGAATTGGATGGAAGATGCGCCGTGGTGAAGAACTTGAGCAGTCGCGCAAAAGCACTTCCCAAAAACCTTATTCGTCCTCTCCCGGTGCAGAATCCCAAAGGTGAAGAGTCCGGAGACCCGCTCTTCCGTTCGCCAGTGCACGCCGGCACTCGGGATGGAGAAGACTACGATGGCGGCGCAGCAACGAGAAGAGGCAAAAACCCTAGCTTTTGGTGTGTTTTTGGTAGAGGCCGATGAGTCATATATATAGGGAAGTCAAACCGACCTCGGGATCTAAACCGATTCATATCTCACAGATTTAGGGACCAAGTCATCAAAAACTAAAACTGCTAAAGTAAGCTGCGCCCCCGCAAGGTGAGGGGCCGAATTTTGGCGGACTATTCACACAGGTGCCACGCGCCCGCGCCCTTCGCCCCGCCCGGCCTGGCCCGGCGAGGCGTGGCGTGCGCACGCATGTGGTGTTTATCTTCCCTCCTCCATCACATACTTGGAGGAGTGGAAATAACCTCCATATTTATGTTGGTCATCCCACTCCTCCACTAGCAAGGTAGGACTAAATTTGTACCACTTCCTCTTGCACATATGGGCCTTTGAGATTTATTAGAATTTCTGAATTTGTTAATGGGCCAAGCCCACTAAAATTCCAACAATCCCCCACCAGATCTCAAATGCCCATTTAGAGTTTTTTCTGTTCTTACCACTATTTGATATACTGGTGTTTCCGCAGAGACTGTTAAGTTGAACTTCCTCCTAGAGCTTTAAGTTATGCTTATTCACAACTTGACAATGTATTATGCCTTGAATTGCTAGTTTTCTGCGAATAAGTTTCACTCAAAATCATAACCAGTACATGGCTGCCAGTAGCCTACCCCTCAGGTGGAGCATATATGTCGTACTCCCTAGTCTCTTCATGAGCTTGCTAGAGATCACCTAAGTCTCATAGAGGCTCAGATAGGTGTGTTCTTTCAAGAACGCTCTGTAGCACAGCACCTTTGCTTATCAAAGCCAATAGAAACACATTACGGCGTATAGCCAACCTGCTTTACAGCATTTGAAAGTATTGCATCTTCACTTAGAGAGGGTTAAAAAGAAAAATTACTCTCCTCAGTTAACCAATAACTTGTTCTTCACAAGTCCTAATTCACGAGATCTCCGATCACATAGGTTGGGTTACTACTATGGCAACCTATATGGGTCTCATACCCATCTCCCTCGATGCATTTTCAATCACATTCCGTGAAAGCCCTTTTGTAAAGGGATCTGCTAGGTTTTTCTCTGTTGAGATATAAGTCACACTTATCACTCCGGAGTTTCTAAACTTTTTGACTGACTTCAGTCGTCTCTTGACATGTCTTGATGACTTCGCATTATCATTAGCACTGTTAGACTGTTACTTAGCTAGCACCGTTAGCCGGCACTGATTTTTCAACCATAGGCAAGTCCATCAAGAGCTCACGCAACCACTCTGCTTCAACAATGGCTATGTCTAAAGCAATAAGTTCCGCTTCCATGGTTGACCTCGTCAAAATGGTCTGTTTGCAAGACCTCCATGATATCGCATCACCTCCAAGGGTAAACACATACCCACTCGTGCCATAAAGCTCATCTGCATCAGAAATTTAGTTCGAATCACTATATCCCTATAGCACGGCGGGGTGCCTAAAATAGTGAATCCCATAGCTCATAGTGCCTATCAAGTAGCGCATAACCCTATCAAGTGCATGCCAATGATCAGAACCCGGGTTTGAGATGAACCTGCATAATTTGCTTACAGCAAAAGATATATCGGGCCTCGTTGCACTAGCTAAGTACATGAGTGAACCAATAATCTGTGAGTACCTCAATTGATCCTTAGCAATTTTCTTGTTCTTACGGAGTATCACACTGGGATCATAAGGTGTTGGAGATGGCTTGCTACCCATGTAACCGAAACGGCTCAAGACCTTCTCCACATAATGGGATTGTGACAAAGTAATCCCATTCTCATCCTTAATAAGCTTGATGTTGAGGATCACATCAGTTTCTCCCAGATCTTTCATATCAAAACTCTTTGACAAGAAAGATGTGACATCATTACTCACCTCAATGTTTGTGCCAAAAATCAGCATGTCATCCACATACAGGCATAACATAACTCATTGGCCCCCACCATGCTGATAGTACACACATCTATCAGTCTTGTTAATGACAAAGCCCGCAGAAGTCAAGGTTCTATCGAACTTCTCATGCCATTGCTTAGGTACTTGTTTAAGATCATACAAGGATTTTAACAACTTGCACACCTTGCCTTCTTGACCCTCAGGTACAAACTCATCTGGCTGATCCATGTAAATCTCCTCATCCAACTCTCCATTTAGGAAAGTTGTCTTAACGTCCATCTGATGTACGATAAGACCATATGAGGCAGCTAGAGAGAAAGTAGTGCTCGAATAGTGGTCAATCTAGCAATAGCAACGGGTGAGTAAGTGTCAAAGAAGTCTTCTCCTTCCTTTTGTGTGTAACCTTTAGCCACAGGCCGAGCCATGTACTTCTCAATACTACCATCAGGCCTAAGCTTCTTCTTGAACACCCACTTATAACCAATTAGTTTGCAACCATATGGTCATTCAGTTAATTCCCAGGTCCCATTGGATAGAATCGAGTCCATCTCATTATGAACAGCTCCTTTCCAATCATCAGCATCAGGAGATGCGTATGCCTCTGCAATAGACGTGGGAGTGTCATCCACAAGGTACACAGTGAAATCATTACCAAAGGATTTTGCAACCCTCTGTCTCTTACTCCTCCTAGGAGCTTCACTACCATCCTTCTCAAGGATTTTCTCATTCTCGACAGGTTGTTTAGAAAACTCAACAGGTGCATTAGGTTTAAGAGTTATCTCAGTACAAAATCTAAAAATGCTATATATATCTTGCATTGGAAATATATTCTCAAAAAAGGTTGCATCATGAGATTTCATAATAGTATCAACATGCGTATCAGGTAACTCAGATTAAACTACTAAAAATCTATAAGCAATGCTCCGCTGAGCATACCCTAGAAAGACGCAATCCACTGTCTTGAGTCCCAACTTGCGTTTCTTCAGAATAGGTACATTGACTTTCGCCAAACATCCCTATGTGTGCAAATAAGAAAGCGATGGTTTTCTCCCTATCTACATCTCATATGATGTTTGATCTTTATTCTGTTTGGAACTCTATTCAGGACATGACATGAAGTCAACAGAGCCTCCCCCCACCATGCCTTAGATAACCAAGTCAATCAGGGTGCGGTTTTTCCTCTCAGCAACCCCGTTTGATTCGGGTGAATAGAGAGGCATCCTCTCATGAATAACACCATGTTCTTCACAGAATTCATCAAATATTTTGGAAAAATACTCACCACCGCGATCAAATCTTAGACGTTTGATCTTTCTCTCTAGTTGATTTTCAAATTTGGCTTTATAGATTTTAAAGTAATCTAACTCTTCATCCTTAGTTTGCAACAAATAAACATAGCAAAATCTAGTCGCATTGTCAATCAACGTCATGAAATATTTCTTTCCACCTTTTGTCAACACACCATTCATCTTGCATATATCAAAATGTATGAGTTCTAGAGGTGCCAAATTTCTCTCCTCGACCGACTTATGAGGTTTTCGAGGTTGCTTCGATTGCACACAGTTATGACACTTAGAACCTTTGACAATGGTGAAATTCGGAATTAAACACATGCTGGAAAGCCGATACATTAAACCAAAATTAACATGACATAAACGAGAATACCAAACACTCGCATCATCATTAACGCCACCACAAATATGGTTCATTGATTTATTGCAAAATTCTGCAAGGGAAAAGCGGAACAAGCCTCCGCTATCATAGCCTTTACCCATGAATTGTCCATGCTTACACACTACTAATTTATTGGACTCTAAAACTACCTTAGAACCATCCCTACACAGAAGGGAGCCGCTCACGAGATTCCTGTTGTTGATAGAAGGGGCATAATGCACATTCTTCAGCTGCACGATCTTTTCTGAAGTAAACTTCAGATCTACCGTACCAACACCATGAACAGAAGCATGCGGCCCATTCCCCATTAGGACGGAAGAGCCCCGAGCGACCTAATAAAAAGAGTACATAGAGATGTCAGCACACTCATGAACACTAGCATCCGTATCAAGCCACCAACTAGCAGATTGAAATACTGAAAAAATAGTAGGTAAATTACCATAACCATCTTCAGTGTTGCTCGCGGTCACCGTGTTGACAGTCTTGGATCCAGATCCATTGCTAGCCTTTTCCTTGAGATCTGCACAATTTGAACAGTCCCTCGCGAAGTGTCCCCCATCACCGCACATGAAGCAGGCTCCTTTAGCGTTTGTAGTCTTCTTCTTCTTGAAGGTAGTAGCCTTGTTTGTAGTCTTCTTCTTCTTGAAGGTAGTAGCCTTGACAGGCTTGTTGGCAGCCTTCCCTTTGTTCTTGCTGTGTGGGTGGTTCTTCTACACCATGTTGGCGCTGGAGTGACCCTCACCTCCTTTTTCAGAAACATTCTTAGCCCGAGCCTTCTCCTCAACATCAAGAGATGCTATCAGGTTTTCAACTGATATTTCCTATCTCTTGTGCTTCAGAGCAGTGGCGAAGTTCCTCCATGAGGAGGGTAACTTTGCAATCATGCACCTAGCCACAAATTTGTCAGGTAAAGGACACTTCACGAGTTTGAGTTCCTTCACAAGTATTTGTATCTCATGAATCTGCTCTACCACATAATGGTTATTCACTATCCTGAAATCATGAAAGCTCTCCATGGTGTACAGTTCACTGCCCACTTTAGTCGCATCATACTTTGCAATCAATGCATCCCACAGCTCTTTAGCATCTGTTATGTGCATGTACACATCAACCAGACGATCAGCAAGGACACTGATAACGCAGCCCACGAAGAGATTGTTGGCATCCATAAACTTCTTCCTCTCCTCAGGAGAATGTTCATCTACTGGTATGCCAAGCATTGCTTCCCATGCATGCATTACAGTAAGCCAGAGACGGACCTTAACTTGCCATCTCTTAAAGTGCACACCAGAAAACTTTTCTAGCCTTACTGCATCAGCAAATCCAGTCATTGTAAAATCAACAGATTGCCTATAATAAGGTTTTTGGATTGTTGAGAATATAGGCAGATGCAATATTAAATTTCGTATAAAATAAATTAAGATGAAATAGAAACTAGCATGCATAAGTCTAACATAGTAGACAACATAAACAGCATAACCAGGAACTCAGGATACATGCTTAAGGAACAGATCAGATCACAGAACACATACTGAGCCTTGGCTGGAGGGTTGACGATGACGAACAGCTGCTGCTGGAGACGACGAAGGCGGTTGGCCCGTGAGGCGACGGAGTTGGGTGGAAGACGCGCTGTGGTGAAGATCTTGAGTAGTCGCGCAAAAGCGCTTCCCAAAAACCTTATTCGCCATCTCCCGGTGCAGGATCCCAAAGGTGTAGAGTTCCGGAGACCTGCTCTCCCATTCGCCGGTGCACGCCGACGCTTGGAATAGAGAAGACTACGGTGGCGGCGCATCAACGAGAAGAGGCAAAAACCCTAGATTTTGGTGTGTTTTTGGTGGAGACTGATGAGTCATATATATAATATATAGGGAAGTCAAACTGACCTCGGGATCTAAACCGATTAGGTTTAGGGTTTAGACTTCCATATCTCGCAGATTTAGAGACCAAGTCACCAAAAATTAAAACTGCAAAAGGAAGCTGCGCCCCCGCAAGGTGAGAGGCGGGATTTTGGCGGACCATTCACGCAGGTGCCCCGTGCCCGGCGAGGCGTGGCGTGCGCGCGCGTGTGGAGTTTCTCTTCCTCCTCCATCACATAGCTTGGAGGAGCGGAGACAAGCTCCATATTTATGTTGGTCATCCCACTCCTCCACTAGCGAGGTGGGACTAAATTTGAACCACTACCTCTTGCACACATAGGCCTTTGAGATTTGTTAGAATTTCTAAATTTGTTAATAGGCCAAGCCCACTAAAATTCCAGCATTTTCTGTGTTTGACAAAAAAAGAGGCGATTGTATTATTTTTATGGTCCAGTTTAATCCATATTTTAAAATATCTGATCAAATACATAAGCCAAGGCTGGATTTTGTCGCTTGCGTCGCTATAATTAATTTCTAGATTGATGGCTACATAGCTAGTTGTTTGTGGTCTAAAATATTTCATTCGTTTTTAAATATATGATGTCGTTAACTATATTTTAATTAACTATGTGTTAGTGACGGATGAATCGGGATACTAAATTTTAAGGCATTGCCATAGTTGTGACCGTGAACCAAAGGTGTGTCAAATGAAGTCAAACTTATCTAACACAAGTTTGATGCTATACCTTAGCCATGTCACCATCAAGGACGGGAGTTTGACGCATTTTGGATCGCAAGACAGCCTGCCAACCATTTCCCATGACGGCGTATGGGACCCGGCTACAAGCCTACAACATATGCGTGGGAGAGAATCAATCTTTTTTAGGGCTGATAAAAGCATAAGATGATAGGAGAAGACTTTTGGGGCGCGGCTTACTACCACCACTTATCCTAATGATATAGTGGGGCTCCAGAGCTCCAATGCAGAACCAACCAGCTGTTGCTGCTGAGCTAGTGCTGCATGTGGCCGATGCTTGAGTTCTCTCTATTCAGGTTCACCTTTTCTGAATCATGGTACTGCGCTTTTCATAGTTTTGTGTTGCGGCCATGCTAAGGCCCAAGAAAAACTTTGATTTGAAGAATCTTTGTTTGAAAACAGAAAGTATGTAATTATAGCTCTTACGATGGTCCAGATAAACCCGTATCTTTAAAACTTGACGCTTGAAACATTTAAAAATGAATTCGGGTTGGGAGAAACTCTTACTCCCTTTGTACTGCACACAAGCCTTAGACAGTGTATGAATCCTAGAGAGAGAAAAGCAAAATGACCACACCATTTCCCTTAAATACCTTATTAGTTCATGTAAAGGCAAGGGATTAGACCAGAAGAGGCATCGCAAATTTGAATCACAAGGCCAGTCCATTTTTGACATCTGAAAAAAGCATCCATGAAGCACAGGAAAGTTTTGGTGAGTGCTAGGCGTCTCAGATGTTTCCTCCACATTAGACTTCGTGCCTCGCCTTTTGAGAGAAATGAATCGGACAATCTTTTTTATCAAAACTAAAATCATTTCAAGATTTGCCGAATGTTCCACGTAGCACAAATCCAAACCCTTGTCAGAGGTGATCTGTTGCAAAATGATAGAAGTTGGCGGCAAGAACCTTGTGTATTAGTACTATCAATTTCAGGGCTAAGTGAGTGCTAGAACCATACAGCGTGAGCACAATTGGAAGAAAAGGAATTTATCAGTTTCGACTTTCGATTTAACCACATCTAGACTATCTAGGAGACACCTTAGGTTCTTAATTTCTCATATGGACTATTGGCGCAATGGCACATCAGCTACCCACGGGGGAAAATGGGCTCTGTTTGAAGAAATTCATCACCAGTAAAAATTTGTACTAGACGAGGACAATTGCACTCGAAAATTATTGGTGAAAAGAACTGCTGATAGTGACATCAGGAAGGTGAGCTGAAACATTCCAACTTTTCTGTGTCATCCACAAACAGGTAGTAACAAGAATGTCCTCGCAAAATAAAAGGGCAGAGAATTACAGTTGAAGATAAAGTGAAGCTATAGATCTGAGCAAGATTATTTCTGCACTGAGGCTACAGTAGCATCTGCAACTCAGACAGGACTGATCCACATATGTTAGTTCTGAGTCACAAAGCGGCATCTCTACTAGCACTTTTGCTGCTTGAAACCAAGCATGGGAACTACAAACCATGCCTTCCAAAATTGGAACTATAACAATGTGATTCACAAACTGCAACTTTTTGCACCTTCTGAAACCATGCAAATCCACAGGACAAAATCCTAAAAAACAACAAGCTGAAATCTGTCTCATTTCTTAAGTGCATTCATCCTGTCCCTCAGGTAATATAGCTTAGCTCTCCTGACTTTCTTCCTGTCCAAGATCTTGATTTCTTTGATGTTTGGCGAGTAGCTGAAGGAGAAAGAGAAGTTGCATCAAGAAAATAGTCTAAACAAAATAGTTCATAGCTCTTTAGGAGAAAGGCAGGTAGACATTCAAACAACAATACATAACGAAGGCAGGTTACCCTTCAAACTATGAAATGTAATAAAGCCGGACTGCCCTTCAAACAATGGAAAATGTAATTTAGTACAAGCACACGAGGAACTAGAATTATAACATATGCTGGCAAAGCTGCATGAGAATGTAATCTTTCACGTTTACCTTCAACTTATGCTTATTCTGAATATTACAAATTGAAGATCCTGTGAATAAATGAAGAAAAGGCATAGAAACTACTCCCTCTAGTCACAAACAACTGTCAGTTTGGGTTATGCGCATTCCATACGATTAAACATTCTGTGTCAATCTATGATTTCAAATGAACTTTTGAAAATAGTATGGCTCCATTTGTCTTCAAAAGTAGTTCAATGTATTTATCTATTACTATATTTGCATACATTTAATACTATTCATCAATGGCCCAGATGACCTACAGCAAGTACTACTTATATCATTCTTCCAATTTATTTATTTCTGCAGTAACCGTAGAGCGAAGAAAGATGATGCTATGAAGTCAGAACAATTGAGATTTGAACACAACTGGATGGCTTGTTTATGAAACTACAGACTCCATTAGTAATAGGATAAAACATAATATTGAACAAGCAGTTGTATCCATCATTCTACAAGTTGGCCAAAGGAATAAGTATGTGCCTATTGCTCTTTGCTAGACAATCATTCACTTACGAGACATTAACTAAGTGTGTATCATAGTATGGTTCAGAACATAGTATTCACGGATTCAAAACAAATGGAAGGACTACAATTAAGCTATTTCCTTTTATGTTCGTTTTATTCTCATCAGTGAATGAGAAACTATGAAGGAACATTATGAAGTCAGCAAATACCAGCAAGACACCTGCCTGACTAACTGAGTACAGTTTTCCCAGTTTTGCAAACATCCAGATATCTCTCGCGTGAAGGAATTACACACATTTGTTTCACTGGCCTTAATTTGTCAGGGTATGTAACAAAATTGTGAAGTTAAGTACAAACAAAGCATAAGAAGTCCCCTTTCCACCATCATAACAGATAGGGTGAAACGGCCCACTAAAAACATGGCATTTAGTGTTTGTTGAATGATTGTCAGATCTGAATGACCAAGTAGTTAATTCTGGCAGCACAAGGATATTACAGAATGAGGAAGCACATCAATCTCAGCCCTCAGCATGATGAGTTCCAAAACGAAGCAGCATAAAACTAAAACGGAGAGAAGCATCATAGAATTAAAATGGAGTAGAGGATCGCGTGTGTGGTTTCACTTACAGTGGAAAGACAGACTCAACTCCAATACCAGCTACTAATCTACGCAGTCTGAAAGTTGTATTGATCCCAGCATTACGCCTTCCTATCACAATCCCTTTCAATGTAGACTCTCGCCGTTTGTTCTCAGGAACTTGCTGTTTAATGCACAGGATCAGTACCACAAACATGCCTAAATAGCACTAAAGCAGGAATGCACATTGCTATACCAATCTCATTTGAATGATACATCCAGGTTGTACATCAGGAATCTCCCTCTCAGAGCGGACCTTTTCAACTGCCTCTTTGTTCAAGATCTGCAAAGTCAAAAAAATAACAAATACTAATAAGATAGATTTATGTTTTTGTGGTAACATTACTGTCACCGGATATTATATAGTTCCTGCAAGTAACACTAAGCTTGCATTCATACTGGGAGCTTACATTCATAATGTGCCTGGCAGTCTTGTCGAGCCTCTTGAACTTGATCCTTGGGGGGTGCGCCACAGCAGGAGAGCTGGAAACCTCATCGTCCGAAGCAACCTCAGCATTTCCCACCGCCGAGAAACCCCTCACTGGGAGAGCTCTTGCGCAGAAACCAGAGGCGGCAGGAACACCACCACAGGGAATGATCTGACTCTGCACACAGACAAATTGAACCCATATAAAGGATGCAGACAAATTAAAATAACAGGGACAGAGGGGAATCCCCACAGCGCGTATCTCTAATCAGAATCCTACCCCGATTGGACAACTGAATCCATAAGGCCTGAGGTATTGGATGGCCAAGGATGACTGGGTAGCCATCTGCTGTGTGGCTACAGGAGCAGCAAATTCAAGGAGCCTCGCAGCAGCTAAACGGCTTCCGGCTTGGCAGACATTCCGGAGCAAAGATTGCATCCTGAGGCCTGTACCTTGATTAGAAATTGCACAGTAAACTGAGATCAGATCAAGCAGTTAGATTGCATTCCTGCAGGAAGGGCAGGAATGGACGAGTATCACATAAACCCTAGAAAAACCTTGGTCGAAATTTCTGAAAAATAAACCGAATAATAAGCACACCGCAACGCAACACACAAAATCCGCAACAAACTCGAAGGGATGGAGGGTTTGAATTTGAGGGCTCACGGCACGGAACAGATTACGGAAGAGAAGAAACATCTACATCAATCAAGCCAGGGCATCATCACCAGCTGACGCGGTCAGTCAAAGTCCGCTCATGCGACACCCGCGGAGAGAGGTGGAGGAAGACAACAACAAGAGGCTGAAGGATGGCCTGGGTGGCGGCGCGCTCAGCGCGGCGGCGGAGGCGGAGAGGGGAGGAGGGCTGGGGGAGGAATCACTGATAATGTGGTACGTCGTGTGACAACGACTCGGTTGGGTAACCCAATAGGCAACACGAGCCACGGCCCACAGCAGGGAGCCAGCCTAAAGAACAACAACGCTGTTGGACTTGCCCATCTAAAAAAAAGGCAAAAATGTTGAAATACTTCCTTCGTCCGCAGCTACAAGGGATTCTGGGATTTTGTAAGGCAGTTCAAGCCAGATAAAAAAAGATATAGTTAGCATGTATACCCTTTTATTAAAGCATGTTAAATAATTTTGATCGTGAAGTCACGAGAATAAATGGTAAGTCACGTAAGTGATTAATGGGATTTGGTAGAGAATTATCATCGAGGGTGTTGTTTTGTATGGAGAGTTAATGTGTATAATTATAGTCCATTATATATGTGGACAAAATCTGAATCACATAATTTCTTGGGCCCGTTTGGATCCCTGGAATTGAAAATCTTTCCATGAAACATATTCTAGCAATTTGATTCAATAGGAAATAAATTTCTAGAATATGATTCAATTCAATTTTTCTGTTTGGATAAAAATAGAAACATTTTCCTCGAATTGAATTCCAAATGTTGTTTGGTTGTGTTGAAATATAGAATTTATTCCTGGACATGCAATCTCTCTCTCCCTCTCTCACACACACCCTTCTCACAATTTACTCTCTCTTTTTGGATAAAAATAGAAACATTTTCCTCGAATTGAATTCCAAATATTGTTTGGTTGTGTCAAAATATAGAATTTGTTCCTGGACATGCAATCCCTCCCTCTCTCCCTCCCTCTCTCCACTCTCTAACATACATGACCTTCTCTCTCATCTCTCTTACAATAACCTCTCTCTAGGTAGCAGATACATGTGTTTCTCTCTACACTGTCATGTGGGGACGGCATTACCAGCGCCGGTCCCGCGCCCAGGTGCAGCATCCACCGGCACCGCCGAGTGGTTAGGCAAGATTAGGATAAAGACTTGATTGGTTTGCATGGTAAGCTAGAATTAGGGCTAAGTGCCTATATAATAGATGTAATCGGGACTCCTTTGGGATTAAGAAAGAATTACCCGTCTCTTATCTCCCTCTTTCTCCTCTTAATCTCACCCCCTTCACCATTGGGCCGACGGGCAAAACCCCCGCCGCCTCTACCAGCCGAGGCTACGAACTACGGAGCCGAGGCCCTACTGTCTTGGGCGCCGACGCCCTTAACATACACACTCCAGCAAGCACCTCTCTCTCTCTCTAGACATTGAAGCAAGCACTTTTCTCTGCTCTCTATCTATTTCTCTCCACACATATACAGAATGACAACATCATAACAAAAAAAAATTATACACCTGAAAATCTACCACCATGAGTTAGAAATTGATGTTGCAACCTTAATATAGTTGGCACAGTCCTAAATAATTTTCAGTTAACTAGCATGAAACAACTATCAATGCCAGCATGAGTTAAAAGACAATGTTACCAAGTGCAGGCAGTTGGTTCTTATTGCAGATTAATGTTTGTATTTGCCTCTGCTAAATTTTCAGTAAGAATCATAGAACATTTTCTACAGTTAAGAAGATACAAGCTGCAGTATCAAACTATCAATGCCAGTATTCAGTAGTATACAGATAGTCAAGTGCAGACTGCAAACTCACCAGTTCAAGGCTCCAAGCTGGCCTGAAGATGACTGTTCTGAACTTGGACTCGGTAATAAGAAGATACAAGCTGAATCTTCACTGGCCTGACCAAGAGAAATACAAGAGATATCATATATGCTATTAAAGTGGCTGTTACTCTTATGTGTTAAAAGCAATGTTCTAAATCTCTGGCTATAGCTGCCGCTATAGCCGGATTTAGCTGTTTGGAAGCAGCATAGCTAGGAGAATAGACTTTTAACGCTAAGATTTGAAATGCGCTAATAGCTGAGCTTAGCTGGAGATTTCCGCTAAATGGGCCATGAAATAGCGGCCGTTAAAGAAGCCTGCGCACTGAAAATCTGAAATTTGGGTGCGGCCCAAATTTTCCCCGGCCCAAAAGTATTCGGTTAGCCTAACTGGCTAACCCTAGCGTGCTTTCCCCATCTGTTACCTCTCTCCTATCTCTTGTGCGTCCCATGGCGGCGGTGGCGGTGGATCTGGTTCCCTGAACCAGCCAGCAGCGCCCACGCCGAGCTCGCCGGTGCCCGCGCGCAGCACGCACACCTCCTCAGCTCCTCGCCCTCCTCTGCATCGAGGTCGCCACTGCGTTGGTGCCGGCCGCCTGCTACGTCGCCGTCGACGACTCCTCCTTGCAGCTCGCTGCTGCCGGCCGCCTGCTACGCCGCCGCCTGCAACGATGTCTCAGGCCGGCCAAGAGCAGGCAACACCAACAGGCATGTTTCTCCTCCTCTTCCTGGCATATTCAATTCCTGAAGTATAGAACTACAGATTCGTAGCTTTTGGTTTACACTTTACATATGTGTGGGTACTCAGTCCTTAGTTTCAGTCCTCGTAGAATCTGATAATGCAGTAGATGAGTGGTGGTATTTGGGTTCCAGAAATGAACAAGATGAAGCCTTTCCATCTCGTATTTGCCGAGTCATTTCCAACTGTCAAACGTGTATGTGTTTTGTGTGGTAATTCTAGAACAAACAGCAGCAGTTCTTTAAGATAAACGCTAACAGTTGCAGTTCTGCACATCTGAAACATATATTGCACATTCTGAACAATCTACTATGTGGACATTGCCTATAAAGCTCTGAATCTGAACTGGGTACTTATGATATTGGATAAGAAATTAAGCATCTAGAAGACTTGTACAGAGAACATATCCTCATTTTTTCACTTTGCAATTAGTGAATTATATTGACATTGACATAAAAATAAACATGACTGAAATATTGTATTTTGTGGATGTACAGGGAACCCATCAAGTGCAACCTCTGCCTCAGTGACAAATTCAGCAAAATCACAAGTTGTTATTAACTCCGATGACCCTGCATGGGCACATTATTATTGCCCAGATGCATCCAAGAAGCATTGGTTGAAGTGCATGTACTGTGATAAGCTTTGCACTGCCGGGATTACAAGAATTAAGTATCATCTTGCTGGCATTAAAGGATTCAATGTTAAAAAGTGTTTACAAGTTCCAACTTCAGTGAAGGAAGAGATGTTTGCTTTGTTCACAAAGAAGGTAGAAGAAAAGGATCAGAAAGCCAAAGAAAAGCAAAGGGACAAAGATGAAGTTGATATAGATATCTTGGAAGATGAAAGCAATGGTGAAGAAGATTTTGATCAGGGAAATGAAGTTCTCGTACTGAAGTCAAAGCCAAGCAAAGCTGCTAGTAGCTCCAGATCGGTGGCAGGTGGTGGCCCTATTGAGAAGTACTGCAAGCCTCCTTCCATAGAGGAGTCTGTTCAAATGAACCTCAACAATAAGGTTCAAACAAAATTGACAACTCAGAAAAGAGAAGAGAGAAGGGATAGAGCTTGTGAGTACATATGCCAGTTTTTCTATGAAGCTAGCATTCCACACCACACTGTTACCCTACCTAGCTTTGCCCATATGCTTGAGGCCATTGGACAGTTTGGCAGAGGTTTGAGAGGGCCTAGCCCTTATGAGATGGGTGGACCTTTCTTACGGAAAAGGAAGCAAAAGGTGCTAGATGGTTTTAAGAACCATAAGGAATCATGGGAGCTCAGTGGATGTACAATTATGACAGATGCATGGACACATAGAAAGGGAAGGGGTGTGATGAATTTAGTTGTGCATAGTGCTCATGGGGTTTGCTTCTTGGATTCAGTGGACTGCTCAGGTGAGAAGAAAGATGGAAAATATATATTTGAGCTTGTGGATAGATACATAGAAGATATTGGAGAGAAAAATATTGTTCAAGTAGTGACTGATAATGCTAGTGTCAATACAACAGCAGCAAGCTTATTGACAGCAAAGAGGCCCTCAATATTTTGGAATGGATGTGCTGCTCATTGCCTAGATCTCATGCTAGAGGATATTGGAAAGCTTGGATCAGTTGAGAAAACTATTGCTAGTGCAAGACAAGTGACTGTGTTCTTGTATGCTCACACAAGGGTGTTGGATTTGATGAGACAATATCTTAAGAAAGATTTGGTTCGCTCTGGGGTTACTCGCTTTGCCACTGCTTATTTGAATCTAAAAAGCTTGCTAGACAACAAGAAGGAATTGACAAGGTTGTTTAGATCAGACCAACTCAATGAGATGGGTTACCTGAAGAAGGCCAAGGGAAAGAAAGCCAACAAAGTGGTCAGATCTGAAAGCTTTTGGAAAATGTTGATATTGCTGTTAATTTCTTTGAACTAATAGCTAATGTGCTGAGAAGAATGGACAGTGATATCCCGGCAATGGGCTTCTTCCATGGATTAATGGTTGAGGCAAAGAAAAAAATTTCTGAGAGGTTTGATAATGATGAGAGTCGCTTCAAAGTTGTTTGGGATATCATCGATAAAAGGTGGGACAACAAGCTCAAGACTCCACTACATTTGGTTGGTTACTATTTGAATCCTTACTTCTGTTACCCCAAGAAGTCAGAGATTGAGCATGATGGATCCTTTAGAGCTGGTGTGATTGAATGCATTACAAAGCTGGTTGAGAATGAAGAAACTCAGGACAATATAATTGAAGAGCTCAACGCATACCAGGATCAGCAAGGGACATTTGGACATGAGATTGCCGTAAGGCAAAGGAGAAACAAGAATTTTAATCCAGGTGAATCTAATATGAGTATATGTCATGATGAATATGAGTTATTTGTTGCCAGCTATGTGTAACTCTTATTAACTTTTTTCAGCAAAGTGGTGGCTAAACCATGGCACAAGCACACCAAATCTAAGGAAGTTGGCATCAAGAATTCTGAATTTGACCTGCAGTTCATCAGCCTGTTTTTGAACAGGTACTTATCAGCTTATTTATAGATACTTTATTCTAAACTTTCTTGATCATAGTTAGTATAAAAGCAATCAGCTTTAAGTGTGCCTTAAACCTTTGTTCTGTACAGCTAGATAAATACATCTATGACATGTTTCACTGAAACCTTTGCAAATACATGTACAGTTAGATAAATACATCTAGATGTTTCAGTCATAAATTGTTTTCAATCAATAAACACTTTTGTTATTCTAATATCAGCAAGCTTAGCTCTCCAATTGCCATCCCTGTGTATCAGTATCACATAAGTGTTAAAAAATCTGCAGCCTTTGCTCTCCAATGCTGTCATTACAATTTGCAAATTTTCTACTTTCAACCTATAGGTTCATACAAAGAAGCACAATAGATTACATCATGATAGGATGAGAGATCTTGTTTTTGTGAAGTTCAACTCCAAACTAAGGAACAAGAGGGAGAGCAAAGGCAAAGATCCTTTGGAGAGGGAATTAGATGATGCTGTGGGTGATAATGAAAATGAATTCATTACTGGTATTGTGCAAGATGGACCATCGCAAGTAGATTCAACACATCTTGTGCCATCGCAAGTAGAATCAACACCACAAGCATAAGTACAGGAAAAAAGGAAGAGAAATGTGTGCCCTAAGCAGAAGAGGAAACTTAGGAGCCTCCAATCTTTGCTGCGTGATGCTCCGGATGAGCAGTCCTCATCTAACTCCGAAGATGGTGATGGAGACATTCTAATAGAATCCTCTGAATCTGGAAAGTCTCCTTGTGCCACTGGTAGTGATGACTGATGAGTAGACATTAAGAATTGTATCAGCTGTATTATACTATTTTTTAATCTGTGAATTGTACTATTTTTTAATCTGTAAAGTACTAAAGTTGTGATCTTGAAACTTGATATTTAGTTTTGTATGAACTTAAACCTGTATGGCAAGGCTGCATAATTGATTAGCTTATCATTTATATTAAAATTTTTACTCTATTCTATAGATGTAGCTGTTCAAAAACTGAACCGCTAAAGCCCTTACCCGGAGAGTTAGAACATTGGTTAAAAGCAGGTCTACTAAGTTGCACTGGTCCAGCCAGCGTGTTACACGCGGTGCTTGCCGTCAAATAAGAATCGCAGCCAACCTAAACTACAATTGTGACTAAGGGCCAGTTTGGCAGAGCTCCCAAAGCTGATTCTCTGCTGAATCCAGCAAGAGCTCTGCCAAACAGTTTTTCAGAGAGAAGTGATTCTCTGTTGATTCTGTGGAGTGATTCTCTAAAACGAACTAAGAGGCTGGGAGCTGAAAAAAGTAGCTTCTCCTGATTCTATGAAGTGATTCTCCATCCTGATTTTAAAAGTTTATGCTAGAAAATCAAAGAGAATCACCTTCAGCCACAGAATCACTTCTATCAGAGAATCAGCTCCCACAGAGAATCAGGATGAGTTGGAGCTCTACCAAACTGGCCCTAAAAAAAATACAGAGTGATCCATCCTGATCATTCCGTTCCTCAACACGCAAACAAGAATTGCAGCCGAGCAGGCTGGACAAAGACTGATTGAGGTTGCCATCAACTCTGCTTACAGCCAAAGTAAACACTAGCACCCTTGTCCTGTCTAAGGATGGCAACGGGGCGGGGCGGGGGCCGCTCCCCCGCCCGCTCCCCGAACTCTGATCCCCGCCCCGGCCCCGAAACACCAATCGGGGGAGAAACATGCCCCGTCCCCGACCCCGTCGGGTCCCCGAACCCCGACGGGTCCCCGTGGCGATCAAACCACCCAGCAAATGAATCGCAAAATAGAAATCCAAAACAATTAAATCAGAAGTAAAGAGACATAGATTGAAGCACGAGTCGCATACATCGTCACAGATCGAGCACAAATACGCAAGACCAAAGCTAACAGATGGAGCACAAGGCCACAAGCTAACAGATCAAGCGCACAGCTCACTACTAATACATGGCCAGCGTATGGGGCGGGTGAAGATTTGCAAGGCGATTTGGAGAATAGCAGCGACCGATCGTGGATCTTCCGCCGGCCAGCACGGAGCAGACAGTGGCGTCAGCAGCTTGCCTTCTTCACTGGCGCAGCGAAACTTCCGGCGTCCGGCCGACCGGCCCTCGAGTCACGTCCCGCTCGATGCGTCTCGCACTCGTGTGGGTGGCTGCCGCTGCTCGCCTGCAGCTGCGGCTGCGGGAGCCAGGGAAGGGAATATGTGTGTTAGGGTTTGGGAGCTGTTATTTATACGCTAGGGATTTGGTATTGAGCTGCTGGGCCGTGCATTTTTAATGGGCCACGAGAATTGCGGGTCCCCGTGGTGCCTCCGCGGGGAAATCCTTCTCCCCCTCCCCGCCCCGTTACTGTTTCGGGCCCCCGTCCCGGTGGGGCCGTCTATACATCGCTTGCTGCGATGTCGGGGGGATTCAATCGCAGAAGGGCGGACGGCGGGGGCACGCGCTCGTGGAAGCTACCGGGGCCATACTGGAGGCCCATTAAGTCGTTGGCAAAGCTGAACGCCGATTAAACATTTGTAATTGTTTCAAAAGGTTCTGAGATATTTCGAAATGATTTCAGAATAAATAAAAATGTTCCGAATTTTCAAACAATTAAGAATCAAAACGATTTCGGATTGAATTGGAACATTTTACAATGTTCCAAATATTAATGTTCCTAAAAACAATGAAAAAATTCTGAGCCTTCCGAATTGTTCAAAAAATTGTTTCAAAATAATTATAAAAATTTCTGAATGTTCCAAATGTTTCAAACATTTCAGAATGTTGGAAATATTTTTTTATTTGAAACTGTTAGGCAGAAAGAAAGGAATAATAGCAGGAGGAGAAAAAAGAAAGAAAGAAGCCAACGGTGTCTAAATGGGCCTCCACAACAACAGAACAAGAGAAAGGAGGCGTGCCTCAACTTCTAGCCTTGTGCGACACGATGCTGCGCAGCAGCTCGCGCGACAAATAGAATTCCCCCGCCCTGTTTGCCCCATGGGAGAATTTTGCACCCCGTCACCACCCCGTCGGGTCGGGTTCCCATGGGAATACGCCCCCACCGGGAAAATTGCCACCTTGAGTCCTGTCCGAACCACCCTTACCCTTAGGAAATGAACCCTGAACTCTATGGCCAAAAGCTCCATACTTCTCCGGGTGGCAAGAAAACAAAGACATTATGTTCCTTCTTCACTCAACCTTGCTTCGGGATTTAGAGGAGCACACTGGTTGTTTTTTACTATCTTAGTAGAGCTGCATCATATAATATCTCAGGAAAAATTAATTGCTCAATTGAACATTCACCGCACCAGCAAAATAAATAATATAGTCTAGACGAAAATAACTACACACGAAAATAAACAATATAATTTGTTCAGTTTAAAACTAACCCACAGAACAGTGAAGATCGTTTGGATCGAATAGAAGGCAACACAAGTGTAACACCCTAATGTAATTTTCCTAAATTTTAATAAATTTATTTTGGCTTAAATAAAATTTCTAAGGTTTTCCTTAAATTACCTTACTTTTAAATTAATTTTATGCCACAAGTAATTAAAAATTTATTTTAGGAACAACATGTTCGTGCATTCATGCTGGTGCATATGTTTTATTGGAATAAGTGCACAGGGTTTGAATTCAAAAGTTCCTTTGAAATCCAAATAGATTTGAGTTTCAAAAGGAGTAGAAAAGTTAAAGAGAAGGAAATAAAAGAGCAAAGTCAGATCGCAGCCCAGGCAGCCCGGCCTGCTCCCTTTCTCCCCTTGGGCTGGCCCTCCCTCGCGCGGGTCCATTCTCCCCCTCTCTCTTTTCTCTCGCGCTCAGCCGGCCCGGCCCACGTGCGCTCGCCTCTCCCCGCTCTCCCCCTCTCCTGGGCCGAGCGCTTGCCCCGCTCAAAGCCAACAGAGCGCCTCCTCTCTCCTTTTCCCTCTCTGCCAACCACGGCCCGCACGTCAGTTCTTTCCTCTTCCTCCTCACGCTGCTCTCTGCTCCGCTGACCGCCTGCCCGGCCGCGCCTCTGCACCCTGGGGCCGCTCCTCTGCCCCACACCCGAGCCCGCACCCCGGCCGGCGCCCGAGCCCCCCCCCCTTCTTTCTAGAAGTTCCGCCACCCGAGCCAATATCGCGCGGGGCCGTTGTGCGTGATCCGCTTCCTCCGCATGCCATGGTCACCGCCGTGATTTCCTCGCCAGCCCGGGCACGCACGCCCAGCTCCCGCTCCGGCCCTTAATTGGCCCCCGCACACGCCTCTGAACCCCAGCCCACCGAAGCGCCGCGAACCCTAGCCGCCGCCGCCGCGCATTGAAGCTCAGCGGAGCCGCCTCTGTTCCGCGGTGGTCCGGCAGCTTCGCCCCGCCTCCGGCCAATTCCAGCCCCGGTGAGCATCCCATCGTCCCCAGGATCTTTTTGCGTTAGTTGCTGTGGTCCCTAGCTCCCCGCAATGACCGGACCGCCGCTCACCAGTGACCGCCACCGTGCCGAACCGCAGGCCGCCGTGGCGAGCCCCCTACACTGTCGGGCGTGCCCTGTTTCCGGCTTGCTTAGCACCGTGCACGCACTCAGTACCTGTTCGCAAACGCTTCGAGCCCGAGCAGCCCGAATGCGTGCGCACCGGCTAGCGTCGCCGCACCAACCCGCCTCCGCCGCCGAGCGTGCCGTCTCAGCCGCTGTAGACCCGTGCCAACCTCCCAGATGTATTACGCACGCCGCGAGCTTCCTCCAGGGCCTGATCTCGTCCAAAATGGGGCCCGGACGGCCGAGATCGGCCATCTCCGGCGAGCTGCCGCCACGGGAGTGGTCTCCGGCGAGCAATCGCCGCCGCCCGGACCCCCGACCCCCATTCCCTTTGATCCATACCGCTAGATCCCGATCCAACGGTCCTGATTAGAACATACCGGTTCAGCCTGGTCGTTTTGCTAAAGAGTCCCTGGACTCTCCTAGAATCAACCCGCAGTCCTATGCCATTCAGAAGTATTTGCAGATTAGTCCAGTTTTTAGTGTTTAGACCCCTGGTTTCTTTAGAAATTGAACCCGCCGTCCATCCCCGGTGTTTTTACGGGTTAGACCCCAGATCTAGCCTTTAATTACGTTTAGGTCCCCGGTTTTCGCCCAGAACCCCTTAGAACCCCTTGTTTTCTTACAGAAAGGTCCCTGGACCCTGTTTTAGCTCTAGATTTCGCGTCTTAGCTCCGTTTTAGGTGGTTTTCACGCTCACACGATCGTTATAATGCGTAGAACAGTTCTATCATAGTTTTGTGTGCTGTTTTTATGTAATGGTGTACTGTTTCTTATCTTTTGTCTTTGTTTGCATGTATGTGTATGTGCTGGACCATGTTTTGGGTGTTGCGATCGTGAGTAGACACTGAGCCTTTGGACGAGTACCAGGAGCCCCTTTCTGCAGAGCAGTTTGAGCAGCAGCAGGAGACCTTCGAGGAAGGCAAGTATAACATGAGCATCCTATCACTTTTAAATACAATTTCATACTGCATTTTAATTCTGTATGGCTATAAGGACATCCTAAACACTGCCGTTGCCGGTCCCAAGCCCGCGATGAGAAAATGTGGAGGGTTGTGTTAGGTTTGGCGAACCAGCGTAAAAAATCAGCCACTCTAATGGAAATGAAACCCATAAGAAATTCGTTGGGGCGTAACCCTCTTAGCGACGCGCTACATCGGAACCCGGGTGTGGTGTTAAATGGGCAAGGGCCGGGTCGTCATCCCCTTAGGGGCGCGTCGTATCGTGATCCGGGTACGATGATAAGTGAGCAAGGGTCGGGTCGTCGCAGCCTCTGTGGCGCGCTACATCTGCGCCCGGGTGTAGTGAAAAATGAGCAAGGGTCTTCGCATTTCTCTCGACGGGTGCGAAGGGTAAGAAAGCTAGCCGAGCCAACTAGGATTCGTCTAAGTAGTTGGAACGTAGGGTCTCTAACAGGTAAGTTAAGAGAGCTAGTCGATGTAGCAATTAGGAGGCGTGTAAATATTCTATGCGTGCAGGAGACTAAATGGAAGGGTCAGAAGGCGAAGGAATTGGAGGGTTCTGGCTTCAAGCTTTGGTACACGGGGACAACCTCGGGTAGGAATGGTGTAGGCATCTTGATCGATAAGAGTCTTAAGGATGGAGTTGTAGATGTTAGGAGGCAAGGCGACCGGATTATCCTAGTGCGGTTGGTTATTGGAGATTTGGCTCTGAATGTGATCAGTGCCTATGCCCCTCAGGTAGGTCTTAGTGAGAGCTCCAAGAGTCAGTTCTGGGAAGATCTTGATAGCATGGTTAGTACCGTGCCTATCAGTGAGAAGCTCTTCATAGGAGGAGACCTCAATGGCCATGTGGGTGCGACTAATGTAGGATATGAGCGAGTACACGGGGGTTTCGGGTATGGTAGTAGGAACGAGGGGGGGGAGGATGTTTTGAATTTTGCGTTGGCCTACGACCTGCTGTTAGCGAATACCCTCTTTAGAAAGAGGGAGTCCCATCTAGTGACCTTCCATAGTGGACAATACTCGAGCCAAATCGATTTTATCCTTGCTAGGAGAGAGGATAGACGTGCCTGCTTAGATTGTAAGGTGATACCTGGGGAGTGTGTTGTCCCCCAACACAAGCTTGTGGTGGCGGATTTTCGTTTTCGGGTATGTGCCCACCGGGACAAACGTGCCAAGATTGCGAGAACGAAGTGGTGGAAGCTTAGAGGGGAAGAGGCTCAGGCGTTTAAGGAGAGGATGCTAGGCGAGGGGCCTTGGGAAGAAGTAGCAGATGTAGATGATATGTGGCTAAAGATGGCGATATGTGTTCGGAAGGTGGCCTCAGAAGTGTTTGGTGTGAGTAGGGGAGGCAAGCAGGAAGTGAAAGAGACTTGGTGGTGGAATGACGAGGTGCAAAGGGCTATTAAGGAGAAGAAGGAGTGTTTCAAACGCCTTCACCTCGACAAGAGCGCAACCAACATCGAGGGATATAGATTAGCGAAAAGGTCTGCAAAGCGAGCTGTAAGTGTAGCGAAAGGTCAGGCTTTTGATGATCTGTATCAACGGCTAGGTACGAAGGAAGGAGAGAAGGACATTTATAGGATAGCTAGGACCCGCGAGAGGAAGACAAGGGACATAAACCAAATCAAATGCATCAAGGATGGGACAGATCGACTTCTGGTGAAGGATGAGGAGATCAAGGACAGATGGCGAGAATACTTCGACAAGTTGTTTAATGGGGAAAATGAGGGTCCTACCTTCGAGTTGGATGACTCATTTGATGATACCAACAGACGCTTTGTGAGGAGGATTCAGGAGGCAGAGATCGGGGAGGCTTTGAAGAGAATGAAGGGAGGTAAAGCGATGGGTCCCGATGGCATCCCCATTGAGGTGTGGAGATGCCTGGGCGAGAGGGCGGTAGTATGGTTAACTAAGCTTTTTAACCTAATTTTCCAGTCAAACAAGATGCCGGAGGAATGGAGGAGAAGTATATTAGTACCGATCTTCAAGAATAAGGGAGATGTTCAAAGTTGTACTAACTACCGGGGGATTAAGCTGATGAGCCATACGATGAAACTTTGGGAGAGGGTTATCGAGCATCGCCTAAGAGGATTGACAAGGGTGACCCAAAACCAGTTTGGGTTCATGCCTGGGAGGTCAACCATGGAGGCGATTTTCTTAGTACGACAGTTGATGGAGAGATATAGAGAGGAGAAGAAGGACTTACACATGGTCTTTATTGACCTAGAGAAGGCGTATGATAAAGTACCGAGAGACGTCATGTGGTGGGCCTTGGAAAAACACAAAGTTCCAACTAAGTATATTACCCTCATCAAGGATATGTACAAGGATGCGATGACTTGTGTTCGAACATGTGATGGCGATACCAGTGACTTTCCAATTAAAATTGGACTACATCAGGGGTCAGCATTGAGCCCTTATCTATTTGCTTTGGTGATGGATGAGGTCACAAGGGACATACAGGGTGATATCTCTTGGTGTATGCTCTTTGCTGATGATGTGGTGCTAGTTGATGAGAGTAGGGTAGGGGTTAATATGAAGTTAGAGCTGTGGAGACACACGTTAGAGTCGAGGGGGTTCAGACTGAGTAGGACCAAGACCGAGTATATGATGTGCGACTTTAGCCCGACTAGGCATGAGGATGGGGACGTTAGCCTCGAAGGTCAAGTGGTGGCCAAGAAGGATACTTTCCGGTATCTAGGATCAATGCTTCAGAAAGATGGGGACATTGATGAAGATGTTAGACATAGAATTTCAGCCGGGTGGTTGAAGTGGCGGCAGGCTTCGGGCGTCCTCTGTGACAAGAAGGTGCCACAGAGGCTAAAAGGTAAGTTCTATAGGACGGCGATTCGCCCAGCGATGCTATACGGTGCTGAATGTTGGCCTACAAAAAGGCGACATGTTCAGCAACTGAGTGTAGCAGAGATGCGTATGCTGCGTTGGTTCTGCGGGCATACAAGAAGGGACAGAATCCGGAACGAAGAGATTCGAGATAGGGTCGGGGTGGCACCTATCGATGAGAAGTTGATTCAACATCGGTTGAGATGGTTTGGACATGTACAACGGAGGCCTCCCGAGGCGCCGGTGCGTAGTGGAGTTTTAAAGCGGGGCGATAATGTAAAGAGAGGTAGAGGTAGACCTAGACTAACTTGGGACGAGACGGTTAAGAGAGACCTTAAGGAGTGGAATATCGCTAAGGAATTAGCTATGGATAGGAGCGCTTGGAGATTAGCAATTAATGTACCTGAACCGTGACCTTTGTTACTTTTTGTTTAACCCCTAACTCTTCCTTTGGCTTGTGCACTTTTTGTGTTTCTTATTCTTGTTTTCTGTGGGTTTCATCTCTAGCCTACCCCAACTTGCTTGGGACAAAAGGCTAAGTTGTTGTTGTTGTTGTTGTATAAGGACATCCTAGCCACCTTTTATCCTTATTATAAATACCTTGGGTTGCATTTTGGTTAGTTGTGCTAGGTGCTGCGCTCTCACACACCTCAGTCCTTTTTAATTAAATTTGATTAATGGTTATATGCAACTTAATTCTGAGAGTGGCCCTCTATGTTGTGTGCTTGAGTGGCTCACGTCTCTTTAAAATATGTTTTTGATAGAAACATGGTTTAGGGGGCCAGCACGGTGCTTAGTGCTTGGTTGGCCACTCTCCATAAGGACCGGTTCATAGAGCGACAACCTGGGACAACCGCTGTAACACCCTAAGGTAAAATTTCGAGATTTATAATGAATTTAATTGGGCTCCAGTAATTTTCTGAGGATTTATTTTGCCTAGCTTGCATTTATTTATAATTTAATTCACAAAGAATTAAAATTTATTTTAGGTTCAACATGTTTGTGCATTCATGCTGGTGCATAAGTTTTATTTGGTTGAGTGCATAGGAGTTGAATTCAAATTTGAGTTGGATTCAAATAGATTTGAGTTGGTTGGAAAAAAAGAAAAGGGAAGGAAATAAGAAAGTTGGTCAGTCATTCCTTCTTTTCTCAGTCATTTCTTCTTTTCTCAGTCATTCCTTCTTTTCTCAGTCATTCCTTCTTTTCTCAGTCATTTCTTCTTTTCTCAGTCATTCCCGTTCTTTTCTCTGTCATTCTTTCTTTCTCAGTCATTCCCCCAGCTCGACCCCACCTGTCGGTGACCATCTCTTTCTTTTCCTTCTTCTTCCTCGTGCCCGACCTCCCCTGTTTCTCCTCCACCGTCCCGGCCGCTCCCTCGCTGCCCGTGGCCCCGCTCCGCCCCCAGTGCGCACGCTCGAAGCCCACTGACCAGTCTCGCTGGCGCCCTCACCTTCTAGAAGCCGAGCCTCCAAAGCCGGGATTGCGCAAATCCGTTGCGCGATCCGCTTTCACCGCAGAGTCCGCGGCACGCACGCCTAGAGCATCCCCGCCGCCTCTTAAGATACCAGGCCACCTCTCCTGTGACTTCCTGAAACCGCGACCGCAACCCTAGCCACGCCCAGCTCGCTCTCGCCGTCGAATTTCGCCACGACCGCCATTGCCGGTGAGCTCGGCCGCTACCAAAATTGATCGCCGCTGGCGTGTTTCCGTACTCTCTAACTCTCGTGTTACCTTCACAACACCACCCCGAGTCGATCCACGGTAACCAGAAGCACGGAGGCCCCTGCATCGTCTTCCTCCGCGAGCGCCGCTTGTCCTCGCCGCTCGGCCCTCGCCGCCGACCACTCTGCGCTGTTTCACCGGCCAGTTCGAGCTCTCGGTGAGCAACAGCACGTTCCCTCGGTCCTTTTGCGCTAGATGTCGTGGACCTTAGCCCGTTTCCGTAGCCGGAACGCTGCCCGCCGGCGAGCTCCGCCGCGCAAACCCGCTTCCGCCGCCGCGCGCGCAATTCCGAACAACCCCGAGGTGGATTGCGCGTGTCACGCTGATCGCGACAGACACAAGCCCCGTTCGATCTAACCCCCGGAGCATTGATTTCACCCAGCTTCGGTGGCGCGCCGCCGTGGAAACCGATCTCCGGCGACCCCCACCCCGCCGGCCGCGTTCTGTCAGATCGGACGTGTCCGGTCCCCCGCCGTGCAGATCGGACTGTCCGAACTAGATTGGGTCCGAACCGTCTGATCCAGATCCGACGGCCCAGATTGGAAGATACCCCTTCAGCCGTGGCAGTTTTGTTAAAGAGCCCCTGAGCTTCCTTGGAATCAACCCGCAGTCCACCTTCGTTCAAAGATAATTCCAGTTAAGCCCCTGTTTTTGCACCGAAGCCCTTGAACTTTCCAGAAATAGGGTCCGCTGTCCCTGGGCGCGTGGTTTTGCAGTCTAAACTCGAAGTTTATGGGTTAGTTCCGTTCTAGTCCTCAGTTTTTGCGCAGAACCCCTTAGGACTTCCTGTTTTCTTACAGAAAAGCCCCTGAACCTTGTTTTAGCTCTAGTTTTCACGTCTTAGCTCCGTTTTAAGTGGTTTTCACGCTCACGCGATCGTTGTAATGCGTAGAACAGTTCTACCATGGTTTTGTGTGCTGTTTTCATGTAATGTTGTACTGTTTCTTATCTTTTGTTTTTATTTGCATGAATGTGTATGTGCTGGATCATGTTTTGGCGTTGCGATCGTGAGTAGACGCTGAGCCTTTGGACGAGTACCAGGAGCCCCTTTCTGCAGAGCAGTTTGAGCAGCAGCAGGAGAACTTTGGAGAAGGCAAGTATAACATGAACATCCTATCACTTTTAAATACAATTCCATACTGCATTTTAATACTGTCTGCCTATAAGGATTTCCTAGCCACTTTTATCCTTTATATATATACCTTGGGTTGCATTTTTGTTAGTTTTGCTAGGTGCTGCGCTCTCACACATCTCGGTTCTCTTAAATTAAATTTGATTAATGGTTATATGTAACTTGATCCTGAGAGTGGCCCTCTGTGCTGTGTGCTTGAGCGGCTCACGTCTCTTAAAATATGTTTTTGTTAGAAGCATGGTTTAGGGGGCCAGCACAGTGCTTAGTGCTTGGTTGGCTACTCTCCATAAGGACCGGTTCATAGAGCGACAACCTGGGACAACCGCGCAACCACAAGACTGGAATGGGACGGTCTTGACTTACTAATTAGGTCATTTTGGTTTGGGAGTAACTTACCTGCGGGGTAAGAGGGGTGGTAAGCTTCTATGGCCCTCGCGCTACGAGGCTTGGTCTATGCTGTGTGTCTTGTACCCCCTCGAGGCTTGCTCCATAGTCGCTAATCCAGAATCCTTAGCGGTTACACCTTACCAATGTGTTCTTTGTAACGGTCTCGTAGTGTGCTTGCTAGTCATCTCACCTAAGGAAGTGTGATGGAAAACTAGCGTGGCTCACGACTTGTGGGTAAAGTTGTGCAACCTCTCGAGAGTGTAAAACTGGTATACTAGCCGTGCTCACGGTCATGAGCGGCCCAGATCCTCCGTCTGATTAGTGGGAATCTACCTTGGGTGGTTTGGTTTGGTTCTCAGTAGATTCATGGTTAATTTTGATTAATTATTATGTAACTTGGGTCATGGTAATTCATCCACTTGTAGTAATTAGCTTTAATAAAATTTGCCAAGATTAAAAGCTAATGCAGTTGAGTCAGCTAACCCTAGAGCCTCATACTTCGTGTTATACTTGTTGAGTACAAGTTGTGTACTCACACTTGCCTTCTCTACTCTTCTGTTCTCTCTAGGATATCTTCGACTGCTGCTCAGCACCAGGCGACGTGGAGAACTACATCAGCGGACTCGATGATTTCTAGGCGATGTCTCCCATTTGACGTCCCTGTGGCGCCCTATTCTTCATGTATTTATTTTGCGCTTCCGCATTCCTTGAACTGATTCTTGATTCAGTTGTAATAGAGATATTAATTTATAATCTATACGCTTTTATTTCGAGATACGTGTTGTGATATCTTGATGATTCTGTTGTATATATGCATGACTTGATCCTGGCGCATATATGATTGCTCGATTTATGTTCTTATAAATCGGGTGTGACAGAATTGGTATCAGAGCCGTGTCAGCTATAGGACGAAGCCTAGATAGAAATGATCGAGTTTAGGGATTTCCTTCCGCTTGCCTTACTTCCGCAAAACTCAAACATTCATTTCTGTTTCTATTCCTTGAGCTCTAAACCCCGATTTTGCTAACCCTCTCTGCATTTTCCGAGAATTAGTCGGATAATTTCAGTAGACGTGGCCTGTAATTTTCTGTCTGTCCTCATAAGTCTAGGATGCCTTTGCAAAAATATGCTAGAGCACCGTTTGTTTTAGTCGAGTGGAGTGATAAACTCGGCTAAGATGTGAATATTGAATGTTTGTGATTGTGCAAATGTTTGATTTGGATCTTTGGTTGATTGCATAGTCCAGTAGTTAAACTTGTACATGCAAATCGACTTTAACGCAAAACTTGAATTAAGTAATAAAAATTGAGATAGATCGTTGGGGGTTAAAACCGTACACTCTTTACTCCCTACTTTATCCTGTCAGAGTTTCCTTCCAGAAGTTGTACAATATCTGTCTCTTATAAATTTCGCTCCACTGCAAACAGATGGTTAACACCAGGAGCACCGGCACCGGTTCTGGCCAGCAGGGGCAGAACAATCAGAGTACCGACCAGCCGCTGCCGATGCCTCCACCTCTGACTCCGGAGCAGTTCTTCCAGCTCCAGATGCAGATGATGGCCACTCTGAACAACACTGTTCAGTCTCTGCAGCAGATCCACGCTCAGCCACCACCTCCTCCACCGCCGCAGCCCCGCGACAGGCGTGCAGACTTTCTGAGAGGACACCCGCCGACGTTCTCCCATGCGGATGATCCACTCCAGGCTGATGACTGGCTTCGTTTAGTGGAACGTCAGTTGGATGTCGCTCAGTGCGACAACAGGGAGCGAGTCATATTCGCGGTAGGGCAGCTGCGAGGCTTGGCCCTTGACTGGTGGGAGTCCTATCTAGGTCGGGACCGTGACGCTTTCACTTGGGTCCAGTTCCGGGAACGTTTCAGGAACCACCACATCCCTGCTGGAGTGATGAAAATGAAGCACAAGGAGTTCCTTGCGCTTAAGCAGGTAAATTGGAGTAAAATCTTTCCGCAAATTTCTTCTTGAGCTCGAACCCACCCTTGTTACAAGAAATGCGGAGTCATTTCCATTCTCTCATTCCGGTGATTATTATTTCAGGGAGCTATGACGGTGATCGAGTATCGTGATCAATTCCTCCAGCTCGCTCGCTACGCCCCCACTGAGGTCGCCTATGATGGCGATAAGCAGGAGCGCTTCAGGGAGGGACTGGATGACCACCTGGAGTACGCGCTCATGAACCACCGCTTCGGCAACTTCAACCATCTGGTTGATGCTGCCCTCAACAACGGGCGCAAGCGCTGGGAGATTGAGGACAAGAAGAGGAAGATGGCTCCTGCTGCGTCTGGCAGCAACACTCGGCCTCGGTACCAGTACCCGCAGCAGCAGAGGCAGATCTAGCCTTACCAGCAGCGACAGCAGCAGTACCCGCCTTGTCCTCAGTAGCAGCAGCAGGCAGGACAGGGCCAGAGGCTTCCAGCGCCTCCTGCACGCTCTGCTCCACCGGCTCCACCAGCTCCGCGGCAAGGAGTGCCTACTCCTCCTGCCAGGCAGCAGGCTCCAGCACTCCCACGGGTGTGTTTCCACTGTGGCGAGCCGGGACACTACGCAACGTCTGTCCCCGGAAGGCGCAGTCTGGACAGCAGGGGCGCCCAGCTCAGCCCAAGGCTCCCTCTCAGGGCAGGGTGAACCACGTGACGGCCGAGTCAGCGGCCGAGGCTCCCAACATGGTTATTGGTACGTTCATGGTTAATGCCCACCCTGCTACAGTTCTTTTCGATACTGGTGCTACGCATTCGTTTATTACTCGGTCATTTGCTGAGAAACATCATATACCGGTATCCTGCATGAGGACTCCTATGGTAGTTACCACACCTGAGGTAAGATCCATACCTGCTCTATCTGTTCTAGGATTAGTTTGATCATAAGGGGGGTAGGGTTTCGCACCGGGCTTATTGTCATCGACTCGGTGGGTATTGATGTGATCTTGGGAATGGAGACCCTTGTTAGATGGGGTGTCAAGATTGATTGTGCTCAGAGGACTGTCCATTTGTCAGCACCAGATGGATAGGAGGTCACAGTTAGTGCTTCGGAGCCTTTTGGAATTCTTTGTCAGATGGAGGCTAGACCCACGGATGGTATTCGCGTGGTGTCTGAATTTCCGGATGTCTTTCCGGATGATCTGCCAGGTATGCCGCCTGACCGCGACATTGAGTTTTCTATTGATCTCTTGCCTGGCACAGCTCCGATTGCTAAGCGGCCCTACCGTATGGCACCCGTTGAGCATGAGGAAGTTAAGAAGACTGTCGATGAGTTGCTAGCCAAGGGCTATATCCGTCGCAGTTTCTCTCCTTGGGCTTTTCCTGTATTGCTCGTAGAGAAGAAGGATGGCATGAAGAGAATGTGCGTCGATTATCGGGATCTGAACGCAGTCACCATCAAGAACAAGCATCCATTGCCCCGCATTGAGGATCTTTTTGATCAGCTCCGGGGTACTTGTGTATTCTCGAAGATTGATCTGCGTTCAGGTTATCACCAGCTGAAAATTCGTTCTGAGGATATCCCGAAGACGGCATTCACTTGCAAGTATGGGCTATACGAGTATACGGTCATGTCCTTTGGCTTGACCAATGCTCCGGCTTTCTTCATGCTTCTGATGAACAAGGTTTTCATGGATTATCTGGACACCTTTGTGGTGATATTCATTGATGATATCCTGGTATATTCCAAGTTAGAAGCAGAGCATGAGAAACATCTGAGGCTTGTGTTGCAGAGGCTCAGAGAGCACAAGCTGTATGCTAAGCTCAGCAAGTGCGAATTCTAGATTGACGAGGTTCCATTCCTCGGTCATGTCATCTCCAGGGGAGGTATTGCTGTGGACCCCGGAAAGGTGAAGGATGTACTTGACTGGGTGGTTCCGCAGACGGTGAAGGAAGTCCGCTATTTTCTGGGCTTAGCAGGTTATTATCGGAGGTTCATTGAGAATTTCTCCAAGATTGCGAAGCCTTTGACTTCCTTGCTAGAGAAGGGTGCAGATTTCACTTGGACTGGTGAGCGTCAGAAGGCCTTCGAGGGGCTGAAGAAGAGGTTGACTACGGTACCAGTCCTTACTCTGCCAGACCAGGGCAAGAGGTTCACAGTATATTGTGATGCTTCAAGGGATGGTCTCGGTTGCGTTTTGATGCAGGAAGGCAGAGTCATAGCTTATGCTTCGCGGCAATTGCGCCGGCACGAGCTGAATTACCCCACTCATGATCTGGAGTTAGCCGCAGTTGTGCATGCTGTGAAGATATGGAGGCATTACTTGTTTGGGCAAAGGTGTGACATTTACACCGATCACAAGAGCCTCAAGTACATTTTCACTCAGAATGAGCTGAACATGCGGCAGAGAAGATGGCTAGAGTTGGTCAAAAATTATGACCTGGAGATTCACTATCATCCGGGCAAGGCCAATGTTGTAGTAGATGCTCTGAGCAGGAAGAGCTATGTTAACATGGCCATGGCTTTTCAGATGCCTCAGGAGTTATGCGAGGAGTTTGAGCAGTTGAGTCTGGGTTTCTTGCATCACACCTCGAGTGCATCATTTGAGGCAGAACCCACCCTAGAGGCAGAGATCAGGCAGCATGAGAAAGAAGATAAGAAGCTGCAGGAGATCCGTGAATTGCTCAAGATTGGCAAGGCACCTCATTTCAGAGAGGATGATCAGGGTACCTTGTGGTACAAGGGTCGGATATGTGTACCAGATGTGAAGGATCTCAGGAAGCTGATCTTGAGTGAGGCTCATGATACGGCATATTCCATTCATCCTGGCAGCATGAAGATGTATTATGATCTCAAGGAACGATTCTGGTGGTATGGTATGAAGCGCTCCGTTGCGGAGTACGTGGCTATCTGTGACACTTGTCAACATGTCAAGGCAGAGCATCAGAGACCAGCAGGTCTATTGCAGCCGTTGAAGATTCCAGAGTGGAAATGGGAAGAGATCACTATGCATTTCATTGTGGGATTGCCTCGTACTCAGAAAGGGTACAACTCCATATGGGTAGTAGTGGATCGGTTGACGAAGGTTGCTCACTTTATCCCAGTGAACACTACTTACTCCGGTGCTAGACTCGCAGAGTTGTACATCTCTAGGATCGTCTGTCTACATGGTGTTCCGAAGAAGATCATATCTGACGGAGGATCTCAGTTCACTTCACGGTTCTGGGAGCAGTTGCATGATTCGTTGGATACGAAGCTACGTTTCAGCACCGCTTATCATCCTTAGACAGATGGGCAAAGAGAAAGAACCAACCAAGTGTTGGAGGATATGCTTCGAGCCTGCGCTATTCAGTATGGTACCAGCTGGGATAAATGCCTGCCGTATGCCGAGTTTTCATACAACAACAGCTATCAGGCCAGTCTGAAGAAATCTCCTTTCGAGGCCCTGTATGGTCGAAAGTGCAGGACTCCGCTTTATTGGGATCAGATTGGTGAGAGGTAGGTATTTGGTCCAGATATTGTTGAGGAGGCAGAACAGCTGATACAGCAGGTGCGAGAGAACCTGAGGGTCGCACAAACTCGTCAGAAGAGCTACGCGGCTGTTCGTCATCGAGATCTGACCTTTGCAGTGGGTGATCATGTGTATCTGAAGGTCTCGCCGATGAGGGGAATTCGCAGGTTTAATGTGAGAGGGAAGCTAGCCCCTCGATACATCGGTCCATTCAAGGTGTTGGAACGGAAAGGTGAGGTAGCATACCGTTTGGAGTTGCCTCCCAACCTCTCAGGAGTGCACGATGTGTTTCATGTATCCCAGCTGAAGAAGTGCCTGAGAGTGCCGGAAGAGCAAGCACCATTGGAAGGGTTGGAAGTACAGGAGGATCTGACCTACACCGAGCATCCAGTGAAGATTCTGGAGACGTCTGAGAGAGTTACTAGGAACAAGAAGATCAAGATGTGCCGTGTTCAGTGGAGTCATCACACCGAGGAGGAGGCTACCTGGGAGCGAGAGGATGAGCTGAGGAAGACATACCCCAATCTCTTTGCTAGCTATCCTATCTAAATCTCGGGACGAGATTCCTGTAAGGGGGGTAGGTTTGTAACACCCTAAGGTAAAATTTCGAGATTTATAATGAATTTAATTGGGCTCCAGTAATTTTCTGAGGATTTATTTTGCCTAGCTTGCATTTATTTATAATTTAATTCACAAAGAATTAAAATTTATTTTAGGTTCAACATGTTTGTGCATTCATGCTGGTGCATAAGTTTTATTTGGTTGAGTGCATAGGAGTTGAATTCAAATTTGAGTTGGATTCAAATAGATTTGAGTTGGTTGGAAAAAAAGAAAAAGGAAGGAAACAGGAAAGTTGGTCAGTCATTCCTTCTTTTCTCAGTCATTTCTTCTTTTCTCAGTCATTCCTTCTTTTCTCAGTCATTTCTTCTTTTCTCAGTCATTTCTTCTTTTCTCAGTCATTCTCGTTCTTTTCTCTGTCATTCTTTCTTTCTCAGTCATTCCCCCAGCTCGACCCCACCTGTCGGTGACCATCTCTTTCTTTTCCTTCTTCTTCCTCGTGCCCGACCTCCCCTGTTTCTCCTCCACCGTCCCGGCCGCTCCCTTGCTGCCCGTGGCCCCGCTCCACCCCCAGTGCGCATGCTCGAGGCCCGCTGACCAGTCTCGCTGGCGCCCTCACCTTCTAGAAGCCGAGCCTCCAAAGCCGGGATTGCGCAAATCCGTTGTGCGATCCGCTTTCACCGTAGAGTCCGCGGCACGCACGCCTAGGGCATCCCCGCCGCCTCTTAAGATACTAGGCCACCTCTCCTGTGACTTCCTGAAACCGCGACCGCGACCCTAGCCACGCCCAGCTCGCTCTCGCCGTCGAATTTCGCCACGACCGCCATTGCCGGTGAGCTCGGCCGCTACCAAAATTGATCGCCGCTGGCGTGTTTCCGTACTCTCTAACTCTCGTGTTACCTTCACAGCACCACCCCGAGTCGATCCACGGTAACCAGAAGCACGGAGGCCCCTGCATCGTCTTCCTCCACGAGCGCCGCCTGTCCTCGCCACTCGGCCCTCGCCGCCGACCACTCTGCGCTGTTTCACCGGCCAGTTCGAGCTCTCGGTGAGCAACAGCACGTTCCCCTGATCCTTTTGGGCTAGATGTCATGGACCTTAGCCCGTTTCCGTAGCCGGAACGCCGCACACCGGCGAGCTCCGCCGCGCAAACCCGCTTCCGCCGCCGCGCGCGCAATTCCGAACAACCCCGAGGCCCACAAGTGCCTCAGGTGGATCGCGCGTGTCACGCTGATCGCGACAGACCCAAGCCCCATTCGATCTGACCCCCGGAGCATTGATTTCGCCCAGCTTCGGTGGCGCGCCACTGTGGAAACCGATCTCCGGCGACCCCCACCCCGCCGGCCGCGTTCTATTAGATCGGACCGGTCCGATCCAGATCGGACGTGTTCGGTCCCCCGCCGTGCAGATCGGACTGTCCGAACTAGATTGGGTCCGAACCGTCTGATCCAGATCCGACGGCCCAGATTGGAAGATACCCCTTCAGCCGTGGCAGTTTTGTTAAAGAGCCCCTGAGCTTCCTTGGAATCAACCCGCAGTCCACCTTCGTTCAAAGATAATTCCAGTTAAGCCCCTGTTTTTGCACCGAAGCCCTTGAACTTTCCAGAAATAGGGTCCGCTGTCCCTGGGCGCGTGGTTTTGCAGTCTAAACTCGAAGTTTATGGGTTAGTTCCGTTCTAGTCCTCAGTTTTTGCGCAGAACCCCATAGGACTTCTTGTTTTCTTACAGAAAAGCCCCTGAACCTTGTTTTAGCTCTAGTTTCACGTCTTAGCTCCGTTTTAAGTGGTTTTCACGCTCACGCGATCGTTGTAATGCGTAGAACAGTTCTACCATGGTTTTGTGTGCTGTTTTCATGTAATGTTGTACTGTTTCTTATCTTTTGTTTTTATTTGCATGAATGTGTATGTGCTGGATCATGTTTTGGCGTTGCGATCGTGAGTAGACGCTGAGCCTTTGGACGAGTACCAGGAGCCCCTTTCTGCAGAGCAGTTTGAGCAGCAGCAGGAGAACTTTGGAGAAGGCAAGTATAACATGAACATCCTATCACTTTTAAATACAATTCCATACTGCATTTTAATACTGTCTGCCTATAAGGATTTCCTAGCCACTTTTATCCTTTATATATATACCTTGGGTTGCATTTTTGTTAGTTTTGCTAGGTGCTGCGCTCTCACACATCTCGGTTCTCTTAAATTAAATTTGATTAATGGTTATATGTAACTTGATCCTGAGAGTGGCCCTCTGTGCTGTGTGCTTGAGCGGCTCACGTCTCTTAAAATATGTTTTTGTTAGAAGCATGGTTTAGGGGGCCAGCACAGTGCTTAGTGCTTGGTTGGCTACTCTCCATAAGGACCGGTTCATAGAGCGACAACCTGGGACAACCGCGCAACCACAAGACTGGAATGGGACGGTCTTGACTTACTAATTAGGTCATTTTGGTTTGGGAGTAACTTACCTGCGGGGTAAGAGGGGTGGTAAGCTTCTATGGCCCTCGCGCTACGAGGCTTGGTCTATGCTGTGTGTCTTGTACCCCCTCGAGGCTTGCTCCATAGTCGCTAATCCAGAATCCTTAGCGGTTACACCTTACCAATGTGTTCTTTGTAACGGTCTCGTAGTGTGCTTGCTAGTCATCTCACCTAAGGAAGTGTGATGGAAAACTAGCGTGGCTCACGACTTGTGGGTAAAGTTGTGCAACCTCTCGAGAGTGTAAAACTGGTATACTAGCCGTGCTCACGGTCATGAGCGGCCCAGATCCTCCGTCTGATTAGTGGGAATCTACCTTGGGTGGTTTGGTTTGGTTCTCAGTAGATTCATGGTTAATTTTGATTAATTATTATGTAACTTGGGTCATGGTAATTCATCCACTTGTAGTAATTAGCTTTAATAAAATTTGCCAAGATTAAAAGCTAATGCAGTTGAGTCAGCTAACCCTAGAGCCTCATACTTCGTGTTATACTTGTTGAGTACAAGTTGTGTACTCACACTTGCCTTCTCTACTCTTCTGTTCTCTCTAGGATATCTTCGACTGCTGCTCAGCACCAGGCGACGTGGAGAACTACATCAGCGGACTCGATGATTTCTAGGCGATGTCTCCCATTTGACGTCCCTGTGGCGCCCTATTCTTCATGTATTTATTTTGCGCTTCCGCATTCCTTGAACTGATTCTTGATTCAGTTGTAATAGAGATATTAATTTATAATCTATACGCTTTTATTTCGAGATACGTGTTGTGATATCTTGATGATTCTGTTGTATATATGCATGACTTGATCCTGGCGCATATATGATTGCTCGATTTATGTTCTTATAAATCGGGTGTGACAGAATTGGTATCAGAGCCGTGTCAGCTATAGGACGAAGCCTAGATAGAAATGATCGAGTTTAGGGATTTCCTTCCGCTTGCCTTACTTCCGCAAAACTCAAACATTCATTTCTGTTTCTATTCCTTGAGCTCTAAACCCCGATTTTGCTAACCCTCTCTGCATTTTCCGAGAATTAGTCGGATAATTTCAGTAGACGTGGCCTGTAATTTTCTGTCTGTCCTCATAAGTCTAGGATGCCTTTGCAAAAATATGCTAGAGCACCGTTTGTTTTAGTCGAGTGGAGTGATAAACTCGGCTAAGATGTGAATATTGAATGTTTGTGATTGTGCAAATGTTTGATTTGGATCTTTGGTTGATTGCATAGTCCAGTAGTTAAACTTGTACATGCAAATCGACTTTAACGCAAAACTTGAATTAAGTAATAAAAATTGAGATAGATCGTTGGGGGTTAAAACCGTACACTCTTTACTCCCTACTTTATCCTGTCAGAGTTTCCTTCCAGAAGTTGTACAATATCTGTCTCTTATAAATTTCGCTCCACTGCAAACAGATGGTTAACACCAGGAGCACCGGCACCGGTTCTGGCCAGCAGGGGCAGAACAATCAGAGTACCGACCAGCCGCTGCCGATGCCTCCACCTCTGACTCCGGAGCAGTTCTTCCAGCTCCAGATGCAGATGATGGCCACTCTGAACAACACTGTTCAGTCTCTGCAGCAGATCCACGCTCAGCCACCACCTCCTCCACCGCCGCAGCCCCGCGACAAGCGTGCAGACTTTCTGAGAGGACACCCGCCGACGTTCTCCCATGCGGATGATCCACTCCAGGCTGATGACTGGCTTCGTTTAGTGGAACGTCAGTTGGATGTCGCTCAGTGCGACAACAGGGAGCGAGTCATATTCGCGGTAGGGCAGCTGCGAGGCTTGGCCCTTGACTGGTGGGAGTCCTATCTAGGTCGGGACCGTGACGCTTTCACTTGGGTCCAGTTCCGGGAACGTTTCAGGAACCACCACATCCCTGCTGGAGTGATGAAAATGAAGCACAAGGAGTTCCTTGCGCTTAAGCAGGTAAATTGGAGTAAAATCTTTCCGCAAATTTCTTCTTGAGCTCGAACCCACCCTTGTTACAAGAAATGCGGAGTCATTTCCATTCTCTCATTCCGGTGATTATTATTTCAGGGAGCTATGACGGTGATCGAGTATCGTGATCAATTCCTCCAGCTCGCTCGCTACGCCCCCACTGAGGTCGCCTATGATGGCGATAAGCAGGAGCGCTTCAGGGAGGGACTGGATGACCACCTGGAGTACGCGCTCATGAACCACCGCTTCGGCAACTTCAACCATCTGGTTGATGCTGCCCTCAACACCGAGCGCAAGCGTCGGGAGATTGAGGACAAGAAGAGGAAGATGGCTCCTGCTGCGTCTGGCAGCAACACTCGGCCTCGGTACCAGTACCCGCAGCAGCAGAGGCAGATCTAGCCTTACCAGCAGCGACAGCAGCAGTACCCGCCTTGTCCTCAGCAGCAGCAGCAGGCAGGACAGGGCCAGAGGCTTCCAGCGCCTCCTGCACGCTCTGCTCCACCGGCTCCACCAGCTCCGCGGCAAGGAGTGCCTACTCCTCCTGCCGGGCAGCAATCTCCAGCACTCCCACGGGTGTGTTTCCACTGTGGCGAGCCGGGACACTACGCAACGTCTGTCCCTGGAAGGCGCAGTCTGGACAGCAGGGGCGCCCAGCTCAGCCCAAGGCTCCCTCTCAGGGCAGGGTGAACCACGTGACGGCCGAGTCAGCGGCCGAGGCTCCCAACGTGGTTATTGGTACGTTCATGGTTAATGCCCACCCTGCTACAGTTCTTTTCGATACTGGTGCTACGCATTCGTTTATTACTCGATCATTTGCTGAGAAACATCATATACCGGTATCCTGCATGAGGACTCCTATGGTAGTTACCACACCTGAGGTAAGATCCATACCTGCTCTATCTGTTCTAGGATTAGTTTGATCATAAGGGGGTAGGGTTTCGTACCGAGCTTATTGTCATCGACTCGGTGGGTATTGATGTGATCTTGGGAATGGAGACCCTTGTTAGATGGGGTGTCAAGATTGATTGTGCTCAGAGGACTGTCCATTTGTCAGCACCAGATGGACAGGAGGTCACAATCAGTGCTTCGGAGCCTTCTGGAATTCTTTGTCAGATGGAGGCTAGACCCACGGATGGTATTCGCGTGGTGTCTGAATTTCCGGATGTCTTTCCGGATGATCTGCCAGGTATGCCGACTGACCGCGACATTGAGTTTTCTATTGATCTCTTGCCTGGCACAGCTCCGATTGCTAAGCGGCCCTACCGTATGGCACCAGTTGAGCATGAGGAAGTTAAGAAGACTGTCGATGAGTTGCTAGCCAAGGGCTATATCCGTCGCAGTTTCTCTCCTTGGGCTTTTCCTGTATTGCTCGTAGAGAAGAAGGATGGCATGAAGAGAATGTGCGTCGATTATCGGGATCTGAACGCAGTCACCATCAAGAACAAGCATCCATTGCCCCGCATTGAGGATCTTTTTGATCAGCTCCAGGGTGCTTGTGTATTCTCGAAGATTGATCTGCGTTCAGGTTATCACCAGCTGAAGATTCGTTCTGAGGATATCCCGAAGACGGCATTCACCTGCAAGTATGGGCTATACGAGTATATGGTCATGTCCTTTGGCTTGACCAATGCTCCGGCTTTCTTCATGCATCTGATGAACAAGGTTTTCATGGATTATCTGGACACCTTTGTGGTGATATTCATTGATGATATCCTGGTATATTCCAAGTTAGAAGCAGAGCATGAGAAACATCTGAGGCTTGTGTTGCAGAGGCTCAGAGAGCACAAGCTGTATGCTAAGCTCAGCAAGTGCGAATTCTGGATTGACGAGGTTCCATTCCTCGGTCATGTCATAATTCGTGTTATACTTGTTGAGTACAAGTTGTGTACTCACACTTGCCTTCTCTACTCTTCTGTTCTCTCTGGGATATCTTCGACTGCTGCTTAGTACCAAGCAACGTGGAGAACTACATCAGCGGACTCGATGATTTCTAGGCGTTGTCTCCCAGCCGACGTCTCTGTGGCGCCCTGTTAATCATGTATTTATTTTACGCTTCCATATTCCTTGAACTAATTCTTGATTCAGTTGTAATGAAGATATTGATTTATAAATTATACGCTTTAATTTCGAGATACGTGTTGTGATATCTTGATGATTCTGTTGTATATATGCGTGACTTGATCCTGGCGCATATATGATTGCTCGATTTATGTTCTTATAAATCGGGTGTGACAGAATTGGTATCAGAGCCGTGTCGACTGTAGGACGAAGCCTAGATAGAAATGGTCGAGTTTAGCGATTCCCTTTTGCTTGCTTTGCTTCCGCAAAACTCAAACATTCATTTCTGCTTCTATTCCTTGAGCTCTAAACCTCGATTTTGCTAATCCTCTCTGCATTTTTCGAGAATTAGTCTGATAGTTTCTGTAGACGTTGGCCTGCAATTTTCTGACTGTCCTCATAAGCCTAGGATGCCTTTGCAAAAAAAAAACACACTAGAGCGTATGTTTGTTTTAGTCGAGTGGAGTGATAAACTCGGCTAACGTTTGAATATTGAATATTTGTGATTGTGCCAAATGTTTGATTTGGATTTTTGGTTGATTGCATAGTTTAGAAGTTAAACTTGCTCATGCAAATCGACTTTAATACAAACCTAAATTAAGTAATCAAAATTGAGTTAGATCGTTGGGGGTAAAGCCATACACTCTTTTCTCTCTATTTTATCCTGTCAGGGTTTTCTTTCCGGAAGTTGTACAATATGTATCTCTTATAAATTTTGCTCTGCTGCAAATAGATGGTGAACATCAGGAGCACCGGCACCGGTTCTGGCCAGCAAGGGCAGAAGAACCAGAGTACCGACCAGCCGCTGCCGATGCCTCTACCTCTGACTCCCGAGTAGTTCTTCTAGCTCAAGATGCTGATGATGGCCATCTGAACAACACTGTTCGGACTCTGTAGCAAATCCACACTCAGCCACCACCTCCTCCACCGCAGCAGCCCCGCGACCGGCGTGCGGACTTTCTGAGGGGTCACCCGCCGACGTTCTCCCATGCGGCTGATCCACTCCAGGCTGACGACTGGCTTCGTTCAGTGGAGCGCCAGTTGGATGTCGCTTAGTGCGACGACAGGGAGCGAGTCATATATGCGGCAGGGCAGCTGCGAGGCTCAGCTCTCGATTGGTGGGAGTCTTACCCAGCTTGGGACCGCGACGCCCTCACTTGGGTCCAGTTCCGGGAGCGTTTCAAGAACCACCACATCCCTGCAGGAGTGATGAAGATGAAGCACAAGGAGTTCCTTGCGCTTAAGCAGGTAAATTGGAGTAAAATCTTTCCGCAATTTTCTTTTTGAGCTCAAGCCCCACCCCTGTTTATCCTCATGAAATTGGAAATGCTGAGTAATTTCCATTTTCTTTTTTCCGGTGATTCTCATTTCAGGGAGCTATGACGGTGACCGAGTATCATGATCGTTTCTTCCAGCTCGCTCACTACGCCCCCATTGAGGTCGCCAATGATGGCGATAAGCAGGAGCGCTTCAGGGAGGGACTGGATGATCACCTTGAGTACGCGCTCATGAACCACCGCTTCGACAACTTCAACCATCTGGTTGACGCTGCCCTCAACACCGAGCACAAACGCTGGGAGATTGAGGACAAGAAGAGGAAGATGGCTCCTGCTGCGTCTGGCAGCAACACCCGGCCTCGGTACCAGTGCCCGCACCAGCAGCAGCAGCAGAGGCAGATCCAGCAGTACCAGTAGCGACAGCAGCAGTACCCGCCTCGTCCTCAGCAGCAGCAGCAGGCGGGACAGGGTCAGAGGCTTCCACCACCTCCGGCACGCCCTGCTCCACCGGCTCCACCAGCTCCGCGGCAGGGAGTGCCTACTCTTCCTGCCGGACAGCAGGTTCCGGCATTCCCACGGGCGTGCTATCACTGCGGCGAGCAGGAACACTACGCCAACGTTTGTCCCCGGAAGGCGCAGTCTGGACAGCAGGGACGCCCAGCTCAGCCCAAGGCGCCATCCCAGGGCAGGGTGAACCACTTGACGGCTGAGTTAGCGGTCGAGGCTCCCAACGTGGTTATTGGTACGTTCATAGTCAATAATCACCGTGCTACAGTGCTCTTTGATACTGGTGCTACGCATTCCTTCATTACTCGGTCTTTTGTTGAGCATCATAGCATTCATACTAGCACATTAAAGAGGGGCATGTTAGTATCTTCACCGGGAGGGCAGTTGAGGTCTCATATCTTCTGTCCCAGAGTCAGTGTTGTCATAAGGGGGGTAGAGTTCAGTGCTAATCTGATGGTGCTAGACACCAAGGGTATCGATGTGATCTTGGGAATGGAGACCCTTGTTAGATGGGGTGTCAGGATTGATTATGCTCAGAGGACTGTCCACTTGTTAGCACCGGATGGACAGGAAGTCACAGTCAGTGCTTCGGAGCCCTCTGGGATTCTTTGTCATATGGAGGCTAGACCCACGGATGGTATTCGCGTGGTGTCTGAATTCCCGGATGTCTTTCCGGATGATTTGCCAAGTATGCCGCCTGATCGCGACATTGAGTTTTCCATTGATCTCTTGCCTGGCACAGCTCCTATTGCTAAGCGGCCCTATCGTATGGCACCCGTTGAGCATGAGGAAGTTAAGAAGACTATCGACAAGTTGCTAGCCAAGGGCTATATCCGTCGTAGTTTCTCTCCTTGGGCTTTTCCTGTATTGCTGGTAGAGAAGAAGGATGGAGCGAAGAGAATGTGCGTCGATTATCGAGATCTGAATGCAGTCACCATCAAGAACAAGCATCCATTGCCTCGTATTGAGGATCTCTTTGATCAGCTTCAGGGTGCTTGTGTATTCTCGAAGATTGATCTGCGTTTGGGTTATCACCAGCTGAAGATTCGTCCTGAGGATATCCCGAAGACGGCATTCACCTGCAAGTATGGGCTATATGAGTATACGGTTATGTCTTTCGGCTTGACCAATGCCCCGTCTTTCTTCATGCATCTAATGAACAAGGTTTTCATGGATTATCTGGACAACTTTGTGGTGATATTCATTGATGATATCTTGATATATTCCAAGTCAGAAGCAGAGCATGAGAAGCATCTGAAGCTCGTGTTGCAGAGGCTGAGAGAACACAAGCTGTATGCCAAGCTCAGCAAGTGTGAATTCTGGATTGACGAGGTTCCATTCCTCAGTCATGTCATCTCCAAGGAAGGTATTGCTGTGGACCCCAGCAAGGCAAGGGATGTGCTTAACTGGGTAGTACCGCAGACAGTGAAGGAAGTCCGCTCTTTTCTGGGCTTAGCAGGATACTACCGGAGGTTCATTGAGAATTTCTCCAAGATTGCGAAGCCTTTGACTTCCTTGCTAGAGAAGGGTGTGGACTTCTCTTGGACTGATGAGCGTCAGAAGGCCTTCGAGGAGCTGAAGAAGAGGTTGACTACGGCGCCAGTCCTTACTCTGCCAGACCAGAGCAAGAGGTTCATAGTATATTGTGATGCTTCGAGGGATGGTCTTGGTTGCGTCCTGATGCAGGAAGGCAGAGTGATAGCTTATGCTTCACGGCAGTTGCGCCGGCACGAGCTGAACTATCCCACACATGATCTGGAGTTATCCGCAGTTGTGCATGCTCTGAAGATATGGAGGCATTACTTTTTTGGGCAAAGGTGTGATATTTACACCGATCACAAGAGCCTCAAGTACATTTTCACTCAGAACGAGCTGAACATGCGGCAGAGAAGATGGCTAGAGTTGGTCAAAGATTATGACCTGGAGATTCACTATCATCTGGGCAAGGCCAATGTTGTAGCAGATGCTCTGAGCAGGAAGAGCTATACTAACATGGCCGTGGCTTTTCAGATGCCTCAGGAGTTAGGCGAGGAATTTGAGCAGTGGAGTTTAGGTTTCTTGCATCACACCTCGAGTGTATCATTCAAGGCAGAACCCACTCTAGAGGCAGAGATCAGGCAGCATCAGAAAAAAGATAAGAAGCTGCAGGAGATCCGTGAACTGCTCAAGGTTGGCAAGGCACCTCACTTCAGAGAGGATGATCAGGGTACCTTGTGGTACAAGGGACGGATATGTGTACCAGATGTGAAGGATCTCAGGAAGCTGATCTTGAGCGAGGCTCATGATACGGCGTATTCCATTCATCCAGGCAGCACGAAGATGTATTATGACCTCAAGGAATGATTCTGGTGGTATGGAATGAAGCGTTCCGTTGCGGAGTATGTGGCTATCTGTGACACTTGTCAGCGTGTCAAGGCAGAGCTTCAGAGACCAGCAGGTCTATTGCAGCCATTAAAGATTCCAGAGTGGAAATGGGAGGAAATCACTATGGACTTCATCGTGGGATTGCCTCGTACTCAGAAAGGGTACAACTCCATATGGGTAGTGGTGGATCGGTTGACGAAGGTTGCCCACTTCATCCCGGTGAACACTACCTACTCCGGTGCTAGACTCGCGGAATTGTACATCTCCAGGATTGTCTGTCTGCATGGTGTTCCGAAGAAGATCATATCTGACAGAGGATCTCAGTTCACTTCACGGTTCTGGGAGCAGTTGCATGATTCGTTGGATATGAAGCTGCCTTTCAGCACTGCTTATCATCCTCAAACAGATGGGCAGACGGAGAGAACCAACCAAGTGTTGGAGGATATGCTTTTAGCCTGTGCTATTCAGTATGGTACCAGTTGGGATAAATGCCTGCCATATGCAGAGTTTTCATACAACAACAGCTATCAGGCCAGTCTGAAGAAATCTCCTTTCGAGGCCCTGTATGGTCGGAAGTGCAGAACTCCGCTGTATTGGGATCTGATTGGCAAGAGGCAGGTGTTTGGTCCGGATATCGTTGAAGAGGCAGAACAGCTGGTACAGCAGGTACGAGAGAACCTGAGGGTCGCTCAGACTCGCCAGAAGAGCTACGCGGATGTTCGTCGTCGAGATCTGACCTTTGCAGTGGGAGATCATGTGTATCTGAAGGTCTCGCCAATGAGAGGAGTCCGCAGGTTTAACGTGAGAGGGAAGCTGGCCCCTCGATACATTGGTCAGTTCAAGGTGTTGGAACGGAAAGGTGAGGTAGCATACCGTTTGGAGTTACCTCCCAGCCTCTCGGGAGTGCATGATGTGTTCCACGTGTCTCAGCTGAAGAAGTGCTTGAGGGTGCCAGAAGAGCAAGCACCGCTAGAAGGGTTAGATGTGCAGGAGGATCTAACCTACACCGAACATCCGGTGAAGATTCTAGAGATATCTGAGAGAGTTACCAGAAACAAGAAGATCAAGATGTGCCGTGTTCAGTGGAGTCATCACATGGAGGATGAGGCTACCTGGGAGCGAGAAGATGAGCTGAGAAAGACATATCCCGATCTCTTTGCTAGCTAGCCTATTCGAATCTCGGGACGAGATTCCTGTAAGGGGGTAGGTTTGTAACACCCTAATATAATTTTCCTAAATTTTAATGAAATATTTTGGCTTAAATAAAATTTCTAAGGTTTTCCTTAAATTACCTTGCTTTTAAATTAATTTTATACCACAAGTAATTAAAAATTTATTTTAGGAACAACATGTTCGTGCATTCATGCTGGTGCATATATTTTATTGGAATAAGTGCACAGGGTTTGAATTCAAAAGTTCCTTTGAAATCCAAATAGATTTGAGTTTCAAAAGGAGTAGAAAAGGAAAAGAGAAGGAAATAAAAGAGCAAACTCAGATCCCAGCCCAGGCAGCCCGGCCTGCTCCCTTTCTCCCCTTGGGCCGGCCCTCCCTCGCGCGGGTCCATTCTCCCCCTCTCTCTTTTCTCTCGCGCTCAGCCGGCCCGGCCCACGTGCGCTCGCCTCTCCCCGCTCTCCCCCTCTCCTGGGCCGAGTGCTTGCCCCGCCCAAAGCCAACAGAGCGCCTCCTCTCTCCTTTTCCCTCTCTGCCAACAAGGGCCCGCATGTCAGTTCTTTCCTCTTCCTCCTCACGCTGCTCTCTGCTCCGCTGACCGCCCGCCCGGCCGCGCCTCTGCACCCTGGGGCCGATCCTCTGCCCCGCACTCGAGCCCGCACCCCGGCCGGCGCCCGAGCCCCCCCTTCTTTCTAGAAGTTCCGCCACCCGAGCCAATATCGCGCGGGGCCGTTGTGCACGATCCGCTTCCTCCGCACACCACGATCACTGCCGTGATTTCCGCGCCAGCCCGGGCACGCACGCCCAGCTCCCGCTCCGGCCCATAATTGGCCCCCGCACACGCCTCTGAACCCCAGCCCACCGAAGCGCCGCGAACCCTAGCCGCCGCTGCCGCGCATTGAAGCTCAGCGGAGCCACCTCTGTTCCGCGGTGGTCTGGCAGCTTTGCCCCACCTCCGGCCAATTCCAGCCCCGGTGAGCATCCCATCATCCCTAGGATCTTTTTGCGTTAGTTGTTGTGGTCCCTAGCTCCCCGCAATGACCGGACCGCCGCTCACCAGTGACCGCCGCCGTGATGAACCGCAGGCCGCCGTGGCGAGCCCCCTACACCGTCGGGCGTGCCCTGTTTCCGGCTTGCTTAGCACCGGGCATGCACTCAGTACCTGTTCGCAAACGCTTCGAGCCCGAGCAGCCCAAACGCGTGCGCACCGGCCAGCGTCGCCGCACCAACCCGCCTACGCCGCTGAGCGTGCCGTCTCAGCCGCTATAGACCCGTGCCAACTTCCCAGATGTGTTACGCATGCTGTGAGCTTCCTCCAGGGCCTGATCTCGTCCAAAATGGGGCCCGGGCGGCCGAGATCGGCCATCTCCGGCGAGCTGCCGCCACGGGAGTGGTCTCCGGCGAGCAATCGCCGCCGCCCGGACCCCCGACCCCCATTCCCTTTGATCCGTACCGCCAGATCCCGATCCAATGGTCCTGATTAGAATATACCGGTTCAGCCTGGTCGTTTTGCTAAAGAGTCCCTGGACTCTCCTGGAATCAACCCGCAGTCCTATGCCGTTCAGAAGTATTTGCAGATCAGTCAAGTTTTTAGTGTTTAGACCCCTAGTTTCTTTAGAAATTGAACTCGTCGTCCATCCCCGGTGTTTTTGCAGGTTAGACCCCAGATCTAGCCTTTAATTACATTTAGGTCCCCGGTTTTCGCCCAGAACCCCTTGTTTTCTTACACAAAGGTCCCTGGACCCTGTTTTAGCTCTAGATTTCGCGTCTTAGCTCCGTTTTAGGTGGTTTTCGCACTCACGCGATCGTTATAACGCGTAGAACAGTTCTATCATAGTTTTGTGTGCTGTTTTTATGTAATGTTGTACTATTTCTTATCTTTTGTCTTTGTTTGCATGTATGTGTATGTGCTGGACCATGTTTTGGGTGTTGCGATCATGAGTAGACGCTGAGCCTTTGGACGAGTACCAGGAGCCCCTTTCTGTAGAGCAGTTTGAGCAGCAGCAGGAGACCTTCGAGGAAGGCAAGTATAACATGAGCATCCTATCACTTTTAAATACAATTTCATACTGCATTTTAATTCTGTATGCCTATAAGGACTTCCTAGCCACCTTTTATCCTTATTATAAATACCTTGGGCTACATTTTGGTTAGTTGTGCTAGGTGCTGCGCTCTCACACACCTCGGTCCTTTTTAATTAAATTTGATTAATGGTTATATGTAACTTAATTCTGAGAGTGGCCCTCTGTGCTGTGTGCTTGAGTGGCTCACGTCTCTTTAAAATATATTTTTGATAGAAACATGGTTTAGGGGGCCAGCATGGTGCTTAGTGCTTGGTTGGCCACTCTCCATAAGGATCGGTTCATAGAGTGACAACCTGGGACAACCGCGCAACCACAAGACTGGAATGGGACGGTCTTGACTTATTAATTAGGTCATTTTGGTTTGGGAGTAACTTACCTGCGGGGCAAGAGGGGTGATAAGCTTCAATGGTCCCTGCTCCTCCAGCTTGGTCTGTGCTGTGTGTCTTGTACCCCCGTGAGGTGGGCCCCATCGTCGCTGATCCAGAAACCTTAGCGGTTACACCTTACTAACGTGATCCTTTGTAACGGTCTCGTAGTGTGCTTGCTAGTCATCTCACCTAAGGAAGTGTGATGAACAACTAGCGTAGCTCACGACTTGTGGGTAAAGTTGTGCAACCTCTCGAGAGTGTAAAACTGGTATACTAGCCGTGCTCACGGTCATGAGCGGCCCAGATCCTCCGTCTGATTAGTGGGTGTTTACCTTTGGTGGTTTGGCTTGGTTCTCAGTAGACTCATGGTTAATTTTGATTAATTACTACGTAACTTGGATTATGGTAATTCATCCACTTGTAGTAAATAGCTTTAATAAAACTCGCCAAGATTAAAAGCTAATGCAGTTGTGTCAGCTAACCTTAGAGCCTCATAATTCGTGTTATACTTGTTGAGTACAAGTTGTGTACTCACACTTGCCTTCTCTACTCTTCTGTTCTCTCTGGGATATCTTCGACTGCTGCTCAGTACCAGGCGACGTGGAGAACTACATCAGCGGACTCGATGATTTCTAGGCATTGTCTTTCCAGCCGACGTCCCTGTGACGCCCTGTTAATCATGTATTTATTTTACACTTCCGTATTCCTTGAACTGATTCTTGATTCAGTTGTAATGAAGATATTCATTTATAAATTATACGCTTTAATTTTGAGATATGTGTTGTGATATCTTGATGATTCTGTTGTATATATGCGTGACTTGATCCTGGCGCATATATGATTGCTCGATTTATGTTCTTATAAATCGGGTGTGACAACAAGGGGGCAACAACACACACTTGGCCGCCACGACACCTGCAGTGTTCGGGCCTAGCAGATTTTTCACCGAATAGGTAGTGATCAGTGGCCGCATCAGGTATGGACGATGCCATGCAGAATCGTATACGAGATTAGCACATCCGCAGCTTACTTAAACGGATGGGATTGAGTTAAGGAAATTGCGTACTTTTCACAGAAAGTGGAAATCCCGCAGAACAAAAACTAGCAGTACAACCAAGCAAGCCGGGGGCATCAAAACGGAAGGGGGGAACCAGTGGCTGCGGGCGAGCGGCGGCTACAAGCAGGATGAGGTCGCCGATGGGAGAGGAGGAAGAGAGGTGGGAGGGGGAGAGTACTTGAATCGAGGATCGAGTGTTGGTGCTTGCCTGAGCGCGTGGTGGCGGAGGACGAGGCGACGGCTTGAAGAAGACTCAATCTACCGGGTGAAGCGGAGGACTGAAGGAGCCAATGGAGGTGGCGGCACTAGGAAACCCTAGCCCCCATCGCCATATCTTTGGGAGAGCCGAGATGAGCGGGAGGTTGGGTGGTCAGGGATGAGGGAGTGGAATGGCTTTCCATTGTTTTGGCTATGAATTTGTTGTGGGCTTGTGGCCTAACTTTTGTGGGTGTGGAAAGCGCCTCATTTGCATCCAAACAGCTCGGCTTGAAACCTATTCCAATTCAACCCGTTTCGGCTGATCTAGACCCTTATGTTTGTTGAAAAAGTTTAATTCACACCATAGGTTATAAGAGCATCTCCAACAAATTACTCATCTTTCTTTTCAATACCAAAAAATTGATATTTTGATAATTGGAGGTGCTTCAGCATATTACTAATGCAATCCCTAATACCTAAAAGTTTTTTATAACCAAAACACACATCCCTCTCACCTACCTAAATGAAGAGGATTTATCCCTCCACCTTATTTTTGGTGATCGAATTTTGATAGTCTGCTGCAACAACCATTACCAAAAATACAAAAGTAGTTATTGGTAGTAGAGAGAGTATGTGTTTTGGGTGTAATGTATGAGTAATCTGTTGGAGATACTCTAACTATCGTAGATATCTAATCTAATTCTTAACCGATAACTACAAAACCAAATAGCAAGGACCATCCAACTTTCCAAACCACACAAATTTAGTCATTTGAATGGCTCAATGGTGGTTTATTTTTTCTAGAAATTAAAGTTTTGACTTAATCTAAAAATTCTTAACTAATTCCTTTTAAATAAAAAAATGATGAAACTGTGTCTTTTTTAAAAAATATATAACCTATCTATTGGTGCTCAACTTAAAGTTCTTTAGATGTTATTCATTCCTGTTCCTTGTATTTTTATTATTTCTAGTCTCACTTTTAAATTGTTGTTTTGCACTCAACTTAATGTTCATCGTATGTGCTCTACTTAACATTTATGTTATGATTTGATTGCATGATATTTGAGGCCCTTGTCATATTTGAATCTTATTGCCTAATCATGAAATCAATCTAAAGTAAAGCGCTAGCCATGCAATGTGTTTTGTGGACATGGTATTATGTGAATATTTTGATTAACTAAAAAGTTTAAATTTTCACAAAATAGAAAACAACTTAAAAGACTAATTTTACCTGGTTTGGATAGTTGGATGGCCTTTAGTGTCTGGTTTAGTAGCTGAGGGTTGAAAATCATATTAGAATCATGCTCGTGCGTTGCTGCTACGGGCGAAATAAATTTTCTACATAAATATTAATTTTCATAGAATAAAATATTTGTATTAACATGTAACGATAGGTACATACAAAAATGATAACTCATAGAGATTTTCCATTAGGAGCAGGTCATTGCATTACCCATTGAGATTAGCGGAATGAAATTTAATCGCTTGATGATAACTTAACGGTTCGTATCCCTATGTTAAATGAAATAATAGTATCAATGTGGTAGCTTAGAACAAAACTACATTTCATGAAACATAAAGGGCATCTCCTATCCACTCATATTGCAGGAGTGAAAAAATGATGCCTTATGGGTAGTCATACAATGGATTATAAAGAGGATTCGCCATTGCTAAGGAATCTTTATGCAGAGTATTGCGGCGCAATTCTCGACGCATTTTGTACTTATCCCTCTTTGCTTAGGTGTCATATTTGCATACCGTTTCCTATCTTTTGCACGTCTTATTTTGATTTGCTCATCCGTTTGTCCTTGTCTTCGCTCTGCTGATGTGCTAGCATAATGCACTGCATTATGAGCAATTTTTTTCCTAAAATGACCCATTTCCATAAAAATAATTTAGTCGTTAAGTAAATAAACTATGATAATATGGCAATAGATATTCACAAAAGCTAGCAATTTAAAAAGGAAATTTGTTTCCTCAATACCAATAATCATGCTATCGTCCCCGTGCAATGGTGTCTCTCTGAGTTCGTAGCTATCTTGCATTTCGTGTGTACGGAGCAAATCCATATTTTCGTCCGGAGCAATATTTTTGTTGTTTGTTGCCATCTCACACCGCTAAAAAAAATGAAGGACCATAAGACAGATTCTATTAGTGACCACATAATAACATTGAAAAACTATCATCCGGTAATTATTCATACTACCTAGCAATCGATGATGTTCAACTCCAACGTTGGTGGCTATAGCTTTATTTTGTTGGTAAGTTTCACGACGCTTTCTTAGAAATGCTTCCTTCTGGTGGGTAGGCATTTGTGCATACCGAACTCTATCTCGTTGCCTCCTCTGTTCTCCTTGATTTTCTGATGTGGAATGTCATTGGGGGGGGGGGGGGGTGCGGCCATTAGGTTGTTTCGAAGATTCCATCTGCAAAGAAAATAAATTGTAATTACATAGGATTATCATATTATCATCATCTTTCTATTGTTAAGGAGAAGAAATGGATAGCAACATAATGGAATAAAATTGTATTTCAATTTGATCATTATCACTGCTAGAAAAAATGAGCATTCGTCACGCACCTTAGTACTGGTTAATTTTTAGTCCGGTACTAAAGTTGTCATGGAGCTATTTTAAGTACCGGATCCAAATTTTAAAGCCCACGGAACCATTTAATTACCGGACCAAGATACGGACCGGTATTAAATATCACCCTTTATTACCGGATGGTGTTTTGGTCCGGTACTAAAATGATGCGGCTATTTAGTACAGAATAAAGATACTGACCGGTACTACATATCACCCTTTAATACCGGATGATATCTTGATCTGGTACTAACGGATTACTTTAAAAGTAAAATATCTTCCACCCAGTCACATATGATGCGTAAGTAAGATGGTAAAGAAGCTACGCGTGAGGCCGGATGTTATAGATTCAAATCCTAGTGACCGCGTACGCGTATTTACGCGTGAAAAATTCACGTAACTTGTGACTTGCATTCGTACGGAAGCTTACATTATAGGAGCTGGAATCCTCGTCGTCCGAAGCAACCTCAGCATTTCCCACCGCCGAGAAACACCTCATTGGGAGAGCTCTTGCGCAGAAAACAGAGGCGGCAGGAACACCACCACAGGGAATGATCTGACTCTTGCACACAGACAAATTGAACCCATATAAAGGATGCAGACAAATTAAAATAACAGGGACAGAGGGGAATAATCCCCACAGCGTGTATCTCTAACCAGAATCCTACCCCCGATTGGACAACTGAATCCATAAGGCCTGAGGTATTGGATGGCCAAGGATGACTGGGTTACAGGAGCAGCAAATTCAAGGAGCCTCGCAGCAGCTAAACGGCTTCCGGCTTGGCAGACATTCCGGAGCAAAGATTGCATCCTGAGGCCTGTACCTTGATTAGAAATTGCACAGTAAACTGAGACCAGATCAAGCAGTTAGATTGCATTCCTGCAGGAAGGGCAGGAATGCACGAGTATCACATAAACCCTAGAAAAACCTTGGTCGAAATTTCTGTAAAATAAACCGAATAATAAGCACACCGCAATGCAGCACACAAAATCGCAACAAATCGGTACGTTATTAGGTATAACTATGTTATGAATAGCTTTTAATTTATTACATGCATGGCTACACCTCTGCTTTATTTTATGTAGTATCACAAACAACCTTAGGGGAGTGTGCTTTGTGGATACTATATTTGCGAATTTCTCAAAAACAATGGGCTGTACCGAACGAACCCCGAAGAGGTACGTTATTATTATACCCATATTTATATTTAGTTCCTTCATTGTCCATGTCTATACCCATGTAATCTAATAGTAACCCTTCTATTCTCATTTAATTTTTTTGTTGCAGTTGCCGCATATTCGAAAAGATGACAGATCCATAAGCAAAGAAGATATTGATGACATATGCACCGACATGTGTAGATTCAACCATTGCGAGATCTGTCATGAGAGAGGATTGTAGTATAGCGATAAAAGCGAGTTGGGTGAAGACAAGTGTCGTCACTTTCGCAACTGGGAAGGAAGATAGATCTATGTCATATATGTTCATGCAATATTGTTTTGTAACGTGAAACATGAATGCATCATATCAGTTGTGTAATAATTAATTAATTATTTCATCAAATATTTACTGCAAAAAGTATATACATTTCCCATATGTATGTATTAATATATAAAATTAACTAATTAAACATATAATATTAATTACTTAACATTATAAGTATGAAAATAAATACAGTGACTGTATTTGTAACGGCCGAAATACAATTGTCAAAATTGGTGAAAAATTTTAATTTGAAAATTGGAGGAAAATTTAAATTTGAAAACTAGCGGGAACGTTTGAGCTTTCAAAGCTAAAGCAGCCGCCAGCACATATGCAAACCTGCTAGCACAGACTGATCAGTATTTGTGCTGGCAGAGAGTTCCTGGAGGACACTCATCCTGCCAGCACAAAACCAATTTCGCCACTAGCGGAAACGATTTATGTACTAGTGTAACATATTGAGATGTAGGGGGTTTTTAAAAATCCCTAGCTTGTAGGTGTCTTTTCTATTTTTCTTTTTTTATTCACATGGCTTATGCTTTATTTCAAAACATATTGCTAAAATAATGCATATCCTTACAAGAGATGTAAGTCGCGTCAAACTGGTTACTTCTATCTAGCTTAAGAATGCCACCTCCCGCCGAAGCAACTATTGATGTGGGACCACCCGTCACCACACCATCCAAATGGATAAGGCACCGCACTTATGCTAGCCACCTTAACCCACCATAGCCTTGTTGTCATCTTCACAATAGCTTCTGATCCATGATCTCGCATGTTCCGCCAATTGATTACGACACAAAAGTCATTCTTACCATCCACTGTGCCTATACCTTCTTTCCTACCACAATCTAATGCGCCATTGCCCACTACAACGCTATGCTATATCAAAGCTCTAACAACCACCATAGCTCTAACATCCACCATCGTTGTGCCAGTAGCACCATCACAACCATGCACTACCCACACCACAGGGTCAAAGCACCGGCCATAGCCACTGTCGCAACACTATTGTGCCTTCATACGCAAAACCCCTCTCACTGCAACAACTTTGCCACATTAGCACCTCCCCAGTTCGGGTTGGGACAGAGGAGGGAGATGACGGGTGGGGCCACCCATCAGTGGTCCATGGCATAAGGGCCGTGGTGGCCTGAACTGAGTAAGGAGGGGAAAGGTGTGCGGAGAGGGGAGTGGAGAGGGAGATGCGGCCTGGAAAGTAAATGAAGGAAAAAATAATGAAGAAAAAAGTTGGAAAAGAAGAAATAAAGCTCACATTCTAAGATTGAAAATTTTGAAGTGTGACAGCTGATTGATGAGCCCTCGAAGCTCTGTCTAGTCCTATCCTCCAACTCAATTCAATTTTTAATACAGATTTGTGTTGATTGACTGATGTAAATACTTCCTCCATTTAAAATTATAGGTTGTTTTGATATATTTTTAGATACATATTTTTTGAAATATATTTAGATATAGTGTATATTTAGATGCGTAGTAAAATTATAAATTTAGAAAAATTAAAACATCTACAATTTTGAAATAGAGGTAGTACAACTGTCTGTTTTATGGGTTGAGGCGAGAGTAAATAAAAATACATATTGTGACCGCTCTGCCGCGTGGGAGCTGGGCCCCGGCGGAGAGTACGCGGCAGGTTTACGATGTTTGTCATCAGCATGCATGCACGATAAGTGATTGGCAGGATTTTTAAAATTTATATCTTAGGGCCGGATAGCAAAACGACACAGAATATAATATAGGTGTATGTCATAGTGAAGAGGAGCTATTATTGGGATCATACTATACTATACCGAAACATGTTTGGATCTTAGAAAAAAAGAAAAAGAAAAAGAAAAATAAAGTGGATCTTAGAAAAAAAAGAAAAAGAAAAACAAAGCCTGCTGCTGATTCACGCTCTTTGATCTGCAGGTGGCAATCAATCAGATGGCATGCATGTTCCGGTGTCATACCGGCGGGGTGCCGACGACCGGAGACTGGGAGAAGCGGAGACCCACGAGTTGCATGTGCTTCACGGCTAGACCTGTGTGCTCCGTCAAGTCATCCTTGAGAAATGAAACCACACAAGCATAATGTTAAGTGAGGTCATCATGACACTGACGGCTCTATGATGTTTAAGGAACGGCTGCTGGGACTGGGAAAGAGAAAAGATGATACGGAACACCGGTACTAGACCGTTAATACACTTGGCATACAATCCTAAATGAGTGGCTCTAATGTGGTTTTTTATCTACCATTATTATAACTGTAAAAAACGATTCGCAGGGCGTTCCATTTTTTTTCCAGCGGTGGGTTAAAAAGTAAACCGCTCCTTTTCTCCTAGAAAAGGAGCAAAGTTACTGTAGCATCCGACCCGCCCCTGTAAAAGCATTTATAGAGGCGGGTGATGCCATAACCCACCCTTGGAAATAGGGTCTATTTTTAGGGACGTGTGATAGGGCCTCGTTTGATAGATTGTTTGATGTTTATGATGATTTTGATGATGCTAACTGCGATGATGAAGATGTTGGTGGATGTTACGATGATGGTGTCGACGGGACCTATCGATGGTGGTAGTGATGATAGTAGTGATGACGAACTTGATGATGGTGATTTCATGAGCCAATTGTTGCATCACACCAAAGCAGAGGTATTGGTTGGTAGTACAAAGGGGTTAGCAAACTTCGAGATGGTGAAAAAACAGTGGAGGAAAATATATACGAGTGATTAAAAGGATATCTGAAACACTGAACCGTGCTTCGTTTCATACTTGTGTTGTTGACCCTAAATGCTAAGCACAGTTGGTCAGACGGTAGTGTCAATTATCTCCTGCGTATCTTGGCTTGGTTGCTTCCAACACACATATCGAGTAAAGAAGCTTGTCAGCCCGTTCACGATGGGTGTGAAAAGAATTCATTCATGCCCAATCATTGTATTTTGTATCGTAGGGATACTATCAAAGACTTGGACAAATATCCTGTATATTCTACAAGTCGATATAAAAACAATGCCGATTATTGTGGTGGCGACAATCAAGGTCCAACCGATGGGAACAAAAGGAAGAGGAAGGGTGCAACAAATAGTGTTGCCTCTATTGAGCCAGCAGACACTACTTTAGGCATCTCTGAGAAGCAGAGCAGAATTCCTGACATGGTTATGTGGGACCTCCCAGTTGCCGATTGCCTGATGTGTTTCCTCTCCAACCCAAAGGATGCTAAACTGATGCTGGTGGGATACAGATAAGCGAAAGAAGGGCGACGGAAAACTTTGACATCCGGTTGATGCTCGCCAGTGGAAGAAGTTCGATGAGGTGAAAGGACTAGCACTCACAGCACATGGCCAGTGATCTTGATGATGTACAACCTGCCTAATGGTTGTGCTACAAGAGAAAATATCTTCTGCTATCCATCCTTATACAAGGCCCCAAGCAATCCTAGCATCGATATAGATATTTTTCTTAAGTCTCTGATGCAAGAGATGAAAATTTTATGGAAGAAGGATATCGATATTATTGATGGTTTCACACAGTAGCCCTTTAATCTAAGAGCCATTATCTTCGTCACCATCCATGATTACTAGCCGTTGTTTGTCCTTTCAGGACAGATCAAAGGTAGGACGAGATGCACGGTCTACGTGGATGGCACTGTATCATTTTTTCTGGAAGGTTCTAGAAATGTAGTTTACCTTGGGTACAGGCACTTCTTGGTGGAAGGACATCGGTACCGAAATAAGAAGTTCTATAATTTTTTTATAGCAAACTTGAAATAAATTCTGCTCCAGTAAAACGAGATGGGCACTATATTTTCAAAATGGTCCAGACCATCCAGGTCACTTATGGGAAGATGACGAAATATGGAAAGAAAAGAAATAGAGATAAGGCACCTACTGATAGCATACCATTTGAGAAACAGTCCATGTTCTACGAATACTTGCCATATTGGGTAGATTTTTAGATCCGCCATGCAATCAAAGGTATGCACCTGAAGAAGAATGCGTTTGGTAACACAATTGGGCTCCTTCTGGAGGCATCACCTAAGATAAAGGATACCTTGAAGTCACATCAAGATTTGGTAGCCATGAAGATAAGAGAAGATTTTCATCCTGTGGATAAAGGGAATGGAAGATAAAGGTATACACATGATGAGAAGAAGGCAAGGTGTGAGAGCTTACGGGGGATCAAAGTCCCAAGTTGTTTTTCATCCAACATAAGGAAACTAGTCTCGATGAAAGACCTCTCGCTATGCGGCTATAACTGTCACGATTATCATGTGTTGCTGATGATGTTCCTTCCTATTGCAATCAAAGCGATCAAGCTAGTATACGTAAAGATGGTAATCACTCAGTTGTGTTACTTTTTCAACAAGGTTTCTCATAAGGTGATCAACGAAGATAAATTGCAAGATCTCCAAGAATTTATTGGGGAGACTATAGTGCAGCTCAAGATGTGCTTCCCTCCCAGATTTTTTGATATAACAGAACACCTAATGAATCACATGGTCAAGCAGATACAAACACTTGGTTCACATTACCTACATGAAATGTGACTGTATGAGCCTATACGCATTGAATCGTGCATATCCTGTGGGGTCCATGATAGAGGGATACAGTACTGAGGAAATCATCGAATGTTGCCTAGATTACCTAAAGCATCAAGTAGGCATTGGTTTGCCTGTTCCACAGTTTTTGGGAGGTTGGAAGGGGTTGGCATAGTTGGGAGGAAAATCTTCATCAAAAAAGATTTTAAAGATGTGCAACAAGCACATTATAGCATCTTGCAGCATGTCATGATAATGACACTTTTAGTCAATCAACACTTGAGCATGATTCATGCAGAAAGTAATGGCTGCTCGGATGATTGGATCATGAGAGAGCACAAGTGTCAGTTGACTGCATGGTTGAAAGACTTGGATCTACCAGATGGGGAGACCGTGGAAGAACAAACGATCAAAAGATTGGCAGCTGGCCCATCTAGCCAGATCACATCATGGCAAGAGTATGATATTAATGGATATCTATTTTATACTTCCGCAAAGAACAATAGTGGTGTTCGTATTGAGGCCTTAGATGAGAGAACATGCCAAAATACCACATACTATGGCATCGTAGATGATATATAGGAAGTGCACTATGGTTTCAATATATAAATCCTGGTCTTTCTATGTCCTTGGTTCAAACATCCAAGAGGTATTGATGTGGACGGCTATGGGCTCAAGATTGTTGAGCTCAACAATGTTGGTAACAAAGACGACCCATGGGTACTTGCTTCACAGATTGCACAGGTACTATATGTAGCTGATCCCGCAAAGAAGACAAAGCACGTTGTCATCCCTGAAAAATAAGATATCATAGGAGTTGACGACATTGATGATGTGGAAGAATATAATCAATACGATGAAATGAACCTCTTCACAGACCTAACACAGAAAATGAGAATTATAGAAACACGCATAAGAAAAGACGACAACCATGGGCACACAAGGACAGAGAATCGAGGATAGTTACCGCTTAAACATTTAGTTAGTAAATTATTTTTGGATTCATGTAATCTCTCTAATGTCTTGTGCATCTATGTATTCTAAATGAATTATATATATATGAGATCTATGAATATGCAAAAGTGTTTGGATGTGTTGGACCTCACGATAATAGCACTTGGACTTAATTTTATATTTTAGCCTCATTACTTAATGATGAATTTCCTAGATCCATATAGAAGAGAGAAGAATATTTGATTTTTTTCTATATTTACACATGCATGATAGCTGTTTTCAAAGATTTAGCGGGACAACGATAAATTAGGTTTCAATTTTTTAATTTTACTTTAGTTGAATTTAACACACTCACACACAGTAACACACACTCGAACATGCACACACACTAGCACACGCACACTTAACCAATATATCATTATATATACCGAAATGTGCCTGTCATATTTTTTCTAGTTCTATAAGTGACAATAGACTTAGGGTACAAATTTTATATTTTTTTATATAGTTTGCTATATTTTATGATTTAAACAAAATTTCAGAGTTACAAAAATAATTTCAAGGGGTGGGGGCATTACCCCCTCGAACCCATTTGCAGGGGCGGGTGGGGCATCACTCGCCCATGTAAATATATTTTTAGGGGTAGGTGAGTACAAATAATTTTCCAGTTTATTCCGAAAATTTGTTTAAATCATAAAATATAGCAAAACATATCAAAAGAAGGTGAAACTTGTACCCTATGATGATTGTGACATATAGAATAAGGAAAAAGACATGACAACCATATTTTAGTATGTATAATTGTTAAAAGTATGGAAACTACAATGTATGGCTTTCCACACTCTTAACCATTATATATACTGAAATATGGTTGTCACACTCTTAACCATTATATATATACTGAAATATGGTTGTTATATTTTTTTCTAGTTTTATATATCACAATTATCTTAGAGTATAAGTTTCACCTTTTTATGTGTTTGCTATATTTTATAATTTAAATGAATTTTTAGAATTTTCTGAAAATTATTTGTAGGGCTGGTGGGGGCGTCACCCGCCCCTACAAATCGATTTGTAGGGACGGGTGATGCTCACCCGCTCCTACAAATTGGCTCATATATATAGAAGTCGGCGCCCAGGACTTTGCCTTTTTTCGGTTCGCGCCGTTGGGGTGCCAAAATCTCAAGCCGACCCAGCGCCGCCGCCCTACTCCCCGGCGGCGCTCCTCCCCGCAGCGGCCCTCATCCCCGGCGGCGCTCCTCCATGGCGGCCCTCCTCCCCACGGCACGGCGCGATGCCCCTCCCCGAGCCCCTTTGCCCCGTGGCGGCCTCTTCCTTCGCGGCGCTCGTGCCGCGCGGATCCGGCGGCTATGGTCCTCCCTGGCTGTGCTCCTCCCTCCGCCAGACTCACTACTCTCCTCGGTGCCTCCCTCCCCTTGGTGCTTTCCTGTCCACCGCTGCACCCTCCTCTCTGGCATCGGCGCCCCTCCACGTGTGCCACCACCTCCCCGCACGCGGCCCTGTTCCTCCCCACGCCGCCCTCCTCCTAGCCGAGCTCCCTTCTGTTGTCGGTTGAAACCCGCCGGCAAGCAGCGACAGGCAACACGAGGAGCCGGGAGGCTTCCGGGACTGCTGGTGGGCCCCGGTCCCTCGGTCAACGGCCCAAGATCCGGCACACGTCCTAGCGTCCGGGTTGCTAGGCATGCCACCTAACCTTGTACCTGATCAGGAAGGTGTTATATGTTAGTTTCCTGCATGCACAGACACGTATAAACATTTGTTCGAGCCGTGATCGGCTCATCGGGTGACTCCCTATACTGGCTGTAAAGAGCCGACTGTGTTCAGTACCAGATCGGATCTATAAACAAGGCAAACATATCCGATGATAATATAAAAATCTTGCCCTGTAACCACTTAGCTAATCCAATCTATGATGTAAAAGCTTTCACTGCATAATCGGAACATCCTACACATAATTGAGCCTAACAGATACGGAAGGTAATGAAACAACAACCTAAACAGAGGCCTAAAAACCAATTGAAAGCCTATTCCTGGAACAATCCCTTTTTAAGCTGTCATAAAGCGCCAAACATACTGCCGAAACATTCAACCTGTTTGAAAGGCCTAGTGATGTAGATATTAAGCTAAATCTTTGATAAACAAAGACTAACCATAACAGATTGGATCTATTAAACAAAATGGAGCAAGATGCTGCCCTTACACCTGAGATCGGGCACAATGGCAGCTGAACGTTTACAGTTAACAAACAAAGCACGATCAAAGCATGGAAGAGCTGATGCTTCTCTATAAACATCAAGATAACTAGTGCTGCTCGCCATCAACAACGCTTCAGAATGAGAAACACAAAAGGTGGATAAGCAGGGACGATGCCGCCCCAATCACGCAGGGCGTGATCAGGGCTGCACGGCACTTACCCGAGAAACCCTAGAACAAGGGTGGCGATGCGCCGAGAATTGTTGGTGAACGATTGATTGATTCCTTGATTGATAATCCAGGGTACATATTTATAGTCTGGAGACTTGCCTTCCCTAAGCAATCCTAACTAAACACGACACAAATCTTGGCTATCTCTATCTAAACTATTTAAACACACATGCCTATCTAGATACATGGCCAACCTTAGCCTCAAACACTACACAGGGTCCGATTCGCAAGCCCACTATGATTACCCTTTGAGCCCATCTTGCTTCTCGGCCCACCTTTCTGGCCCGCCTGAATTATGGTGATAACACATGCCCCCTGATTTCGGCAATAGTTATTCCGAAACCATTTTTCTTTTAATCGCCCCGCCTCTTCGACTTTCGAAATCCGTACAGGTGTGCCTCTTCAACTTCCAGGGGATGTGATTGCTCTACATCAGGCTTCTTGGAAACCGCTATGGTGCTGATTCATCTTCCACTCCGTCTTTATAAACCTGCCCCCGGTAACTTTATTTTTCTCATCCCCTTCCTTCAGCCATTAGCAACCATACCTGATTCAATTTTCCTCTTCTCGTAATGGCTTCTTCCTCTTCCTCTGCTTCCTCCGCCATCTCCTTCGAGTCTGAGTCCTCTCGAGAGCCCACTCCAGAGTACGACCCTATAGCCGCCTACGAAGTCCTTGCCCCTCTGCATTGGGATGTAGAAGAATGGGACTTCCAGTCCTGGTCAGAGGACGATGAGTCCCTGACCGACGGCGAAGACCTCCACCTACTCCTTGGTGATGAGCTGGAGGAAGATGACAAAGATGATGCATCCTAGGAAGAAGACTTCTTCTCCTCCTCGGAAGAAGAAGCCGATTCCTCCTCAACCGGGGAGGACTCGGTAGCAGGAGACTTCCTCCTTGGCGGATCGTCGGAGGATGACGAAGAAACCAAAGACAGCAGGGGCTTCAACAATAGCAGTGGCGGAGACGATGGCAACAATGTCAACGGCAGCGGCGGCGACAGCGACGTCAGCATGGCTCCACCGATCAAGCACTGTAGGACCTCTGGCGTCTACTGGTGGTAGACTGTAGGATTAAGCCGATAGATCGGCTCTAGGAGCAATCGGCTCCCCTTTTGTACTCACTCCCCCTTGTAAATAAAATCTTTTATTTCAACTGCAATTCGTTAAGAAACCGAACTGTTAAGAGCCGATGGCAATGCATCGGTTCCTTTCCTCAAAAATGCCGATCCGGATTTAAGTCAATTCTCCAATTCATTTCATTTTCCGCTTAAATCCGGAACCTTCCCCAAAACAGATCTCCGAAGATTCCCCGAATCCAAGTTATTCTCCAAAACCTTCCGCTCATAAACCCTAACCGCAAAGACCAAAGCCTTTAGAGCACAAACTCATACTTGCGCCGCTAACCCCAGGTTCTTGATCTTTGGGGTTTCCGATGGCAGGATCTTCGAATGCCGATGCGGGTGTCTTTGGCCTGAAGGTAAAACTCCGACCTTTACTAATTTAATGCAGCGATTACTAGATCCCTTGCACCATTAAATGATCCTTCTCTGGTTGTCTGGTTTTTGTGGATTCTTCGGTTTCAGACATTCTCATGCCGCATCCCTCTTCCCCTAATTCTTTTTGTCTCGGGCCTCATTCTTACGAGAAACCAGTAGATCTAATTTCTTGCAAGGCCAATCGAATTCCATTCATGAGCCAAAACATAGATTTAGACTCCTGGACTGACAGCCTCCGTGCCTGGTCAAATCCTCCCGAGGGCTGGGTGACCTAGTATAACAGAGTAGCAAATACCTACCAGCCCACATGGGAGTCCATATGGATAGCCGATGCTTTGTCTCTGTCTCTATCCCCTCTTGAAAATAACGAGAACCTTCTGAATATCATCGGCTACTTTTGGTCCAATGCCTTGAACTGCTTTCTTTTTGGTCATGGACCGATGACTCCAACCCTCCTCGACATGGTGATAATCACTGGTCTGGACCTCTCATCAACCTGCCCCTCTGCCTACAGACTGTTTGAAGTTCCCTTCAAGTTGTCCTCCAAAACAGAGTGCAAAAACTAGGGTGCATACCTGAACCAGCACCTAAAAACCAAAGGCCCTGTGACAGAGAGAGAACACACAGCCTTCCTGAATCTTTGGTTAGAGCACTTCTTATTTTGCGGTCCTTCCCTTGCTCCAACCAGGAATTATCTCCCTCTAGCATATGAGCTGGCCAAAGGTCACACTGTTGGCCCTGGCAAATTGTTCCTTGGCGAAGTCTACAGATACCTCCACCTGATGTCCTTGGGCCTACTTACCCAAAAGAAACTTAGGACCGGTTTAAAATTTTCTATAAGGGCCTGAACAATCCTATCTTCCTTCCCTATACTGAGTCTGAAATTTTTGAGAACCCGGTCACCTTCAGGTTGGCTGATTTTGCCGATGATGACGGCACTTGGCATCTATATTCTATCATGATCCGTCCTTATCTCCTTCTAGTCGTCATGAGCACCTCCAACCGGATCATCAAGCCAGGATATGAATTCTATCAGCCGGTCAAAGCAGCTCGGCAGTTTAGCCTCGGGCAAGTTCCTCCTCGCTTCTTTCTTCATTATTTGACAACCAACAGGACCGATCTGCCCGATGCCATCACTACTCAAAGATGTTACAGGCTATTTTCAGACCTTCTCATCCCAATCCCTGTTGACCTATCGTTCACCTCTTCGGTCATCAATTTTGAGAACTGGTGGTCAATGTGGAAGACTCATGTCTTTCGGAAAGCCCTGGGGCTGATGCTGCAGCAGATCCACGCTGAGTACGAAGCCCCCAATGAAGAGGTATTACCATCAATCCAATATTTTCCTCCTGACTCCGCTTAATCCTTTTTCTGACTCCATTTGCTCTTTCTGCAGGAGAAAGATGGTCCGGAGCCCAGGAACGATGATGGCTCCCCCTTCCAGTTTTCACCGGTTGCCCCCGTGGTCCTTTTAGGCAAAAATGCACCTCCTCCATCAAAAGGTATCATGCGGATCCAACCTGGCACCGCGAAGCTGACTCCCAAGCAGAAACGATCCTCTGATGCTGCTGCCCCCCGGGCCCAAATCAAGGTGAGGAAGATGATTGTCAGAAAAATTCGGAACGAAGCTGGGCCATCTTCCACCAATTAAGAAGCTCCGATCGCCGGCCAGTTTTGGACCGCCTTTCTTATAATTTGATCCTCTGAACATGTATATCTTGACTTGATTGCTCTTTCCTTTCTTGTAGTCTGATGTTGTAGAAATTTCTAGTGGGGAGGAACCCGCATGCCAAAAAGATCCACTCCAGAAGCTCCAGAAAGTTCTTTGGCAACGGTCAGCGCCTTAGTCAATCTTTAGGATCCCATTCCAAAAATTCCAGAGAACCCCGCACCACCGGTTGATGCTTCGGTCATCCTTCGAGGTCTGCAGGATCCGGTCGTCGCCGTGTTGGACGTTGGTCCCTCTCTGGAAGGGCCAGCTGTCACCTCGTCGACTATCAGTCTTCCTCCTAAAGGGGTGCGCCTGCAAGAGCCGATAGTTGCTTCATCGGCTATCACTCCTCCTTCAGAAAGGGTAAGTCCTCAAGAGCCGATCATCACTTCATCAGCTGTCATCACTCCTCCTCCAGAAATGGTGCGTCCTCAGGAGCCGATCATCACTTCATCGACTGTCATTGCTCCTCCTCTAGAACAGGTATGTTTGATCACCAAATTGTTTACATCTTTTCCCTGTGCTGCACTAATCTTATGCCTTCTTTCAGGGGCTGAACCTCTCGGAGTTGCTTTCATTTGACCCTGCGTCTATCGGCTCGGCTATACTAGAAGTCGATGATCATCAACAAGATTCAACCGGTGTCACCAGTCAACTTCTCCGCATGAAGGGCCTTCTATCGGCTCCGATTGACGCCTTGGTATAGGATTCCGGTGCATTGAGGCAGATTTTTGAGGAGATCAAATTTCAACTTACTGAAGTCCTCCATATCAAGCTCTGGCCGACCGGGCACCTCTCTTTCTTTCGGGCAAGAATAGAACAGGCTCGTCATAGGATTGAGACTCGCCGCTCTCAAGCACCCTTGAAGGCCGACATTGCCGAGAGGTGCCGATTGCTTAACGAGAAGAAGGCGGTTCTGGATGCCAAAGCCAATACATCTGTGCACTCTCAAAGACTTCATCTTCTGAAGAAGGAATTAGAAGACCTCAAGGCTAGGGTCCGGGCAACCGAGCAGCACATCCAAGAAGAGAAAAATCTTATTGCCAGCTCCAACCGAGAAGTAGAAACCTTGAGCGCCCAACTGAAGGCAGAACTTGCAGAGCTGAGCGCTTTGAGTAGGCAGGTGGTGTCAGGAGTGGACAAGGACAATGAAGTAGTGATTGCTGAAGCTGATCGTGTCCATCTTGAAGCCATCGCTGCCATTGACGAGTTCCTCCAGTAGACTTCCTTGCAGTCACCCTTTGTAAGATAAACCTGTATATATCTATATTAAGATTCTAGAGTCAATGGTTGTACATCGGCTATCCAATCAACTCAATGTGTTGGGTATAAAGTACTTTTCTTTCTCTTTTATATATATGGGCTGACTGCATGTATCAGCCCTCTTTCCTTGTACCCAGCCTGACGCATATCATCGGCTTCTACCTGTACGAGTATGTGGGATGGTGAGCAGTAAAGCCGATGCTACGCATCAGGCTATGAACCGATATGATCAGTAGGCCCGTACAAGAGAAAGCCAACGCTGCGCGAAAGGATATGAGCCGACAAAGCCCAATGACTTGACCACCATCGGGAACTTGACGCCATCTAACTCCTCAAGCATATATGCGTTCCCAGATAAGACTTGGTCAACCCTATAAGGCTCGTGCTAGTTTTGAGACCATTTGCCATATGCTACATCTTTAGTCCCCAACGGTAGCACCGCTTCCCAAACCAGATCTCCAACTTGGAATTCTTTTGGCTTGACTTTCTTGTTATACGCACGGGCTACTTTGGTCTTATTTTCTTTGATCTTCTCAAGTGACCAAAGCCTTAGCTCCGTGAGGTCCTCAACATTATCATTCATCAGAGTAGCATACTCTTCAGCTGTTAAGTCATTCTGGAACTTTATGCGCCTCGAGCCGGTCATAATTTCCCACGGTAATACAGCCTCCTGTCCATACACTAGTGATAAGGAGAAGTTTTTGTTGCTCCATGGCAAGAAATCCGGCATGCCCACAATGCCTCTGATAAGACCTCATGCCAACACCTAGGATATTCATCAATCTTTCTCTTGATCAACTTGATAACACTCTGATTGGATGCTTCAGCTTGTCCGTTTGCTTGGGCATAATATGGAGATAACCTGATCAGCTTGATGCCCATGTTGCTGGCGAATTTCTTGAACTCCTCTGAAATAAAGACTGAACCTCCATCTGTTGTAATGGTCTGAGGAATCCCAAACCTATGAATGACATGCTCCTTGACAAAATTAATAACATCTTTGGATGCTACCGATTTCATGGGAACCGCCTCCACCCACTTGGTAAAGTAATCTGTGATGGCCAAAATAAACTGGTGGCCTTTGTTGGATGGAGGATTAATTTTGCCGATCATGTCCATGCCCCAGCCTCTGAATGGCCATGGTTTGACGATAGGGTTCATTACTGACGCTAGTACCATCTGAATCTTTCCGAACCTCTAACATGCCTGACATCCTTTATAATATTTGAAGCAATCTTCAAGCATGGTGGGCCAGTAATACCCTAATCGCCTAATTAGCCACTTCATCTTGTGAGCCGATTGGTGAGTCCCACAGGTGCCTTCATGAACTTCATGTAAGAGCCGATTGGATTCAACCGGCCCCAGGCATTTGAGCAGCAGACCTTCTAAAGTCCTGTAGAATATGTCATCTCCTATCAGGATGTATCCCATAGCCTTGCAACGTATCCTCTTGGGTGCCCTCCGAGCTGAATCCTTCAAATAATTGAAGATACGGCTCTCCAATCTCCTTGGTCCAAGAGGTGTGCCTGAAGATCGGTTCTGTCCGCTACAGCCTTGTATCCCGAAGCCATCTGTGCCAAATCATTGGCCTCCGAATTTTGAGTCCTAGGTATCCAATAGAAATTTATGTACCTGAATTGGACCATCAGCTCTTGACATTGCACCCATAATGGGAAGAGCGACTCGCTCTCACACCTGTATTTCTCTGTGAGCTGAGAGATCACCAATTTTGAATCCCGAAAATTTCCACTGCTTCAGCTCTAGCCTCAAGAAGCAACTCCATACCTTTATGCACTGCTTCATATTCTGCGAGATTATTGGTGCAAGCGGTAGGTAATCCAATTGAAAAAGAATACGTTGCCCCCCGAGGCAACACAAGCAGGATACCTATGCCACATCCATCTCCGCAAACCGATCCATCAAAGTACATGGCCCATGCGCGTATGGAAAGTGCTACTATGTCAGTATTGATCGTTTCTACGATGAGATCCTCCAACTCTTGGCCTTTGACCGTCTTTGTGGGTTGGTATCGGATATCGAACTCTGACAGTGCAAACATCCATTTTCCAAGTCGGCCTTTCAACACAAGGGCCGATAGCATGTGTTTTATGACATCCGATTTGCAGATGACAATTATCTCGGCTGATAGCAGGATATGACAAAGCTTCATGCATGTAAAGAACAAACAAAGGCACAAATTTTCAATATCAGGGTACCTTGTCTCCGCGTCTAGCATCCTTCTGCTGAGGTGGAACACAACCCTTTCTTTGTCATCATGCACTTGTATTACTACTGAAGCGATGGAGGTGTCACCTACTGATAGATACACATAGAATGGTCTATCCTCTTGGGGTGGAACGAGCACAGGTGGTCTTGACAGATACTCTTTGATCTCTTCAAATGCCCATTGCTGCTCTACCCCCCAGCGAAACTCTTCATTGGCCTTGATTTTCAATAACTCCATAAAAGGCTCAATCCGCCCGGATCGATTGGAAATAAACCTTCTGACAAAGTTGATCTTACCAATGAGCTGCTAGAGCTTCTTCTTCGTAGTAGGCAGTACCATTGTTCGCACAGCTTCTTGACTTTTTAGGCCGATCTCGATTCCTCTTTCATGAACCAAGAAACCCAGGAATTGACTGGCCGATACACCGAAAGCGCATTTCTTAGGATTCATCCTAAGCCCGAACCTTCTAGTTTGTTCCAGAACTTGCCGTAGGTCCCCCAAGTGCCCTTCGACCGACACAGACTTCACCATGACATTGTCATTATAAATTTCCACCAGCTTGCCGATCAAATCGTGAAAATGCAATTCATGGCACACTGATACATAGCCTGCATTCTTCAACCTGAAAGTCATAACCACATATTCATATAGTCCTACTGCCCCAGGTACTTTGAATAAGGTCTTATTTACATCCTCCGGAGTCATGAAGATCCGGTTATAACCGGCGTTGCCATCCATGAAACTCAAGATCTTATGACCAGCAGCCGCGTTAATCAACGTCTCTGCGACAGGCATCGGATATTCATCCTTTGGAGTAGCCCTATTGAGGTCTCTGAAGTCCACGAAGACCCGCCATCGGCCATCCTTCTTTTGCATAGGTACAACACTTGAAATCCACTCGGCATACCTGCAAGGCCTGATAAATCCTGCTTCTAGCATTTTCTCTACTTCCTTCTTAACCTCCACCAGGACTTCAGCCTTCATTGGTCACGCTCGCTATTGAAACGGCCGAAACCCATTCTTGAGAGGGAGCTGATGCTCAACTATACTTCTGTCCAACCCTGGCATATCCGTATAATCCCAGGCAAAGCAATATGCGTACTCCTTTAGCAAAGCTATCATCGGCTCTCGTAAACATGGGCGTAACTTTTTGCTGACAAATGTTGGTCGTGGCTTATCCCCAGGACCAATATCCACCTCTTCGAGCTCGTCAGCTGATGTAAACCCGTATCCTAATTTTCCATCATCTGTTAAATCAATACTGCAGATGGACAAAGAAGATAATAAAAAGAATTTCCCTGTAACTGCTATGATCATGTAAAACACTTGACATCAAAGGTTTACATTTTATTTTTTGGGGCTGATCGCGGGGATCGGCCTCACCAAGTACGTCAGAGCAGCTCGCCCTTTGTGACTCATCTACTCCGTAACGCCAGTAGATAAGACCAGCCTCACCTCATTTTTTGTAGCCTCAATGCGGTCACAACCTTCCAAACTGATCCTCGAGATCGGCTCATGGCAGCATGCGAGATCTCGATCGAGTCATCTGCATGAACCACCTCTACCTCATCTCTATCCCATTGAATTAGACATTGATGCATTGTGGAAGGGATGCAGCAGTTGGCATGGATCCAATCTCTGCCGAGTAGGATGTTGTATGTACTCTCGCTGTTGACGATGAAGAAAGAGGTCGGTGTCAAACCCGGGGCTACGGGACTGTGTACATAATGTAGTTTAAATAGGATTAGGAGATAAAGCCTGTCTTATCTCTTATTTATATTGTTCTCTCCTCGTATGAGTAGGAGATAAAGCTAGTCGGTACAGAATGAAACTACTTAAGTTTTACTCGGGTACGATTCCTTAGCTAGTATTGGGCTAGGATTCATGTAACCCTGACCTCCTGGATATATAAGGGGGGGGCAGGGACCCATTCAAAACACAACATCAAATCCAAGGCAATGCAAACTACCATACAGGACGTAGGGTATTACGCACCTCGTGCCCGAACCTGTCTAAATCTTGTGTTCCTTGCACCTTCGAGTTCCTGATCTCGGCGTCTCCTCACCTACACTTACCACCTTGGGTATACCCCTCGGTGGGCAGCTGGTAAAACACCGACAGCTGGCGTGCCAGGTAGGGGAGCGCATTGAAGATCCACCAGCGAACTCGATGGCATCTTTCCAGTTCACCAGGTTAGTACCTTCTCAGGGTACAACATTTGTTTTTGGCTGTGGGTCTGCGTCATAGATGGTGCGGGCAGTTTCCGTCGATTCCTCATCGATATGGAGCCAAAAACTCCTGCGGCGGGTTTCATAGCGACCTCGACGAGTTCGTTGATAATCTCGATGACTTGTCAATCCATGGATCCGCTACAAGGATCGAGGAGTCTACTTTCAGCACGACTCCATCCAGCGCTGCAACAACCTTGCTCGGGTTGGACCCGTTCCAATCTGAGGACTCACGTAGCCGATCACGACTCGGTCCACGCAATTTGGTCACTGATCTTCAGGAGGTCGACGTCTCCGAGTCCCTCTCCACATTGGAGAAGGACTTGGACTCTCTACTCCAACTCGGAAAGCCCGAAGCCACCGTGCATCCGGGGGCTTCGGGTTGTTTTGGTGCCAACGGTCTGATGATCACCTCCACTCCGGAGGGGCGTTTCATGCATTGGAAGGGCATGAAATTTTCCGATCTATTCGAGGCCGAAGACCGACTTGTGGCACACCTCGAGCCCTTACCTTTTCAGGAGGGCAGGCCATTAGCCACTGTGGCAGAGGAGTCAACTGAGCTAGTCGACGCGAGCTCCGATGAGCTAATCTCACGCCAGGTGCTGATGGTGGAAGAAGGTGTGGATGATGGCGACTTGCCCATCATCGACTTTGATGCGGTATCTGAAGATGAGGCCTCAACCAATGCCGGCGATGAAAACGACGCCAATCTTGAGGCACGGAGCACCAGGAATAGAGCTCATGCAGCCCGCCGAAGGAGGGTCAATGAGCGCATGTGATCTATGCATCGCGAGCTTGACGCCGAATTCGCTGCCGTAAGCGAGCAGGTCTTCAGGACTCCGGTGGCCAACATCGCCAGGGTAACGGCTATACTCGAGCGCAGTAACGATCCAAACGTGCGTTAAGCACTTCATTACACACAGAGGGCTTGGATTCAGCTTGATCAACAAAACCCAGCATCTACCCTCAGGGAGGAATGCGTGGGCGAAAGCCGAAGCCAGGCTCATAGTTGAACGGTAGGCGGCCGTCCCCGACCTCAGCGCAGCAACAACGACAACGCTCGTGGGAGTCAGGCCCCTGGCGGGAGGCGGCAGCCACCTCCAGGGGGTAACCCGCGGCAGGCCAATCATCAGCCTCTTCCAGAAGACCTGTGCCAACGAATCAATGAAGGACGCGATGCGCGGTCTGTAATCGATTCCAGGTGCAGAGAGCGCGAAGTAGTTGAGACAGAAGGTACTGACTGCAGCGATCGTTTTCCAGCTTTCTCTGCACAGTTTAGCAGTTACAATTACCCTGAGGGCTTCAAGCTGATCGGCATCACCAAGTATGATGGCAAGCAAGCTCCTCAGCAATGGCTACGTTGCTACTCCACCGCCATTGAAGTCGTAGGGGGCTCCAACATCACCAAGGTCGTGTACTTCCTGATGGCTTTGGACCCTGCGTCACTCACGTGGTTGGAGAGCCTTAGCAACAACTTGATCGAGTCTTGGGAGTGGCTCAAGAAGGTCTTCATCGACAACTTCCAGGGGGCGATCACTCGCGCAGGTACTTGTCATGATCTTGCTCAATGTAAACAGGAGCGTAATGAGTTCCTACGATCCTATACACACCGTTTCTTCGATGTCCGTGCTACCATTGCAAATATCTCGAAGGAAGACATCATCGACTGCTTCTACAACAGCATCACCGACCCAGGCATCTACAGAGACTTTGGGCGGAACTGACCAAAAACTGTTGCAGGGCTTCGTGATATGATGCACGACTAGTCCGAGCAGGAAGAAAAGATGTGGCGGTTCCTAAGGCGCAATGATAGCAACCTGAGGCGTCCGAATGACAACTGCAACGACAAGAGCCAGCCGGACTACTCGGGTCCATCCCGGAAGCGCAAGCCAGATGATCTCATCGCGGCTGTGGATCATCCCTCACGAGGCAAGAAGACAACGACGCAGGAAAAGTTCGAGAAGCTCCTACAGAAGAAATGCCCATGGCATCCAGGTGCCAATCATGCGACAATTGATTGCTACCACCTCCGGAGGACATTTAGCAATCCCGGTGGCGGCAAGAAGAACAAGAAGCCAGTGGACAAAGAACCCAAAGACGATGACCAAGGGGACCAAACGCACAACGTGAAGTTTCAGGATGCTTCAAAGACCGTGTCACACCCGATTTATAAGAACATAAATCGAGCAATCATATATGCGCCAGGATCAAGTCACGCATATATACAACAGATCATCAAGATATCACAACACATGTCACGATTAATGTTAATATAAATCGTAAATGAATCATAAATGAATTATTTTATTACAACCGAATCAAGAATCGGTTCAAGAGTTGCGGAAGCGTGAAAGAGATACATGAAGAGCTGGGCGCCACAGGGACGTCGACTGGGAGACAAACACCTAGAAGTCGTCGAAGCCGCTGACGTAATCCTCCACGTTGCCGGGCACTGAGCAGCAGTCGAAGATATCCAAAATAGAACAGAGGAGTAGAGAGGCAAGTGTGAGTACAAACTCGTACTCAACAAGTATAACACGAGCATGAGGCTCTAAGGTTAGCTGACTCAACTGCATTAGCTTTTAGTCTTGGCATATTTTATTAAAGCTAATTACTACAAGTGGATGAATTACCATAAGCCCAATTGCATAATAAATTAATCAATATTAATTAAGAACTATTGAGAACCATCCAAACCAAAACCACCCGGGGAATCGCCCTCGTCAAAGGTTGATAACCCCACTAATCAGACGGAGGATCTGGGCCGCTCATGACTGTGAGCACAGCTGATATATCAGTTTTACACTCTCGAGAGGTTGCACAACTTTACCCACAAGTCGTGAGCTACGCTAGTTGTTCATCACACTTCCTTAGGTGAGATGGCTAGCAAGCACACTACGAGACCGTTACAAAGGACCACGTTGGTAAGGTGTAACCGCTAAGGATTCTGGATCAGCAACGATGGGGCCCACCTCCGGGGGTACAAGACACACAGCACAGACCAAGCCGGAGGAGCAGGGACCATTGAAGCTTACCACCCCTCTTGCCCACGCAGGTAAGTTACTCCCGAACCAACACGACCTAATTAGTAAGTCAAGACCGTCCCATTCCAGTCTTGTGGTTGCGCGGTTGTCCCAGGTTGTCGCTCTATGAACCGGTCCTTATGGAGAGTGGCCAACCAAGCACTAAGCACCGTGCTGGCCCCCTAAACCATGTTTCTAACAAAAACATCTTTTAAGGAGACGTGAGCCACTCAAGCACACAGCACAGAGGGTCACTCTCAGGATTAAGTTGCATAAGACCATTAATCAAATTTAATTAAAAGGGACCAAGTGTGTTATAGCGCAGCAACCTAGCACAACTAACCAAAATGCAACCCAAAGGATATATATATAGGATATAAAGTGTCTAGGAAAGTCCTTATAGGTATACAGTACTAAAATGCAGTATGAAATTGTATTAAAAAGTGATAGGAGGTTCATGTTATACTTGCCTTCCTCGTACTCTCCTGGCTGCTGCTCAAACTGCTCAGAAGATGGCGGCTCCTGGTACTGGTCCAAAGGTTCCGCGTCTACTCACGATCATCAAGCATAGTCCAGACATACACACATGCACAAACCATAGCAAACTATAAGAAAACAGTACACCAATACAATAGAACAGCGCATGGAACTAGCCTAGAACTAATCTACGCGTTACAACGATCGCGTGGATATAAAGAACACCTAAAACGGAGCTAAAACGCGAAAACTGCGCTTAAAACAGGATCCAGGGACCTATTTGTAAGAAAAACAGGGCAACCAGGGGCCTCTGCACAAAAACCGAGGACTTAAACGCAATTAAACCCTAGATCCAGGGGCTAGCACGCAAAAACTCCAAAACTAGGGCTGAGAAACAAATTCTAGAGAGCTCGGGGGTCAAAAGGGAAGAAAAAGGACCTACTTGCAAATACTTTTGCTCTACGGGTGTACTGCGGGTTGAATCCTCAAAAAGGCAGGGGCTTCTTAACAAAAAGGCTAGCTGAAAGGGTATGATTTAATCTGGGCCCTCGGATCAGATCTGCACGGCCCAGATTAGAATCCATACGCGAAGGGGTACGCGCGATCTTCGGCCTTCGGATCAAGATCGAACGGTCCGGACCTATACTTAAATGGATCTAATCTAGACCACCTAATCCAGATCTGACGGCTCCGATTCATCCTTACCCCGAACCGGTACGCACGCTTTAGATCCATTGGATCTCGATCTTACGGTTCGGATCTAAGCGTGCACGATCTAATCTCCACCCTTGGTTGCAGATCGGAGGGCGCTGAGGGCTTCCGGCCGGTTCTGGCGGCGGCGGCTACGGATTACGGCGGAGGACGGCCGGAGCTCGCCGGAGACGCGCGATTGGGCACTTCCGGCCTCGATTCGGGGTACGGCTAGCACAGGAAGAGAGAGTGGATGACGACGATCTCGTCTGGGCAGCCAGCACGGGGGATTGGGGTTCGGGGTGATGCTCCCCACGGCAGAGGCGGCACGGGGTCGCCGGCGAACGGCACGGTCGGGGTTCCGGCTCGGGTTTGAGCCGAGCCAGGCACGGCGCAGCACCAGCGCGACCCTGGGATCCTACTGGGGGTCTTAGCACGGGCATACGGTACAGGAGGGGGGCGGTCGACGAGGAGGGTCTTACCCGCGGCGGTGAGGGGAGATCGGAGCTCGTGGCAGGAGGCCTTGGGGTGGGTTGCAGGGCTCCAGGTGCCTCGGTCGGCGGCGCCCACAGGTGAGGAAGGTTGTGCCGGGTTTGGGGAGACCGAAGACGCGCCGGCGAGGGTGAATTTGGCGGCGCAGGGGGCGGCAACGGCGGCGGTGCCGTAGCCCTGCTCCCACGTGGCCGGCGGGGTGCTAGGGTTGAAGGCGGCGGCGCACGGGTGGGGGATGGGAGCGCAGGGTTTGGGGGGTCCCACTTATGGGGCGGCGGAGCCCTTGGCGTGCGGGCCCAGGCGCGGGCGGCGCGAACATCCCGGCGGCAGAGCTGCTCGGCCGTTGCGGAGGGGAGAGGAGAAGAAGCTGACCCGTGGGTCCCGGCTGGCAGAGGGAGAGGAAAGGAGAGCGGGGAAAACGAGCGCTGGCTCGGGCTGGGGAGGGGTGGGCCGGGGCGCGGCCCACGCGGGGGAAAAGAGGAAGAGGGATGCTGGGCCTCGGGTGGCCCATGCGGGAAGGGAAAAAGGGGCCCGGGATGGAAAGGGGAGAGAGGAGGAGAGGAGTGCTGGGCTGGGCTGCCTTCTTTCTTTCCTTCTCCTTTTCTTCTTTTGTTTTTCTAACTCACTAATTCAAACAAACTATTTGAATTCAAACTACAATTTGAATTCAAATCTATAAATTCAACACAATTAAAACAATGCTGCGGTATGAATGCACAAACACTTTAATCCTATGATATATTTTATTTCCTTATGTTATAAATTGCTTTAAATGTCACAAAAATTAAAGAAAAGCCTGGAAAATTTATTTAAGTCCAAATAAATTCATTAAAAATTAAATAATTTACCTTAGGGTGTTACAGACCGTCAATGTCATCTTCGGGGGGATGGAGACTTCGGTTCCAGGCGGGAACAAAAACTGCTTCTCCGGGAGATCATGTCCGTCGAGCCGACGGTACCACAACCACTCCGTTGGTCGGAGGTCCCCATCTTGTTTTCCCGTGATGACCAGTGGACAAGCTTCTCGGAGCCCGGTAAGATCCCCTTGGTCCTAGATCCGATGGTGGCAGAGGTCAGGCTCACCAAGGTGCTCATCGACGGCGGGAGTGATCTCAACCTCATCTTCGTTAGCACTTTGAGAAAGATGGGTTTGGATGTCACGGACATGCTGGTTCCGAGCAAGTCTCCTTTCTATGGCATCGTCCCAGGTAATGCGGCGCACCTACTTGGCACGGTGGTTCTTCTAGTCACCTTCGGCACGAGGGAGAACTACCGCACCGAGTTCATTAAATTCGAAGTTGCTAACTTCGAATCCTCTTATCATGCCATACTGGGCCGACCGGCACTCACCAAATTCATGGCAGTGTCATATTATGTTTATCTACTTCTCAAGATGCCAAGTCAAAGTGGAGTACTCACTCTCCGAGGCAATTTGAAGAAGTCATATGATTGCAACCAGGAGGCGATCCAGTATGCTTCAACTACGCATGTGCTAGATGCTTTAGGGGAAGTACTCGTGGCCGTGTAGTAGTGTGGCAGAACCAACCTGAATTATACCGACTCAAGTACGCGAGTCCTCACCGAAGGGCTTCCTCGTACTTCAAACGGTATAAAACCATTGGTCTGTCGGGTAACGTCCCGATAAACCACCGAACTCAGGATCCAACAAGGTACCTCACATGAAGGTGAGTCCAGAGATACAATGCCAAAATATCTTACACCACAGGTAGTTACATTACAACAGTGTACAAAACATCATTAGCTCCCACAGAGGAGAGATTATTACAAGACAGGTTTTTGTTTTTAGTCAAAGCAGCGGAATTTTGAAAAGCGTAGCCATTATACACGTCATCTTTACAGATATTATGCTAGCCCTGGCATAATATCACTCGGCGGAATCAGTGTTGGCCGGGGACGGATCCCATTCCACGGACCAACCATCAGGCAAAGGGTAGGGCCACGGAGTAATGAAAGCTGGCTCATCAGGGAGATTACCTGGATTAAATCAACAAAAGCAAGGCTGAGTATACTAATACTCAGCAAGACTTACCCGGAATTGGGTATACCTTAGCCCATAACTAGACTCATGATGGCTTTTAGCTTTGGGTAGGGTTTTCAGCTGAAAAGCAACAAAGAGTAGATCCTTAATTTCAGCTTTTAACTTTCAGATTCTAGTTGATTAACCATTCTAGGTAAGCACCTATAACTAGTCAAACATGGTAAAATCTTTATTCAAACATCATCTTAGATAATCACATAATTACTCTTATTACTCTATGTGGTAAAGGGAATAAGCAGTCTCATACATCGTGAGAGGCGGACGATTCTGAATCGAGATTCAACCCTTGCAAGGTAAACCTAACACACACGCTTGGAATACCACAGGGTTATTCCGAAGCAACCGTTTGCCTTTCATTCCGACTCGTGGATCAGGGCCACCACAAGCGACTGCAGGTCATACGCACTTCCAAAGTGCAGGAAGTACGTCTGTAGCGCGACTACAAAACCCGTACTCCTGGTTGCCCAGCAACACATATGCCTACACGTCGAACAAAGTAACCAAAAGAAGCAAATACATGTGGTGGGGGGTATGTCCACTCCTCGGGCCGATCGGTTACTAGGCTTACCGCTTACCATATTTCACGGCATGTGGCTAGTACTTTCAAACGCTTAACCACCGCTACCACACACTGCGACCTTAACAAATTCATCAACACAGACGGGGTATCATCTTGACCATGATACCACATAAAACTCCCGTCCGTCATCCTTATAGTGATAACAGGAATGTAAACATTACAATTCCTATATCGCGCGAGTGACAGGAAATCACTCGACTTCTACCGGTCCTATAAGCCGAGCAGCTAGTCGAACTCAAGTTCTAGTGTTCAATACATTGGTTCCTAGAACAATGCAACTAAGGTTTCCAAACAACTCCTAAGAACCTAATGCATAAAGATATACATAAATAATAATATAGGTTGCAGTGTAATAAGGTAGGGGTTATGTCCGGGGCTTGCCTTCGTTGGTGGGGTTGGGGTTAGTCAAAATATTTTCTTCCGAACCTTGGTTCGGGGCTTCAGAGAAATCCGTAACAAGAGTCCCGGGGTCTTCCAAACAAACTTCTTCTTGTTCTGGGATCAACTGATAATCCCCGTCAGCGAGAGTGGTCGAGTCTACATGAGATGCAAATTACAAGTTATGGAATGCCTTTACTTTTAGTTTACTTCCCGATAAAGTTGCAATCCAATATAAATAATATTTTATTTTGATATATTTCCCAATTACTTGTACTGGGCAGTCATTTATTGAGTATTAATAAATTTACTTAGATCCATTAAACAATAACTTTAGCTAGGTTAAGTGTTCAATTAGTAGCATGGAGCAGCAAGTGGTGGGGTTCCCATTAACAATTATATTAAAAGCTCTACATATTATCCTCTCAAGTTATATGATTTTTAAGTTACCATCACCTTCAAAATCAAATATATAATATCTAATTTAATTAACATCTAATTCATAGTTGAAAATTTGATAATATGTTGCACTAATACAAAACAGAACATTAATATATTTTTTCATGATTTTTGAATATATGAAAGTGGGTGTATTAATTATATTATGTAAACTACACATTATTTCTAACAAAATCTATACAACAAGGAAATATTACTGGAGTACAAGATTAATTATTTTTCTTCAATTCTACATGTTAAAAGAAAATTATTGGCACTGGTTTTACTAATTTATCATTTTTTTATGAATTACTATGTAATTCTTAAGTCTACAAGCAATTAACTTTGATATTTAAATTAAGTCATTAATCATTCAAAAACTGAAGTCGACCCTTAAAGCAAAGTTGCAGATCTTTGTTTAAAGATTCTAACAAAATTTAGTTTACCATTTTATGATTTTTCCTTAAAGAGATATGGCATTTCTAATCTGACAGCAAAAATTACATAAGGAGGTCCCTGGGCACTATTCCTCTGAGTCTAGGGCTTTGCAAGAAACCCCCTGGGTTTCTTTTCCTTCTAACCCGAGGTCCCTGGGCTGGGAACCGAGCAGAGCAGAGCAGTGACGGCCGTGTTCCGACGACGGTGGTCGCCGGCGGCGAGGTCCAAGGGCAGGAATCGGGTCAGGGGCTTACTGCGGTCGTGTTGGGCTACGTGTCGTGGACGAGGACGGCCGGAACAGTGAAGTTCGACTTGAGCCCGAGGTGACGGCGGCGAGGATGAACGCCGGCGAGCGTCGGGGAGGCGCTGTGGTGCACCAGAGGGTCAAGGGATGGGTCGGACAGCTTCAGGGGGATGATGTGGTTCTGTTAAGGGTGATGTGGTGGCTCAGGAGTACCTGCAACGAGCTGCCCACGGTGAGGCCGAGGGCGGCGGCGGATGGCGATCGTCGGCGACGAGGTTTCAACAGAAATTGGAGGACCACGAGTGGTCGGGGAGCACCAGTGGACTACGGGTAAGCTTGTGCAAGTGCTGGCTGGGGCGGAGGTGGTCCGGTGTGGGCTGTCCACGGGCGGGTGGTGCACGGCCGGAGAGGAAGAGGACGACGGCGACGGAATGCAGCTCGGTTACTGAGAATTGGACGCTGGGGTTAGCAAAACAGCAAATGGGTGTGGGTGTGGTGCTGCTGCACGCGAGAGATAGGGAGTTAAGGCACTGCAGCGAGCTGTCCACGACGGCGAGGAGGTGGCGGCCGGAGATGGCTCGGGCACGTCGTGGCGCGCGTGGGAGAAGCCACCAGGGGAGAGAAAAGAAGTCGAGACCGGGAGGGGAGGACGCGTGGATGAGTTCTGCAGCTGGAGGTGGCGCTCGGGGCGCGGGATCGACGGCGAGCGGCGGTGGCAGGAGCGGCGCAGAGAGGGAAGCGGCGCTTGCCAGAGGAAGACGAATCAGGGGGTGTCAGGAGGACTAATTCGTAAATTCCAAAGAGTTCAGGGACCCCACTGTAATCTAAAATTTTCCTACTGCTACCAAGGTCAAATGGAAAAGTGCTCAACATGAAAGTTGTAGAGAATTTCAAACTCTATAAGATTGCTTTAAGGTTCGAGTTCAAAATCTCAAAGAATATAGTTTTATTTTAAACTTTAGAGCGTCATTCAATTTATAAACTTTGTCTTGTAATTCAAACCAATTGTTTTAATGCTTAGGGTCTTTTTGCAAGTTTTCCTGCAGTAATCATGACTAGTTCTTTTTGCACTTTAGTCCTTAGGTAAAACTAAGTTTTACTTTTATCTTTTTACCATTTCACATGTAAGTCCTTATATGTTTGTATTAATTACATAAAGATCCTTAATTTCATATAGAGTCCATTCCCTTTTGTGTTTATTTAACTTTTGATCCTTTATTAGCTATAGCCACCTGAAATTTGACACTTAAGAACATTTTCACATACATTTGCACATGAGAATTATAAAACTTATAATTTACAAATGTACCCTTATTACTTTGTACAACTTGTATACTCTATATCCTGCTTATATATTACACCTAAACTTAGTATCTAGTTGACTAACTACCTGGATATCACAAGTAGCTCTCTCAAGCTGGGCTGGAGATCCCTTCAAGAAAAGCCAGCAAGTCGAGCATCCAGTTGACCGGCGACGTGGCCCTCAAGTCGATCCAGCTCCAGGAGGGTGACTCATCCAAGACCGCCGTCATCGGCGCGGGCTTAGATGAGAAATAGGAACTCATGCTCGTCAGTTTCCTTCAGGCTAACCGAGATATATTCGCATGGAAACCAGCGGACATGCCAGGGGTGCCCACGGAACTGATTGAGCATAGTTTGAATGTACACCCACAGGCTGTGCCCAAAAAGCAACGCCTTCAAAGATTTGCTCACGACAAGCATGAGGCAATTAAACGGGAAATAGCTAAACTCCTCGCGGCTGGCTTCATTTAAGAAGTCATTCATCCAGAGTGGGTAGCTAATCCCATCCTTGTAAAAAAAAGAATTATGAATGAAAAATGTGCGTTGATTACACCGATCTCAACAAGCATTGCCCAAAGGATCACTTCGGGCTACCGTGCATTGATCAAGTCGTCAACTCAAGAAGGATGATCAAATTAAAACTGCGTTCATCACCCCGTATGGGACGTACGCTTACAAAACTATTTCCTTTGGGTTGAAAAACGCAGGGGCAACCTACCAGCGCGCGATTCAGATGTGTTTTGCTGATCGGCTGCATCGGAACATTGAAGCTTACATGGATGACATGGTCATCAAGACTAGGAATCCCGACGACCTGATTGCAGACCTGGAAGAGACGTTCAGCAGCCTACGCAGGTTTCGGTGGAAGCTCAACCCAACTAAATGCATTTTTGGAGTACCATCAGGGAAATTGCTCGGGTTCATCGTCAGCAACTGGGGAATTGATGCCAATCCTGTGAAGATTATGGCCATCACTGATATGGGGGCTCCGGCCACAATCAAAGATGTGCAGAAGCTAACAGGCTGTATGGCAGCCCTAAACAGGTTCATCTCCCGGCTCGGGGAGAGAGGACTACCTTTCTTCAAGCTCCTGAAGTGCCAAGATAAGTTCCAGTGTATGGAGGAGGCCGAGCGAGCCTTGCAAGACCTGAAACATCACCTTCAGTCTCCTCCGGTCCTTACAGCACCATTGCCGGGAGAAGATCTACTACTCTACATTGCGGCGACAACTCATGTTGTCAGCAGTGCCATTGTAGTCGAGTGCAGTGAGGAAGGTTATGCATTTGGAGTGCAGAGGCCCGTGTACTTCATCAGCGAGGTACTCTCTGAATCCAAGGTACGATACCCGGCAGTTCAGAAACTCTTATATGCAATTCTGATTACATCGAGAAAGTTGCGCCATTATTTCGACAAGTACAAGATCACTGTGATTACGGATTTTCCGTTGGCGGATATTCTCCATAATCAATATGCCACGGGGCGTATATCAAAGTGGGCAGTGGATCTGGGGGCTTTGTCTATCGACTTCAAGCCACGCACTGCAATCAAGTCTCAAGCTCTAGTCGATTTCAAGGCTGAGTGGAGAGAGAATCAAATTCCAACTCCAGTCGACAAGCTAGAGCACTGGACCATGTACTTCGATGGATCTCTGAAGCTCGATGGCGGTGATGCTGGAGTCCTATTTATTTCTCCAAGAGGCGAACAACTGAAGTATGTCCTCCAGATCCTTTGGGAGGTATCCAATAATGAAGCCGAGTATGAAGCACTGCTTCACGGGCTACGTTTGGCGATATCACTAGGCATCAAGCGACTACTTGTATATGGCGATTCACTTCTTGTCATTCAGCAAGTCAACAAAGAGTGGGACTGCAACAAGGAGACAATGGACGCTTATGTACAAGAGGTACGCAAGCTGGAATATAAATTTTCCGGCCTGGAGGTTCATCATGTGGTACGGGAGCATAATGTTGGCACAGATATACTGTCCAAGCTAGGGTCCACCCGTGCACAGGTTCCAGTAGGAGTCTTTGTCTAGGAGCTGAAACAGCCATCCATCAAGTCCTCACCTCAGGTAACCACTGATTCTAGCCTTCATCAGCCTGATCGGGAGGTTATGACACTTGGAGAGGACTGGAGAGAGGCTTATATCGACTTCATCCGGGATCAAAGACTGCCCGCGGGTATGGACGCCAAAAGTGTAGAGGCAGCTCGTGTCATGCGCAAAAGCAAATGTTTCATCCTAGTCGATAGTAAGCTCTACCGGCGTGGCGCACGATCAGGGGTGCTCATGAAGTGCCTCACGAGAGAAGACGGCCACAACATACTGCGGGAGATACAGAGGGCGTTTGCGGCAACCATGCAGCTTCAAGAATGCTGGTGGGGAAGGCATATAGAGCTGGTTTCTGGTGGCCCACTGTAGTGTCCAATGCTGAGGACCTCGTGCGGAGATGCTAAAACTACCAATTCTTTGGCAAGCAGTCTCACGTCCCAGCTTAGAGCCTCATCACCATAACGACATCCTGGCTGTTCGCTTGCTGGAGCCTTGATATGATTAGGCCCTTCACAATGGCACCAAGCGGTTTCACCCATGTATTGGTGGCTATCGACAAGTTTACCAAGTGGATCGAGTACAAGCTGATAGCTAAGCTCACACCGGATCGAGTTGTTGATTTCATCTCCGATATCTTGCACCGCTTCGGCTTCCCAAATACCATCATCACAGACCTGGGTTCAAATTTCACGGCCAACCAGTTTTGGGTGTCTTGTGAAAATGCGTGCATTGAGGTCAAATATGTCTCTGTTGCACACCCAAGGGCCAATGGTCAAGTCAAGAGGGCGAACGGCATGATAATTGATGGTCTCAAGAAGCGACTTTACGATGAAAACAGCAAGAACGGAGGAAAGTGGATACACGAGTTGCCACATGTTGTCTGGGGGCTCAGGAGTCAGCCGTCCAAAGCCACAGGACAAACACCATTCTTCCTGGTCTACGGCTCTGAAGCTATCCTACCGGCCAACATTATGTGGAAATCCCCAAGGGTTGAAATGTACAAAGAAGGCGAGGCGGATGAAGCTAGGCAGTTGGAGCTTGACTCTGTCAAAGAGGCTTGCTGCACCGCTCTGGTTCAGTCAGCATAATACCTGCAGGGGATCCGGCGATATCATGATTGCAACATGATGGAACGGTCATTTAGTATAGGCGATTTGGTCCTACACCGCATCCAAGATGAGTCCGGCTTACACAAGCTCAACTCAAGGTGGGAAGGTCCGTTCGTCGTCAAGCAGGTTACAAGAGCGGGGTTGTATTGACTACAATACCCCGAGGGCGAAGATGTCCTAAATTCTTGGAACATTCAGAACCTGCGCAAGTTCTACCCATGAGGAAGCATGCGGGGATAGCTATTCTCCGGACGCCTAGGCGGCCTTTTTTTTTCCGAATCAATTTGGAGGCTACGTGTCACAAAATTCAGAATGTAAATTTTTCTGTTAAACAGACGGAGGCTACGGCCACGTTCATGTTTTATATAAATTGACTTCTTGTCATGAGTTTTGATGAAGGCTACGGCCACGTTCATGTTTTATCGACTTCTTGTTATAAGTTTTGACAGGGGCTACGGCCACGTTCAAGCTTTATAAGAATCGACTCTTGCCATGACCTTTGATGGTCGTTCACGATGATGATCGCATTTTTCCCAACAAGTTAGATCCGTTCGATCGGTTTATACCTAACTTGTTGGACGGGCTCACATGAGGAGCTATTTTGACTACGCCTAGAGTCATTGCACTCAGGGTAGTTTCGATTTCTTGCCATAAGCACGACAGTCACGTGACGATGCTCGCGTTCTTTCCTAACTAGTTAGACCTGCTCGTTCGAGTTATACCTAACTTGTTGGACAGGCTCACACGAGGAGCTATTTCAACTACGCCTAGAGTCGTTGCACTCAGGGTAGTTTCGATTTCTTGCCATAAGCACGGCAGTCACATGACGATGCTCGCGTTCTTTCCTAACTGGTTAGACCTGCTCGTTCGGGTTATACCTAATTTGTTGGATGGTTTCCTACTCGGAGCTACTTCGACTACTTCCAAGGTCACTGCACCTGGGGTAGTGTCTACTACTTAGCCTTTGAACTTGGATGACAATTCAGTCAAAGCACATACAAGTAGAGACATCAAAGACAATTATATACAAGGAAACGAGTACTTGTTTTTACATCTCAATCTTGCAGTACACTTTTTACTATCTGTTCTGCTACAGGTTGGGCTTCTTGGAGGTACTCGTTGAATTGTTCTTCAGAGCACTCCACGGCCACACCCTGCGCAAACACGGGGCCACGGGGCTGTGTACATCAAGGAGTCCGTATTGGGCTAGGGGATAGGACATGTCCTGTACCTTGTTTATGTTGTATTCTACCCGCATGCGGAGTAGAACTAGTCGATATAGAAGGAAACAACTTGAGTTGTACTTGAGTACGATTCCTAAGCTAGTATCAGGCTAGGATTCATGTAACCCTGTCCTCCCGGATATATAAGGGCGGGCAGGGACCCCCTCAAAACCAAGATCACCAGATCAACATCAAGGCAATACAAACCATCATACAGGACGTAGGGCATTACGCATATTGCGGCCTGAACCTGTCTAAATCTTGTGTTGTCGGCACCTTCGAGTTCCTGATCTCGGCGCATCCTAACCCAAAACCTACCACCTTGGGTATAACCCTCGGTGGGCAGCCGGATAAAACCCGACAGCTGGCGCGCCAGGTAGGGGGCGCGTCGAAGATCCATCGGCGAACTCGTTGGCATCTTTCTAGTTCACCAGGTGGCGGATTGCTACCTTCATGCATGTGCATCGGTGGATCGATTTATCGAGTTCGAGATCGGATCCTTCAGCGAACGGCTACATCGACCTCGACTACTCGGCTCGACTTCGCCTTGCGCTGCAACGTCGATGCACCGCGGCCGTCGACTTCGACAACCCGGTTCAACTTCAGCTTGTGCCGCAGCATCCGCGCGCAGCAGCGATGGGTTCGACTACTTCAACTTCGCGAGGACGATCGGCAGCTCGCCGACGATTACTTCAACTACTCATCTCGACTTGAAAACTAGTCGGAATCGACTCCGACTAGTCGAGCTTCATCAACAAACCATCGCAGCTCCGTTAACGAGCTCCTCGGCTTCGTCGATATTCATCCACGAATCAAGCTAAGTGATTTTTACCTTTTCTGACTTGTTCTCCATAGAATCGGCTACCCTTTCGGGTATGCCTCTCGATGGGCATGAAACCCTCGGAGGCTACGCCCTGATCGACTACTCCTGGGATGTTAGACCGACAGCCACAGCTTTGGTGCACCGAGTACTGGAGGCTCTATCACAGACTTAATGCACCGAGTGCTGGCGGCTTTGCCACGGCCTTAGGACACTGACTACGGAGGCTACGCCACAAGGTTGTGTTCTGAGTGCTGGAGGCTTCATGGGACTACACCCTATGGAAGTATAGATCTTTGCGTGTTGCCACACACGCACTCGCCGACTACTTATGCGTGTATGTCTCTCGATGGGTACGAAACCCTCCAGAGCTACACATCACCGACTACTTTATGCGCACCGCGCATCCTCTTTGTCGCATGACAACTTCTTTGTCTTCTCTTAACGGTTGCTAAAGTACTCGGGTAGCACACGCCTTAATCCGTGAAACCTCAACTCTTCTATAAGCCTATGCTCCTACGCGTGCATGCGGCAAAGTTCCCTACGCTATGGTCTACGGCCATCAGGGATCTGGTGATTAAATGTAACAGGCTAACTGCCCGGGGAAATTACATGGCCTAGCAAGAGCAAGACGCGAAATTTTTACACCGAATAAATTTTGGTTCCTTCATATTATTACTGAGTACTACTCGGTATCTTCGCATTATGCTACATAATGTATGCATTGTCTTTTTTCAGATCAAGCTTCGGCAACAACCCTCCAGGTAGCAGGGCGTGCCATCACAGTTCCGCTAGTTCCCAGGCTTGGGGGCTGGGTGATGCGCACTACTCGACATGGTTCCTTTGGCTCTCCTGGCTCGTAAGCTCGGGGGCTGGATGCTGCAAAACTACTCGAAGATGACTCATATGAAGACTGAGAGTGCAGAAGAAACCTTAAGTCACCGTGCGGTTAAATAAACCAGCGGGAGGCTTAATTTCACTATGCAGAAGGGGAAGAGTTTTTTTTTGGAATTTCAGAGTAATACTGCATGCCACGACTTTCGGATCCTTGTCTCCAAGTTTGTGGGATTTGGATTCAAGGCTCGGGGGCTGTGAGACACGTGGCATCGACTACTTATTTTTCGAAAGTACTCGAAGGATAAGAAGAAAAGACTCAAGACTAGTTTGACCCTCAGCTTGATTCTTCGATTCAACCTAAGGCTCGGGGGCTACTCCATATGGAGTGCGATTATTCATCGCACCCCATACAGAAGAAAGAATTCGGGGCATGAGCACCTCATAGCTTCGATGCAGTCAGAAGAGTACTCGAAGAGAAATTTCAAGACGGAGCTTCGAAAGAAGTCGAAGATTGCTTCAGAAGTACTCGAAGAGCCTGCAATACTCAGCTACGAAGAGCTCAGGGGCTTGTCAGACCCGGGGCCATGGGGCTGTGTACATCAAGGAGTCCGTATTGGGCTAGGGGATAGGACGTGTCCTGTACCTTGTTTATGTTGTATTCTACCCGCATGTGGAGTAGAACTAGTCGATATAGAAGGAAACAACTCGAGTTGTACTTGAGTACGATTCCTAAGCTAGTATCAGGCTAGGATTCATGTAACCCTGTCCTCCCGGATATATAAGGGCGGGCAGGGACCCCCTCAAAACCAAGATCACCAGATCAACATCAAGGCAATACAAACCATCATACAGGACGTAGGGCATTACGCATATTGCGGCCTGAACCTGTCTAAATCTTGTGTTGTCGGCACCTTCGAGTTCCTGATCTCAGCGCATCCTAACCCAAAACCTACCACCTTGGGTATACCCCTCCGTGGGCAGCCGGATAAAACCCGACACGTGGCTAACACACGCGACCGAGGCTTCAGTGAGGAAATTGACGACCTTCTGCGGCGCTCCGAGAAGTTGCTCCAGCAAGGGCCGCTGGCCTGCTTCACTGTCTTCTTGTGGTTCCACCATGTCCACAAGCTTCTGGGCGGCTCCCCTGAGGTCCTCCAGCTCCTTTTGCTGCTGCTCCTTCTCCTCGCCCAGCGTCTTGATCTGCTGATGGCAATCGGTGAACTGTTATTCAGTGTCGGCGATTACCTTCTGCAGCTTCTCGACATCATCTGTACGGTGATACAGCATATTCTTCATGTCAGTAAGCAACTCTTCTTTATATGTTAAGATTTTCCTAAGCTCTGTGGTGAAGATATTTTCAGAATCCAAGATAAGTTGTTAAGTGAAAGTACTCGAGGGAAGAAAGGGTTTGCCTTGGTGCGCCTTCTTTTGTTCCTTGAGTTGTTCCTGGAGCTCGGAGTTGGCCTTCTCGAGATTTGCGCAGATCGTTCTTGAGGAGCGACGTCTCTCGTGTCCACTCCAGCTTTAGTTTGTCAAGCTCTCTCTAAAGATAAATGTTCTTCGTCAGCTCTTCAGATATGCCTTTTTCCTTGGCAGCGAGCTCCTGGTGGCCACTCACGACTGCCTTCAATTTTTCAGTCTTCTTTTTGTGAGTGCTTGATCACATCCTGCATAAGGGGAAAGATTAAGACAAGCAACCCGACAACATATACTGGCAGAGGAGTTATCATGCCTTACTAGGGTAAAATTGTACATCTCTTTGGAGATCTTCTTGAAGTATCGAATGTTGTTGTCCGTTAGGATCGGATCATCCACCAGATCTGTGGTGATGATGTTCTGGTATCCGCGTCCGGTCACCAGTAGATCTCCAGGGCTCCTTGAGGTCCCTGCGGCTTCTTCAGAAGAAGGTTGTTGGGCTCCTGCAAGTCAAGATGCATTCAATACATAATGTTTGTGGTCTAAGCAGCTAGCCGTGGGCGGTCAGACACTTACCTGTGCCATCTGCAGGAGTGGACTGTGGTCTTGACTTGTTCTTCACCACCAGCTTTGGCTTCGGCTTGCTGGGGCTCGGGGGGTGGCAGGTCGGGCAGTGTTGTGTCCTCCTCGGGGGCTGGCTCCTTGGGCGTGGGCTCCTCTAGGGTTGGTGGCTCGGAGGTTGGGGTAGCTGCAGCAGGCTTTGGCTTGTGCCTCATGTCGCTTGCAGACCTAATGAAGTAGAATCAGTTATATTATTACACAAGTCGAGCAGAATAGGGTGTTCATTATGCAAGAAAAGATCTATACTTACAATGAAGATTTCTTCATGACAGCTTTCTTTACTCTTAGAGCCCGTGGTGTTTCAACCACGGTACTCATTGCTGGTGGCGGGGTTACACTAGCTGATGGCGTGGTGCCCACCACGGCAATGGTAACTGTCCCTGTTGAAGTAGTCTCTGGGTCCGTTCCCACCTCTTGGCGCTTGGGGTCGGGAGGAGAAGTAGATGGACTGCAAAGGGGCAATGTTGGCATGCAACAATACCGATATATGACAACTCAACAAGGCAGCACCTTCATACCTGGAGGACTCGACTACATGCGCTTTCCGTTTGTGCACTACCCGACGACCCTGCGGGACCAAAGGCAGAGCTTCGGTCAACTCCAAGGATGGTCCGGAGGAGTTGTTCCTTCCCGCCTCTCCTTCGGCTTCCCTTTCCGCCAGGGGGCTCCCACCTTCAGTGGACTCGCTGCCGGGCTGAGCCTCGGCTGCTTGAGCCCTCTTCGCTTCGACTGCGGCGCTGGGGAGAAGGTGGTCCTGTCGAGGGATGTCGGGTTGCGGTGGATAGCTCTGGTACAACTCTGTGTGTCCCTACAGAAGATTTTCAGTTAGTAGTGGCAGAACAGCAGAACTGGTTTTAAACAAAAAATTAGTCGAATACTTACCGGTTTCAGAGGATTTTGCATAGAAAACAACTGCGGGATGTAGGGAACGGCGTCTACATCCAGCAGCACTTGCTTGACCCGGATGAGTGCAGCGTCGTCAGTCAATTCTTCTGCGCACATCCGAGAGGGATCTTCAGCGCCTATGTACTCGAAGCCTAAAGAGTGGCGTTGTTGGATTGGCTGGATCCAGCGCTTGAAGAAAGAAAACATTACAAACACTCCGATTACTTCTATTTCTTTGTGAGCTGCTATGATGGCTAGCAACTCGTCGACTTGGTCCAGGTCTGCTCTGGAGAGTTCGGCGTTCCACTCTGGCCTCACAACAGGGGGTTTGCCGGATTTTTCAGGAAGCTGGGGGGCATGGTTTTCGATATAGAACCAGTGGTTCTTCCATCCAGGTACCTATCACCGGCTTTCTGTCGAAGCTGGATGCCGGCACCCCCTACAATGTATAGGTTTTTGGCTATGGGCTGTGGCTTTACTCGGAAAAGGAAGCGGAAAAGATCCCAATGGGGTTCGATTCCGAGGAAAGCTTTGCAGAAATGGATGAAGATAGCAATATGGCAAATAGAATTCGGGTTGAGGTGATGGAGCTCAAGCTCGTAGAAATAAAGAAGGCCTCGGAAGAAAGAGCAAGAGGGGAGGGCCAGACGCAAAATGGTAAAATATGATGATTTCGTCTACATTTTCCATGGGGAAAGGTTCGCAAAAAGAGGGGCGCCAGTTGACAAGACTCTTGTCTTGGAGCAAACCCTCGGAAACAAGTTTTTTGAGATTGTTGTTGGAACACTTACTGTGAGTCCATTCTCCAGACAGTGGCTACGCTTCCTTTTTCTTCCCATCCTTCTCGTTACATCTCTTGGGCGCCATTTCTTGATCCGCTTGCCACGAGTTGCTCGGGGGCTACGGAGAAAGCGGCAGTGAGATTTGGTTGGATTGGGGCTCTCAAAAGAGGTGAAGGTAGAGTGCGGCTCTGTTTGGGGGATTTGGAAAGTTCTTGGCGGATTGCAGATTGGAAGCACAGTTTTTACTTGGCGTTACTGCTGGGTTAAATAACTAGCGGTCGGATATAGTTTTACTGTTTCGAAGTTGAAGAGTCATTTCAGGGAACATTCGGAAGATGAGCGGTCATTTGGTGGATTGTTTAGATAAAATATTTGATTAATCATTTTTTCAGGGTTAACTGTGTGGCAGAACTGCCTGAATTATTTCGGCTCAAGTGCGCTAGTTATCGCTATACAGCCGATACTAACTCAACGCACTTCAACCGGAACAACCCATTGGTCTGTCGGGTCACCGCCCGATGCAACCACGGTTCAACAGGATCGAAGCAGGTTTACCTCGCACGAAGGTGAGTTTACAGTCGCACAACAGCTCATCAACTTTTAATTCACAGAGTACTAAACATTATTACAAACCGGTTCAAACTTAAAGTAATAAACAAATATTGTTTAAAATGGCAAGCTAAACATGCTTGTCAAGTTCACAGTGGAAGAGAAATTAACACGCGACTACACACGTCGTGAAGGTTGACATCACACTCAGCCCGAAGTATGACATCATTCAGGAGGGTCACTGCCAGCTGGGGACGGATCCCACTCCACGGACCAGCCAAACAGAACAGAAGTTGGCCATGTAGAACTATCCGTGGGGTTTTCAAAGGTCATACCTGAAAAATAGACTAGCAAGACTGAGTATACTAGTACTCAGCAAGACTTAACCGCTTCATTGTATACTTAGTCATGTAACTACACTCATGAAGGCTTGAAATGGTTCTGGGTTTAATTTTCATATTTTAGCTTTCAGATTCTAGTTTCATTAACCATTCTAGGTAAGCACCTATACTAGACAAACAGGGTAGAGATTAACATCCATCCAGATTATTCCATAATGGTTACTGTTCTTACTCTATGTGGCAGAAGGAATAAGCAGTCTCAATCTCCGCGAGAAACGGACGATTTTGAATTGAATTTCACCCTTGCAAGGTAAACCTAACTCACACGCTTGGAACATCCAACGATAGTTCCGAAGCAACCATTTGCCTTTTCTTACGACTCGTGGAACAGGGCCACCACAAGCGACTATAGGACCGTACGCACACCAATTGTGCAGGACATACGTCTGTAGCGCGACTACATGACCGTACTCCTGCCCGCTGCACGGAACGTACTCCCGCACGTCGGTGCGTGAGAAAAACCAAAATACGAGTGGTGGGAGGTATGTCCACTCCTCGGGCTGATTGGTTACTAGGTTTACCGCTTTACCATATTTCGCGGCATGTGGCTAGTACTTTCAAACGCTTAGCCACCACTACCACACAGTGCGACCTTATCAACTTTCATCAACACAGACGAGGTAACCTTTTGAGTCATGATACTGCACATCACCCCGTCCATCATCCTTATAGTGATTGCAGAATAGTAAACATTCAACTCCTATATCGCACGAGTGATAGGAAATCACCCGACTTCTGCCGGTCCGATTAGCAGAGCGTCTATGCGATAAGGATTCAGGCGCAATACATAGGTTCCTAGTGTCAATGCATCTAGGGTTCTATTTTAATGCCTAGACTTAATGCAAGATATAATATATAAGTATAAAATTGTAGTAAATTGAAATACTGGGTTATGCACCGGGGCTTGCCTTCTTGAGCGGGGTTAGGGTCAGTGGTGTCAGAGACTTCCGAACTTTAGTTTGGAGCTTCAGTTAGAGTCTCGACGATGCTCACTGGGTCTTCAGAAAACCCTGGCTCAGTTTCCGGGACTAGCTCGTAGTCTCCGTCATCGAGTGTCGTTGACTCTACATGATATGCAATGATTTGATTAGATGGTGTGGCAGAACCGCCTGAATTATTTTGGCTCAAGTGCGCTAGTCATCGTTGTCCAGCCGATACTAACTCAACGCACTTCAAACAGAACAATCCATTGGTCTATCGGGTCTCCGCCCGATACAACCATGGTTCAACAGGATCGAAGCAGGTTTACCTCGCACGAAGGTGAGTTTACAATCACAGTACAGCTCATCAACTTTTAATTTACAGAAACGTAAATATTATTACAAACCCTGTTCAAGTTTAATGTAAATTTATACAAACCGTGTTTAACACGACAAGCTACGTAGCTTGTCCAAGTTCACAGTGGAAGGAAAATAAACACGCGACTACGCACGTCGCAAAGGTTGACACTGTACTCAGCCCAAAGCTTGGTGTCACTCAGAAGGGTCACTGCCAACCGGGGACAGATCCCACTCCACGGACCAGCCAAAAGGAACAGAAATTGGCCATGCAGGGTTGTCCGTGGGGTTCTCGAAAGTCATACCTGAAAAGTTTACTAGCAAGACTGAGTATACTAATACTCAGCAAGACTTACTCGCTTCGTGGTATACTTAGCTAGGTAACTAGACTCATGAAGGCATTATAAAGGCTCTGGGTTTATTTTCAGCTGAAAAGCAACAAAGAGTATGATCTACTTTCCAATTTTAGCTTTCCAGATTCTAGTTGATTATCCATTCTAGGTAGGCACCTACACTAAGCAAGCAAGGTTGAGATTAACTTTCATCAAGACAATTCCATCAATAGTTACACTTCTTACTCTATGTGGCAGAAGGAATAAGCAGTCTCAATTTCTGCGAGAGACGAATGATTCTGAATCAAGTTTCAACCTTGCAAGGGTAAACCTAACTCACATGCTCGGAACATCCAAAGATCGTTCCAAAGCAACCGTTTCCCTCATATTCCGGGTTATGGATCAGGGCCACCACAAGCGACTGCAGGACCGTACGCACACCAATTGTGCAGGACATATGTCTGTAGCGTGACTATATGATCGTATTCCTGTCTGCTATGCAGAACGCACTCGGCCCGGTGGCATAAGCTACTAGCCATGCTTGTTTGTCTGCATCCGTTCCAGGGACTCCTCCAGCTGCCCTCTGTACTGAATGTACCGGATTACTACTGTCCGCTATATAAGCACACATATATCCATGCGCGATCTCCTTGGACGGCTCGGTGAAGAATTGGTGATCCACGGGATCACCTCCCACCTTGTAAACCATGTAGGCCGGAGAGCCATGTGACTCCGTGTAACACCCTAATGTAATTTTCCCTAATTTTAATGAATTTATTTGGGCTTAAATAAATTTTCCAGGCTTTTCTTTAATTTTTTGGGCATTTAAAGCAATTGATAACACAAGAAAATAAAATTAATTATAAGGTCAACTTGCTTGTGCATTCATGCTGGTGCATTGTTTTATTTGTGTTGGGTTTGAATTCAAATTTATTTGAATTCAAATGGAGTTGTTTGAGTGGTTTGAGTGTAGAAAAGAAAAGAAAAGAGGAAAAGAGAGCAGCAGCCCAGCCCAGCAGCCTTGGCCCAGCCCACCCTTTCTTTCCCCTCTTCCCCGCATGGGCCACCCAAGGCCCAGCACTCCTCTCCCTCTCTTTCCCCGCGTGGGCCGCGCCCCAGCCCATCGGCCGGCTCAGCCCATCGGCCGCCCGCACTTCCCCCTTTCTCTCTCTGGAGGCACGGCCCCGCGCGTCAGCGCCTTCCTCTTCCCTCCCCGTTCTTCTCCGGCGCCCAACTTCCCCCCGATATCCCCGGTGAGCTCCCTCCTCCCGGGCCCGCACGCCAAAGTAGCGCCGCCGCCCTACAAGTAGCCGCCCAAATCCCTCTGAACCCTAACCCTAGCCCGGCGTCGCCCGAAGATCTCCAGCGCCGCCGCCCTTCATTCCCCGCTCCGGTCACCTCGGCCTCACCGTGGTCCGGGCGCTCCGCCGTGCCACAGACCCCGGCACCCCCACGCTTGCTCCACCTCGCCATCAGGAAGCTGTCCAAGGCCTCTGCTTCGACCCCCGAGTCTTGCCCGTGCCGGAATTGGAACTGAAGCCGACGCCGGTGAGAGACTCCGCCCCTGCAATTCTTCATCGCCGGAGATCCCCAGGCTTCCCTAATCCCCCTGGCACCCTCGCAGGACCCCCGCACGTCGATCCCCGGTGGCCAGTAGCCTGGAAAGTCCCGGCAGCATCCCTCCCCGCGAGCACCCGATCCTCTCCGCCGCAGGACCTCGCCGCCGGCCATTTTCCGCCGCAGTTCCGGCCAATCTCCGCCTCGGTGAGCTTCGCCTTCTCTCCCTGGTTCTTTTGCACCGGATGCAGTAGCCCTTAGCCGCTCGTAGCACCCAGAACGCGAGCGCCGTCGTTGCGCCGTCGCCCCGAGCCGCTCTCACCGCCGTTCTGATCTAGTCATGCCCAAATCCTCCACCACGACTGCCCAGATGGGTTATACATGCCGCCAGCTTCCTCCAGGGCTTGATATCGTCCCAAATGGAGCCCGGACGGCCAAGATAGGCCATCGCCGGTGTAGCGCCGCCGCGGAAGCCAGGCTCCGGCGACCCCCCCGCCGCTCCGGCGCCGTTGACCCGAGCCGTGGAAACCCAGCCGCCCGATCCGTGATGGACGCGTAGGATTAGATCCCGCGTACCCCTTCGTTTAGAGCCTGGCAATCTTTCTAAAGAGACCCTGGAATTCTTGGAAATAAACCCGCTGTCCAACCCTAGCTCAAAAGTATTTGCAAACGAGTCCTTTTCTTTCCGTTTGACCCCCTGAGCTTCCTGGAGTTTGAACCCGCAGTCCAGCCTAGGGTTTTTAGCTAGCTAGCCCTTGCGTCTAGGGTTTATTTATGTTTAAGTCCTCGGTTTTTTTGTGCAGAAGCCCCTGTAAGTTAGTTTTTCTTACAGATATGTCCCTAGATCTTGTTTTAAGCGTAGTTTTCGCGTTTTAGCTCCGTTTTAGGTGTTCTTTATATCCACGCGATCGTTGTAACGCGTAGAATAGTTTTAGGCCAGTTTTATGTGCTGTTCCATTGTATTGGTGTACTGTTTCTTATAATTTGCTATTGTTTGCATGTGTGTGCATGTGTGGCCCATGTGTTGCTGTTACGATCGTGAGTAGACGTCGAGCCACCGGAGCAGTACCAGGAGCAGCCATCTTCCGAGCAGTTCGAGCAGCAGCCGGGAGAGTACGAGGAAGGCAAGTATAACATGAATCTCCTATCACTTTTAAATACAATCTCATACTGCATTTAATTCTGTGCGCCTATAAGGATTTCCTAGCCACCTTTATATCCTTTATATATATCCTTTGGGTTGCATTTTGGTTAGTTGTGCTAGGTTGCTGCGCTATAACAAATCTCGATCCTTTGTAATTAATTTGATTAATGGTCTTATGCAACTTAATTCTGGAGCCGACCCTCTGTGCTGTGTGCTTGAGTGGTTTGTGCATCCTTAAAAATATGTTTTTGTAGAAACATGGTTTAGGGGGCCAGCACGGTGCTTAGTGCTTGGTTGGCCACTCTCCATAAGGACCGGTTCATAGAGCGACAACCTGGGACAACCGCACAACCACAAGACTGGAATGGGACGGTCTTGACTTACTAATTAGGTCATTTTGGTTCGGGGGTAACTTACCTGCGTGGGCAAGAAGGGTGGTAAGCTTCAATGGTCCCTGCTCCTCCAGCTTGGTCTGTGCTATGTGTCTTGTACCCCCGGAGGTGGGCCCCATCGTCGCTGATCCAGAATCCTTAGCGGTTACACCTTACCAACGTGATTCTTTGTAACGGTCTCGTAGTGTGCTTGCTAGCCATCTCACCTAAGGAAGTGTGATGAACAACTAGCGTAGCTCACGACTTGTGGGTAAAGTTGTGCAACCTCTCGAGAGTGTAAAACTGATATATCAGCTGTGCTCACAGTCATGAGCGGCCCAGATCCTCCGTCTGATTAGTGGGGTTATCAACCTTTGATTAGGGAGATTCCCCGGGTGGTTTTGGTTGGGATGGTTCTCAGTAGTTCTTAATTAATATTGATTAATTTTATGCAATTTGGGTTATGGTAACTCATCCACTTGTAGTAATTAGCTTTAATAAAATTTGCCAAGATTAAAAGCTAATGCAGTTGAGTCAGCTAACCTTAGAGCCTCATACTCGTGTTATACTTGTTGAGTACTAGTTTGTACTCACACTTGCCTCTCTACTCTTCTGTTCTATTTTGGATATCTTCGACTGCTGCTCAGTGCCCGGCAACGTGGAGGATTACGTCAGCGGCTTCGACGACTTCTAGGTGTTTGTCTCCCAGTCGACGTCCCTGTGGCGCCCAGCTCTTCATGTATTCCTTTTACGCTTCCGCAACTCTTGAACCGATTCTTGATTCGGTTGTAATAAAATAATTCATTCATGATTCGTTTACGATTTATATTAATGTTATTCCTGACATGTGTTGTGATATCTTGATAATCTGTTGTATATATGCGTGACTTGATCCTGGCGCATATATGATTGCTCGATTTATGTTCTTATAAATCGGGTGTGACACTCCGCAGCCGCGAGCGCATAAGGCAGTGGTGGCCTAGCTTGGAATGGCAATTCCCCCTTGTGACTCCCTAAGGTAGGTCCCGTTTGAGAGTATTGATGCTTCATAATCTCCTGGACGATGCACAACGCAACGCGCTCGAAAGCATTAACCAAGCTCTCGGAATGTCGGTGTAGCGAGTGAGCCACCATGTAGTTTACTTCCTGCCGTAGAGCTCTGGTACAGTCCTCCGATGGGGTGGACAGATCCACTCCATCAAGGGCACCTTCGGGTGAAAACCCCTTCCACCTGATGCCGTGGTGGCGGGTCCTCTCGAAAGAGCCGATGAGATCGGCTTCGAATTGAGCCTTAATCTCATCATATCTCTGCTTATGTTTAGCAAACAGCTCCTCGTAGGTGATCGGTTCATCTCTCGCCATCCCGTCAACAGCAGTCGATGGAGTCGAAGAAAATGATGAAGTCGATGAAGATGATGAAGACGGCGAAGATGGTCCCACTGGGCGTTCCAGAATGTGTTGTCGGTCAAAACCCACCGGCGAGCAGCGACAAGCAACACGAGGAGCCGGGAGGCTCCTGGGACTGCTGGTGGGCCTTGGTCCCTCGGTCAATGGCCCGAGATCCGGCACACGCCCTGGCTTCTGGGTTATACTATAGAAACAGTATCCGTACAATTTCCACCGTACGGACGACGTTAGCATACGTTACATCTGCAACGTATTCACGGGGGTACTGTATAAAATGGGGGTATGAACAGCGATCACCATACCCTGTGCCGAACCATATACTCCCAATATGATCAACTAATCGTTGATATATTGGCAGCATCTCAAGTAAGCCAGTGCTTGAGAAACAGCGTTCGGTTCGCATCACCGACGGGAAGGCCAATCTCCCTCAGTTGGCTGAGGATCCTTACCTTCTTACCTTCTTGTCTCAACGTTGAGGAACAAAACAATACAACTAGATATCTAGGGTTGGTTGTGCTTGAAAATAAGTTTTGACAGAAATTAGTGCTGCAAGTTAGAATTGAACTATACACATATATGCTAGTAGCCACCTGATAATTCCCATATAACTCCCTAGGGCTTTACGATCTAAGCACCATCCTTAACGAATCCAACGTGATTTGTAAACTCTTTTGTTAAGCCAAATTTTATCCTGAAAATATTTTTAGGAGCTGCTGCAGTTGTAAGAGTAAACCTACAGCTCTGATATCAGCTGTGGCAGAACCGTCTGAATTATTCCGGCTCAAGTGCACTGGTCATCGCTATACAGTCGATACTAACTCAACGCACTTCAAACGGAACAACTCATTGGTCTATCGGGTCACCGCCCGATACAACCACAGTTCAACAGGATTGAAGTAGGTTTACCTCACACGAAGGCGAGTTTACAATCATACAACAGATCATAAACTTTTTGTCCACAGGATAATTAAAATTATTACAAACTGTTTCGAAACTTAAAGTAATACAGATATTGTTTTAAAACAACAAGCTATACAAGCTTGTGCTAGAGTAATAGCAGAAGAAAATTTACACGCGACTACACACATCGTGAGAGTTGACACCACGTTCAGCCCAAAACCTGGTGTCATTCTGGAGGGTTATTGATGGTCGGGGACGGATCCCGCTCCACAGAACTGCCAAACGGAACAGAAAATGGCCAGGCTGGACTATCCGTTGGGTTCACACCGGTCATACCTGAAAAATAGACTAGCAAGACTGAGTATGCTAATACTCAGCAAGACTTACCCGTGTCATGGTATACTTAGCCATGTAACTAGACTTATGATGGCTTGTAATGGTTCTAGGTTTAATTTCAGCTGAAAAGCAACAAAGAGTATGATCTAACTTTCTTGTTTTAGTTTTCAGCTTCTAGTTGCATTAACCATTCTAGGTAAGCACCTATTCTAGACAAGCAAGGTAGAGATTACATCCATCAAGATTATTCCAACAGGAGTTACTGTTCTTACTCTATGTGGCAGAAGGAATAAGCAGTCTGAATCTCCGCGAGAAACGGACAATTCTGAATCGAGTTTCATAACCTTGCAAGGGTAAACCTAACTCACACGCTTGGAACATCCAAAGATCATTCTGAAGCAACCGTTTGCCTTTCATTCCGACTCGTGGATCAGGGCCACCACAAGCGATTGTAGGACCATACGTCTGTAGCGCGACTACATGACCGTACTCCTGTCCGCTGCGCAGAACGTACTCCTGCACGTCAGTGCGTGTGAAAAACCAAAATACGAGTGGTGGGAGGTATGTCCACTCCTCGGGCCGATTGGTTACTAGGCTTACCGCTTTCCATATTTCACGGCATGTGGCTAGTACTTTCAAACGCTTAACCACAGCTACCACACACTGCAACCTTATCAACTTTTATCAACACGGACGGGGTAGCCTTCCTGTAATATCCAGGTAGTTAGACAACTAGATACTAAATCTGGGTGTATTATATGTAAGCATGTTATAGTGTATATAAGTTGTACAAAGCAATAAGGGTATATTTGTAAATTATGAGTTTTATAAATTCTCATGTGCAAATGTGTGAAAATGTTCTTAAGTGTCAAATTTCAGATGGCTATAGAAAGAAAAGATCAAAAGTTAAATAAATACTAAGGGGAATAGACTTTATATGAAATTAAGGACCTTTATGTAATTAATACAAACATATAAGGACTTACATGTGAAATGGTAAAAAGATAAAAGTAAAACTTAGTTTTACCTAAGGACTAAAGTGTAAAAAGAGCTAGTCATGATTACTGCAGAAAAACTTACAAAAAGACCCCAAACATTAGGGCATTTTATTTTAATAACACATAAAGTTTAAAATTTGAATTGTGTTCAAAAACTCAAAATAAAACCGTACCCTTTAAGATTTTAAACCCAAGCCTTAAAGCAATATTGTAGAGTTTGAAAAACTCTACAACTTTCATGTTGAGCACTTTTCCATTTGACCTTTGTAGCAGTGGGAAAATTTTAGTTTGCAGAGGGGTCCCTGGACTTTTTGGGATTCACAAACTAGTCCCTCTGACTCCAGTCTGCTTCTTCCTCCTCTGACCGCGCCGCTTCCCCCTTCTGCTCTGCTCCTGTCGCCGCCGTCCACCGCCGGCACAGCTTCCCGAGCTCCACCTCCAGCTGCTACACCATCTACGCGTCGCCCTCTACCTTCCCCACCTCGGCTCCTCTTTTCCCCTGGCCTCTTCTGCGCTCGCCACGCGCGCGCCGTCGCCGCTCGGCCGCCACCGAGTCGCCGTCGTGGCAAGCCCCCAGTCAAGTGCCCAGTCCTGCGTTAGCGCGCGCTTGAGCACTACAACTACCTCACCGAGCTGCTGGTAGCATTCTTCTCTTCTTTTTCCACTTCCACGCCTCGGAACGCTGTTGACCGTGCCACCCGAACGCCGGCGAGCTTGAGCTCACCGTCGACCCATCTCTCCACCGCTGCTCCGCCCATGCTGACCCAATCCTTAGCTCCACATCATCCTCGCGCAGCTTCCCGGCCATTTCCCTTTCCCACTTGAACCCCCGAGCTTCATTCCCGACGGCCGCCATCCGCCGCCGCCTCCTGCCTACCGTGGGCAGCTTGCTCCGAGCAACCCCGCGCCACCACGACCCACTAATCAGCACCACATCATCATTAGGAAGCTCCACGACCCACCAATTTGAATCCTAAGGCCTTACATCGGCTCCCCGACGATCGCCGGAATCTTTCCCTCACCGCCGCTGCTTCGGTCTCCGGCGATTCCTCTCGATCCAGCATATTTTCTTTCAATTGATGGCACGTACACGTTCCCCGCGACTCACTGGTTCTCGTGCGCAGGTTACTGGCCGATGTTCATCGCCGGAGCCTCGCCGTCGACGTTGACCCCGCCGCCGTCGTCTCGGGTCTCCATCGAACTCTACTCTTCCGACCACCTCAGCCCTCGACACGTGGTGCATAAGAACCCTCGTGAGCTCCTGTTCCTTTTCCTCCCCTTGGACCTCACCGCCGGTGACCGCCGTCGCCGGAACACGGCCGCCCTCTGTCCGGCTCTGTTCGGTTCCCAGCCCAGGGACCTCGGGTTAGAAGATTTAGAAACCCAGGGGGTTTCCTGCAAAGCCATAGACTCAGGCAAATAGTAACCAAAGGACCTCCTTATGTAATTTTGCTGCCCACTTAGAAATACCATATCTCTTCAAGGAAAAATCATAAAATAGTAAACTAAATTTTGTTGGAATCTTTAGACAAAGATCTGCAACTTTGCTTTAAAGGTCGACTTCAGTTTTTGAATGTTTGATGACCTAATTTAAATATCAAAATTAATTGCTTGTAGGCTTAAGAAATACATAGTAATTCATAGAAAAATGATAAATTAGTAAAACCAGTGCTGATAATTTTATTTTAGCATGTAAAATTGAAGAAAAATAGCTAGCCTTGTACTCTAGTATTATTTTCTTATTGTATAAATTTTGTTAGGAATAAGGAGTAATTTCCTTAGTATAATTAATAAATATAGTTCTAAATGTTCTAAAATCATGAAAATAGATTAAAGGTTCTGTTTTGTAATATTATCACATGTTATTAAATTTCCAATCAAAGGCTAGGTATTAAAAAAATTGGATATAATATAATTGATCTTGATGCAATGGTAACTTAAAATTGATATAAATAATTAGTATAGTCATTGTATAAAGCTTTTTAATATATACAATTATTAGGAACCACACCACTTTGTTTCCCCAGGCCACTAGTTAAAAACTTAACTTAACTAAGTTGTTGTATAATGTACCTAAGTAAACTAGTTAGTACTCGATAAATGACTGCCCAGTATCGGGTAGTTAAGAAATTTATCGAAATAAAATGTTTATAAGTTGGATTGCCACTTTATTGTGAATTAATATAAAAATATATACAGTTTACTTATAACATTGCATCTCATATAGACTCGACCACTCTCGCCGACGGAGATTATCAGCTGATCCCGGAACAAGAAGGAGGTTATTCTGAAGACACCGGGACTCTTGTCGCGGATTTCTCTGAAGCTCCGAACCAAGGTTCGGAAGAAAATATTTGGACTAACCCCAACCCCACCAGCGAAGGCAAGCCCCGGACATAACCCCTACTTTACTACACTGCAACCTATATTAATTACATATATCTGTATGCATTAAGTTCGTAGGAGTTGTTTGGAAAACTTAGTTGCATTATTCCAAGAACCAATGTAATGAACACTAGAATTGGAGTCCGACTAGCTGCTCTGCTTATAGGACCGGTAGAAGTCGAGTGATTTCCTGTCACTCGCGCGATATAGGAATTGTAATGTTTACATTCCTGTTATCACTATAAGGATACCGGACGGGAGTTTTATGAGGTATCATGGTCAAGATGATACCCCGTCTGTGTTGATGAATTTTGATAAGGTCGCAGTGTGTGATAGCGGTGGCTAAGCGTTTGAAAGTACTAGCCACATGCCGTGAAATATGGTAAGCGGTAAGCCTAGTAACCAATCGGCCCGAGGAGTGGACATACCTCCCACCACATGTATTTGCTTCTTTTGGTTACTTTGTTCGACGTGTAGGCATACGTGTTGCTGGGCAACCAGGAGTACGGGTTTTGTAGTCGCGCTACAAACGTACGTCCTGCACTTTGGAAGTGCGTATGACCTGCAGTCGCTTGTGGTGGATCTGATCCACGAGTCGGAATGAAAGGTAAACGGTTGCTTCGGAACAACCCTGTGGTGTTCCAAGCGTGTGTGTTAGGTTTACCTTGCAAGGGTTGAATCTCGATTCAGAATCGTCCGCCTCTCACGATGTATGAGACTGCTTATCCCCTTTATCACATAGAGTAACAAGAGCAATTATGTGATTATCAAAGATGATGTTTGAGTAAAGATTCTACCATGTTTGGATAGTTATAGGTGCTTACCTAGAATGGTTAATCAACTAGAACCTGAAAGCTAAAAATTGAAAATAAGGATCTACTCTTTGTTGCTTTTCAGCTGAAAACCCTACCCAAAGCTAAAAGCCATCATGAGTCTAGTTATGGGCTAAGATATACTCAATTCCGGGTAAGTCTTGCTGAGTATTAGTATACTCAGCCTTGCTTTCGATATTTTACTTCAGGTAATCCTTCTGATGAGCCAGCATTCATTACACCGTGGCCCTACCCTTTGCCTGATGGTTGGTCCGTGGAATGGGATCCGTCCCCGGCCAACACAGATTCCGCCGAGTGATATTATGCCAGGGCTAGCATAATATCTGTAATGACGACGTGTATAATGACTACGCTTTTCAAATTCCGCTGCTTTGACGGAGAACTAAAACCTGTCTTGTAATAATCTCTCCTCTGTGGGAGCAAATGATGATTTGTACATTTTTGTAATGTAACTGCCTGTGGTGTAAGATATTTTGGCATTGTATCTCTGGACTCACCTTCGTGTGAGGTACCTTGTTGGATCCTGCGATCGGTGGTTTATCGGGACGTTACCCGACAGACCAATAGTTTTATACCGTTTGAAGTACGAGGTAGCCTTCAGTGAAGACTCGTGTACTTGAACCGGTATAATTCAGGTTGGTTCTGCCACACTTCCAAATCATGATATAGCACAAGACCCTGTCCATCATCCTTATAGTGATTGCAGAATGGTAAACATTCAACTCCTATATCGAGCGAGTGACAGGAAATCACTCGACTTCTGTCGATCCTATTAGTAGAGCATCTATTCGATATGGACTCAGGCTCAATACATAGGTTACTAGGATTCATGCATCTAGGGTTCCATTTCAACTCCTAGACTTAATGCATAATATAGATATATAAGTATAAAACTGTATAAGTGTAGTAATTTAAAGTACTGGGTTATGCATCGGGGCTTGCCTTCTTGAGCGGGACTGGGGTCAGTGATGTCAAAAACTTCTAAACTTTAGTTTGGGGCTTCAGTTAAATTCTCGACGATGTTCACCGGATCTTCAGAAAACCCTTGCTCGTTTTCTGGGACTAGTTCGTAGTCTCCGTCGTCAAGTGTCGCTGACTCCATATGATATGCAATGATTCGAATTAGATGGTTCTTGATTAAGAATTTTACTTCAAAATAAAGTTGCAATCTAACAAATTGATACATACAATTTCATAAAGCAAGAGATTTAAATATAAATCTACTATTAATATATCTTAATTCAATTGACTGAATTAATTGAATTAGGTTAACAAGTTTGATTTTTATTTTGAAATCCATAAAGGATATGGCCTTGAATTTTTGTGGATAAGTTTTCTTCTAGCAGAGGAGCTTACTATGAATGTTTCATAATTTTCTGATAATAAACACTAGAGCATTTGAATTTAATTCAAATGTCAAGTTTAAATTCAAATCTTAAGCAAAAAAGTGTTATAAATTTTTTAAAGATTTACTATGAACTACTTTATTGCAGAACATCACATGGTAAAAAGATTTAAGTATGAAAACCTTAGTAACATGCTTGAATAAATTTAAACCATTTCAAGCTTGATTTGCATAAGTTTAAATTAATTCAAGCTAGGGTTCATTACTGCAGGTGAAATTTTTACACAAGCTCACTCATACCCTAAACAGGCTACTCACCAAAATTCACAAACAATAGAGCTAATATGCATAAGTTATACTCAAGATACCCTTTTTGCTAATCTTTAAAATAACTCTAAAAATATTTTTTTTCATACTGCACTTTAGTAACAAAAGTTGTAGAACTAAACTTTTGGAACACAACAAAACTAGTTTGGTAATTTTTGGATTTTTCTACAAATTCCTATGAATTTTACAATTTGGCTGATTTGAATTAGAGGGCGGGTACTCATTTCCTATAGAAAGGCCCCTGGAAAGATTCAAATCCTTGCAATTGGGTCCTTGGCCGGGCTACACAGGGATGCCGATCGGTGGCATCCAAATTCTGGCGAGGGGGCTCACCGGCGGCGAGGGGGAAGTGAGGGGAAAGGTTCAGGAGCTCACGGCGGTCACGGGGGGTGGCCGGTGTTGGGGAAGAGAGGGGCTGTGGCGGCGTATCGACAGCGAACAGGGGCGGGCGGCGGTGCTTCGAGGAACGGCGGCGGCGTTCTGGTGGCCGGAGGGTAGGAGAGCGGTGGGAAAAAGGCTAGACAGCTTCCACGTGATGATGTGGTGCTAATGGTGTGCTTGTCCGGGGCTGAGAGGCGACGGAGCGGCGGGACGACGGCGAGGCCGAGCGGCTGCGGAAGCTCGAGCTCACTGGCATAGTGGTCCGGTCGTTCTGGTGCAAGAGAGCAAAATTGGGCAGGCTGGGGAGCATCAGTGGGTAGCGGGGGTGCTTGTAGAGCACTGGATCGAGGGTGGGAAGCGGTGGAGGCGGCTGTCGACGACAAGCAGGAGCTACGGCGGAGCTCCGGCGGGGCGGCGCGCTCGGGAAGAAGAAGGACAGTGCAAATGTGGGTGCATGAACGCAAGAGAGAGTGCACTGGGAGCTCAAGGATGTACTTCAAGTCGAGGAGAGGGCACAGCGAGCGAGAGTTGCTGCTGTCAAGCCGGCGGTGGGTGTGGCAGCTCGGGGCGACGGCGGCGCGACGTGGAGGAGCGCGGAGAGGGCCAGCGTAGGCCGGGAAGCGGCGGGTGGGGTGTTGAGGCGGCACGTGGTGCGAAGGAAGGCGGCGCGGGGCAGCAGGAGCTTGGCACATGGCCGGCGAGGGCGGCGGGATCGGGCAGAGAGAAAAACAGAGAGAGGGGGATTGGATGTAGACGAAGGGGGACCTAGCTGCAATTTCCTAAAAGTGCAGGGACTCCACTGTAAAGCCTAGTTAACTTTCAAACCATAGCTCAAATGAAAATGTGCCCAAAAGAAAAAGTGTAGAGCTCAGCAAGACCTACAACTTTGCTTTAGGGTTTAGTTTTAAAAGAGTTAAGGATTTGAATTTCACTTAAAACTTGGCAAAATTTTAAACTTCAGAGAAAACCTATTTAAAATCTACACTTGAATCCTTTGGGGTAGTTTCACCTCTATTTGTGGTTTAAAAGTAAGTTATTACCTTTTTGCAAAACAACCTTCATATGTTTTGATTTTACCTCCCATTCTCACTCATTTTGCACCTAGGGACCTAAATTTTCCAAAATTACTAAAAGATCCTTTTGCCTTTGCATTAAAGTTTTAGCACACATACATAACATCAAACATACACACTTTATACTAGAATCTAGTGTATTTTAATCCTAAGTACCTGAATGTCACAAAACCCATCTTGCTCCACAGCCCACCTTTCTGGCCTGCCTAAATTATGCCGATAACAGTGTTGGAACTCTAAGAAACAAAATTCTGTTGCTCTATCCACTGCCGAAGCTGAGTATGTTGCTGCAGGTGCTTGTTGTGCGCAACTACTTTGGATGAGATTTACTTTGAGCGACTTTGGTTGCAAGTTTAGTAAGATTCCACTCTTGTGTGACAATGAGAGTGCCATCAAGCTAGCAAACAACCCAGTAAACCACTCAAGAACCAAACATATTGATATAAGACATCATTTCTTGAGAGACCATGAGACCGAAGGAGATATCGTTTTGATTCATGTGAGCACCGATAAATAACTAGCCGATATCTTCAGCAAACCACTTGATGAGCAAAGGTTCTGTACTTTGAGGAGTGAGCTAAATATCTTGGACTCTAATAACTTAGTTTGAGATCATGCACATGTTTGATTGCTACAGAGTAATTCCTTTTGAAAAACTTACTAGAATTGTTAGGAGTGTGATTTTCAACAAAATTTGAATCTTTTCTTACTTACTTGATACTATTGTTCCCATTGTTGATTGTTGGCTAGTCTCAAGCTAGTGAGTCTCTCACATCACTAGATCTCTCTATGGAAATTCAATCCTATCCTTCATTGAAATTCTACTCGGTTTGAGGGGGAGCCGGATACTCCGGACATATGTCCGGATACTCTGGGTGGGCCGGATATTTGTCCGGATACTCCGGTCGGTAAATATTGAGTATATTACCATGGAGGGGTTAGTTAGAACCGTTATTTCGCTGCTTTTTCCACCAACACCACTGCCCTTTCCTTCCCCTCTCCCTCTCTCTCGCCCTAGGGGCGATTTTCACCATCCCAACACACAAATCTTGCAAATCTTTGAAGGAAGGACAATCTCCTCTATGGAAACTCCAGGGAAGCATTGGATTTGAAGTGTCCCGCACGTTCAACTTCCCTTAAGGTATTCAAACTTTGAATCACCCGATCTCCCAGTGTAGTTGATATTGTTGAATATCCTTTAGGGCATTGTCTCCACTCATGTCTAGCAACTCATACCCCAAGTTTCATTCAAATCCCATGGTAGAATCTTTCAATTTCTTGAACCTAGGGTTTGGACCACAATGCCTGGAGACTCCGGATATTTGGCCTGGATACTCCGGACGGTTTGCTCCGATTATCCGAACATATACCCAAACTCTCCGGATATCAAGGATTCCAGCCATCATGTTTCTTTCCTGCTGCATCTAGATTAATCCTAATCGCTCAATCCTATGTCTAGGCTATGGGAAGAGAATGTGTGAGTGCTCCTACAGGGCAGAGAAGGCAAAAGTGTTGCCATGATCCGCAACTTCAAGTGCAAGAGGAATCCCCTCCAAGTCCTACTCTGAGGGAGCCACGACCTAACCATCGCCCCGACAAGGAACCTGTTAGCAGTAGACTAGCTCCATCTCGTGCATCTCGGCAAGCTCCTTACATGATGCCAAGCATGGCCGTGCCTCCTCCATCCTGGGCAAATCCAACTAGAAAGGAAATTGCTTGGGAAATCTGCCCTCGCACACCTCCACGTCTGCAAATAGAGTTTCAAGAAGATCAACACCAATATCCTACATGCCTGAAGCTCACCCATCCTCAAATTGTCCCCGGTTTTGCAGTTGAGATGGGGAGAAATTACTTCAAACAAACCGTGGCACTGAGTAATGCACGCAAGGAGGACGTGTATAAGTATGAGAAGTGTGAAGGATTGGAACAGCATTTTTGGTGCCAACTTCATCAAGACTTGTATTCCTCTGTGGTTTTGCACAAGGGAAAAGCTCCAATTGTTCCTTGCAAATATGTGGATTGGGCATATTTTGAGAAGTTCAATGATCCATTCTACAATCAAGCAATGAATAAGTGCAAAGAATTTGGTCTTTATTACATCATGGGGTTTCGATATGATTGGAATGAGGAGATCCTTGCTCAGTTTCATTCCTATCTCTACTATGATGCAACGAAGATTGCTTTCTTTTGGACGACCGAAGGGGTCAAGTGTGGAGTGGATTACATGACCTTTTCCCGCTTGCTTGGACTTGGCTCTGAAGATGAAAAGAGGGATCCTATTCATGTTGAGCATCAGTTAAAACCAAATCAATTACCCATTCTCTTCTACAATCCTTTGTTGGCTGAAGCCGGTAATGCAAGCACTCTCCAGCCCTTCTACTATGCGATGAATCAATTCTTTCGTACCACTATTGATGCCAAGGATGGAGATTCCACTGCTCTTCGTTACTTTGCTTACAATCTTCTTGCTCATACAATGCAAGGTGGAAGACCCTTGTGCATTATGGATTTCATTTGAAATGAGCTGCGGAGGACCATGAATGATCCATAGAAATTCCTACCATCAGCTCCATATATCATGTATATGATCGAGAGGGTCACCAAGGTTACTTTTCCTAAGGATTGCAAGCATGAGCCACTCCATCTTCGTCCTCACTCTGGGAATGCACCTCATGCACCTCCACTTCATGCTGGAGCCACTAGGAATCCATGATTTGATCCTCCTCCATCTACTGTTGGAGCTTCATCTTCCTCTCACCATGGGCATCATGACTCGTTCTTAAAGAGGGCAATTAAGAGCATTTTTTGCATGTGCAAGTCCATGTCACAGGAAGTCAATGAAACTCGTCGTCACATCATTGAGATCAAGAGTCATTTGGGGCTTCCTGCGGATACATATCATGAGTTGCTCGAGTTTGATGATCCGTTCATCGAGTGGGATGACGCGGATGAGGCCGCTATTGCTGCTGCTCATGCTCCTCTTCCTCGCCCATGTCGATGCACTCGTGCACCTACTCACTCTCGTCGTTCTCCTCCTCGTGGCCAAGAAATATTTGATGAAGAAGCGGTAACCGAGGAAGAAGAACCCCAGGACTATCGTGAGATCCCCGACTCGGATGAAGATGAAGACACCTCCACCGATGACACCCAAGATGATGATGAGTAGAAGACTTCTTTGCACTGTTCACTTCCTTTTTAGCATTTGATGACAAAGGGGGAGTGAAAATGACCTTTCATGTACTCATTTGGGCTTGGGCTTGTATCGAACTATGTTGCTTTATCGCTTCTGTTGCGCTTGAACTCATTCTTGTAAGGACTATGTGGTGTGAGAAAGCTTGTAATGTGTGCTACTCTATGCTTAAAACTGTTTGGATGTCACGTTTGTAGTTGTTTTAAGTCTCAGCTGTTAGTATGATTTTTAGTTGATATGTGATGTTTAGCTGTCTCTATGCTCTGTGTGCAGCTAGTCCGGATACTCCAGACATATGTCTGGATACTCCGGGGTTGAGTAGTAGGTTCATGTTCCTTTGAGTGAATATCATGTCATATGCATCACAAATTATCTTGGCACGCACTTGCTCACCCCGCTGTAGAATGTATAAAGAGCTTTCATGTTTTCTTCATAATGTGCCAACTTTGACTTCTGAGAAGTCAATTTGAAATTCAAATTCATGGCATACATTAAGGGGGAGCTCTTTATATGCTCAAGTTTACATCTTTATGATTAGAAAATGAGATACATGTGGGTTGTCATCAATCACCAAAAAGGGTGAGATTGAAACATATCTACGCCCCTTAGTGGGTTTTGGTGCTAGATGACAAAGCACATGTATATTTAATCGTGTTATCAAGCATGTGTGCAGGTGCTAAGGGTGAATAAGCAAAGCGTATTACATAGCATGACTATGACATTTCAAGTACTTAGGAGCTAGGCACATTAATTTCTGGTATGAAGTAGTGCTTAGTGGGTGTTTGTTTTGGATGAATGCCTTTAAAAACTTAAAAATACGTTAAAGGGTATTTTTGTAATATTGGAAAAATTAGGGTTCCTTTTGTAAATCATGCACAAATGGAAGGTAATTTCAAAATGTGTGAAGGGTTGATTTGCAATCATGAGTTTTTACTTTTTAACCACTGTAAGAAGTGTAAATACTCCAAGGTTTCAGTGAAAAGATAAAACCTATTTTGGATCTATTTGAAATTGAATGAATTGTTGGTTTTTAAAAATAATTTCAAAACCCTAACTATTTTGAAGTTGTACCCTAAAGCAAAGTGGTAGATCTTTTTAAGCTCTACACTTTTAATTTTGGGCATATGTTCATTAGAGCTATAGTTTGGAAGCAAATTTTACTTTACAGTGCACTCCTTGAAATTTTGCAAATTTACGAACACGTCCTCATCTTCTTCCTCCTGCTTCCCCCCTCTCTGTTTCTCTGCAGCACCGCCCACCGCCAAACACTAGCATTTTCCACGACCGCCAACTGCCCCTTCGCCGCTCTTCCTGCGCCACTTCCCCAGCTCACCCGCCTACCGCTTAATCGACCCCGCTGGCTCCTCCTCGCGCACACGCTTCGCGCTGCTTGCCGCCCGAGCCGCCACGCGCGCCGTCGACCGCCAGCAGCTGCTTGCTGCTCGCCCACGTGCCTCTTTTTAGTTCGAGGACGTGCCCAGTAAACTTCTTCTTTCTTCTATCCCCTCGCGCGCATCGCATTCCTGTTCTTTTCCCCGCTCGACTACTTCGCCGAAGCTCCTCCGTCCACCGCCGTCAGCCGTCTCCGCCGCTCCTCCTCTCCAATTTCGTGTTCCACCAGCACCACCGCATCTCACTGCCCCTTCCTGATCCGCTCTTCTTCCTCCTTCTGCACACGCGCAGCCCAGAATGCCGCGCCGGCGATCTCACTCTCCGACCGCCGTTCTAATTCTATTCGAACCGAAGTTCCACCCCTTCTCCTCCTTCGCCAAGAGCACCATCAGCACCACATCTCCATGCTGAAGCTCCCTGAGCAATTTCCTTCATCTTCCTGCACTCCAGTCGCTGGAACACCGTGGCCGCCCTCGGAACCTCGTTGCGCCGGCTTTGTTTCTAGTCGAACCGCCGCCTCTGAGCTTCCATTCTACGATTCCAACCACGCCAAATCCGCTGTGAGCTCCTGAACCTTTTTCCCCACTTTTCCCTCGCCGCCAGTGAGCCTCCTCGCAAGATTTTAATCACCACTGCTCGACTTCTTCTGTTCAAGTCGATTAGGAACCCAATTGCGAACCTATGTTTCTTTCTAGGATCTTTTCTATAAAATACAAAGAATCAATCGGATACATGTCTGTAAGATACACATCGATCGACTAGTTACACTGATGCACAGATCGGCTAAGGCAAGCCGATGCACACCTCAATCAGCTAGACAAGCTATCTGAATAGCATGCTGTGAAGTAGATCCGATCAGCTCTGTAGTAACCTTCACCAAATAGCCATTTTGAACAAAGTTTTTACACCAGAAACCCTACTTAAGTTTATTTCTTTCAAATCTTTTGTTTGTACAAAATAGTTGAGTCTTAAAATGATGTACTGAATGTAATCTTGTTGGATTGCGTCTTTATCATGAAAACAAAATAATAACCATTTGCTTCAAATCATTGCATATCATGTAGATTTGACGACACTCGCCGACGGTACCTACGAGCTAATCCCGGAACCCGGCGAGGATATTTCTGAAGCTCAAGTACACGTCACCAAGGGTCTTTCTGAAGCCCCGAACCAAGGTTCGAAGGATACTGATATCACTGACCCCAGCCTCACCAGTAAAGGCAAGCCCCAGTGCATAATCCAGTATTTTAAATTATGCACTTATACTGCTACATATCTATCTTGTGCATTAAGTGCTAGGAGTTCTTATGAAACCCTAGTTGCATGAAACCTAGGAACCTATGTAATGTTTCCATATCCTTATCGAGTAGATGCTCTGCTAATAGGACCAGCAGAAGTCGAGTGATTTCCTATCACTCGCGCGATATAGGAGTTGATTGTTTACCATTTTGCAATCACTATAAGGATCACGGACGGGGTTGTGTGCAGTATCATGATTTGGAATGGTACCCCGTCTGTGTTGATTAATTTGATAAGGTTGCAGTGTGTGGTAGTGGTCGTCAAGTGTTTGAAAGTACTAGCCACATACCGTAAATATGGTACGCGGTAAGCCTAGTACCTGATTGGCCCGGCAAGTGGACATATCCCCCACCACTCGAATTTTGGTTCATGTACACATGCACCGACGTGTCGGAGTACGTTCTGCATAGCAGACGGGAGTATGGTCATACAGTCATGCTGTAGACGTACGTCCTATACATTGGATGTGCGTATGGTTCTGCAGTCGCTTGTGGTGGCGTTGATCCACGACCCGGAATATGAGGGGAATGGTTGCCCGGAAAGGAAAGTTTCCGAGCGTGTGACTTAGGATCCCTTGCAAGGTTATGAAATTCGATTCAGGAATCGTCCATGTCTCGTGGTGATTGAGACTGCTTGATACTTCTGCCACATAGAGTAACAAGAGCAACAGTTGTTGGAACAATATTGATGTATGTTTTAATACCTACCTTGCTTGTCTAGTATAGATGCTCACTTAGAATGGCAATTGAACTAGAATCTGAAAGCTAAAATCTGGAATTAAGGACATACTCTTGTTGTTTTTCATCAAACGAAACCTAGAGCCTTTCAACCTCTCATGGTCTAGTTATGGGCTAAGTATACCCAATTGACGGGTAAGCCTTGCTGAGTATTAGTATACTCAGCCTTGCTAGTAATGTGGTTTTCAGGTATATCATTCGAGGACTCAGTTGCTAGTTCTCCGTGGCCCTGCTCTTTACCGCTTGGCTGGTCCATGGAATGGGATCCATCCCCGGCCGGCAATGATCCTTCGGAATGATGCCATGCTTTGGGCTAAGTATGGTGCCTGCTTTGCGATGAGTAGTCGCGTTGTTGTATCTTTTCCGCTGCCTTCTCTGAATAATGTCCGTTAAAACCTGAAATTTTGAACAATGCCTGTATAAATTTTTTCAGTTAGGTTTGCAGTACTCTACTAGAAACCAATTTGTAATATTTACTATAACTATGTTGTAAAAATGTAACGGTGATTGTATCTCTGGACTCGCCTTCGTGCGAGGTACGCTTGACGATTCGGAATCCGGTGGTTTCATGGGGACGTTACCCGACAGACCATTGGGTTGTTCCGTTTGAAGTGCATTGAGATCATGTCGCCTGTATAGCAATGGTCTGCGCACTTGAACCGGAATAATTCAAGCGGTTCTGTCACAGGCTGGTATTAGAGCTAACAAGTGTACACCGGAGATATGATTGAATTAAAAATGTTTTTAGTATAAAACTGGACCAACAAGGTGTTTTGTAAAAATTGCGTTGGTTTCGTTAAGGATTGTGCTTAGTACGTAAAGCCCTATGGGTTTATATGGAAGTTATCAAGTAGCTACTAATATATATATACAGTACGTTTATAGTACTACTCTAACTTCCAGCACTACATTTCCGAAAAAACTTACTTTCGAGCACAATTGACTTTATATTCTGTAACGACGCATTCGATGATGAGGTAAGAGGGTAAGGATCCTCAGCTAACTGAGAGAGCTTAGCCTTCCTATCGGTGATGCAAACCAAACGCTCTTTCTCAAGCAATGGCTTACTTGAGATGCTACCAATATACCAACAATAAGTTGATTATATTGGGAGTATATGGTTAGGCACAGGGTATGGTGATCGCTGTTCATACCCCCGTGTTATACGGTATCCCCGTGAATACGTTGCGAAAGTAACGCATGCTAACATCGTCTGTACGATGGGAATTGTATGGATGCTGTTCCTATAAGTGAACAGTAATGTTTGGGAACGCTTTCATGATGTGCTGGCATGAAAGGTTCATGATATATATGATTTTTCTGCAGGTATGCTAACCCCGATTCGATAGGTTCTGAATGAATAGGATCTCTCGACTAGCTATTATAGGGAGAGACGTATATATACTATGCTACCGAAATTAACCACATAAGTCCAAAAGTATTTGCTGATTGTTTTTGGTTGTGAGGACGAGTAGTACGTGCATGCATATTTCATGATTAAACAAAGTGAATGAATTAAATAGCTTGTTGTTTTAAGGATAGCTAGAGTGTTACTTATCATAAGTGCAGTATTGAAATGGTCATACAGACAGCCTTTGGGTTTAGTATCTTGGCATCTATTGTTTCATCCTCAAGATTTATATCATCCATCTGATTTCCAGCCTTTGTTATTACCGGAATTGGTTGTCTTGTTCCATTTACCTTGTGAGTTCTCAGCAGGGTAGCTACATTCCAGCTATTCCATGAGTCTGACTCACATTTTTCCCAAAGTTTTCTCAAAGCATTTTTGTTGAAAACTTGCAATCTTACCATCTGAATCTTTACTTCAGATGGCAGATTTTCCGAAGATCTTTTGGGACCACGAGGGACATGCTCATACCAATGCTTTGCATCGGGAGGGTTTTCCACGTCTCTTGTGGGAGTCACTTCAGTTGTTTAGCTACACCGAGCCACCGCAATATGATGGAGTGGAGTATAGTGAAAAGGGTGTTCCTCGGTGCAGAGTGAAGATGACTATTCCCCAGCATCCATCTCGATCCCTGTGGTAGCCCATTAAGATTGATGTGGTTGGTCACCATTTAGCAGACACTTTTGAAGCTGCAGCTCTTGAGGCTATCAACATTTTCTATGACCAGCATCCAGATGAAGTTGTCAGGTATCCTATTGGTTTGTTCCCTGCAGTAGATTCTCATGACCCCGAGTGGACTTTCCGTGTATCACACTTTGGACACTTACTGGGAGATTTGAAAGAAGAGACGCTACATGCTACAGTCAGGTTTATGAATGCCCAATACCGTTATCAGATACTTCAGCGTCACGGTATGAGCCAGAAAAAAAAATATAGCCCAAGGTTATCATAGAAACATTAACTGGTAGATTACTCAGATTGAAGAGCTCCAAGCCACGATCACCACTAAAGATGAGGTTATCACACAGCGGGACGAAACCATCATTCACCGAGAGGATCAGATCATTGAGAGTGATACATTAATCATTCAGCGCAATACTATCATCGAGTTTCTCCAAGAGCAAGTCCATGATCTTACTCTTGAGCTTGACGACGCCATCGCCCATATCGATATGCTTCATGAGCAGCCAGTACCTCCTGTCGCACCTGAGGAGTCTGAAAGTGAAGATGAAGAAGAAGACCCGGAAGAGATTGAAGGAGTTTCCGATCTTGATTCTAAACATGGAGATCCCGAACCTAATCCTCAGCCCAATCATTCTTCTTCTGGCAGCCAGTCATCTGTGGGCAACCTCGATGATTTCTAGCCTTTTCCAAATCGTCGACCTTCTAGATGCACTCAGTGTAGTATAGTGTGACATAGGGAGTGAGCAGTCTAGTTTGACCTAAGGGCCGCTTGTTGCATTATATGTGGCATGTATAGGCATGGCTTGATTTGTAGTTAGTAGACTACTGAGATGTAACATAGTAATGACCACCAGTTTATGATCTATAACCCCAGTTCCTGTCCGGTTATCTTTTGAGCTATCTATCTATTGCACTGTCTCCATATGTTTTATTTTTGTGCGGTATATTTTTGAGAATGGAAGCAAGTATTGGTGATTTCTAAGAGACATCTTCCATTTTTCAGATGGTTGGCACTATGCGTGGAACCCCTAAAGGTTTCAGGATGGACCAGGCTAGCGGTTCCCAAAAATTGCCACCACCACCACCACCAAATCTAACAGAAGTAATGACACAACAGACTGAACTCCTTGATCAGCTAGTGCAAGCACAGCAAAACCAGTTCCGTCATCAGCAATGAGGTCATGATGAAAATCCCTCTGCTAGTTACCAAGACTTCTTCAGCACACAGCCCCCACTTTTCCATAAGATCGAAGAGCCTCTTGATGCGGATGCGTGGCTCCGCACTATTGAGTCCAAGCTCGCACTACTGTCCGCACCATGCTCCGAAGCAAACAAGGCACTCTTTGTAGCACAGCAGCTTCGTGGCATTGCTCGCATTTGGTGGGATCATTATTATACCATGCAGCCAGAAGGGCACATCATATTCCTGAAGGGCTCATTGGGCGGAAGCTCAATGAATTTTTAGCTCTTACCCAGGGAACCCGCACCGTAATGCAGTATGCACAGGCTTTCAATTACCTGTGTCAGTATGCGGGTTATCATGAAAAAACACCGATGCCAAGAAGCGAGATCGTTTCCGTCGTGGCCTGAACACCAAGCTTAGGGAACGACTGAATCTTGTTAAGACAGACACCTTCAATGAGCTAGTCAACATGGCAATTAATCAGGAAGATTGCATTTTAGCCCATAGGGCTGAGAAGAAGCGGAAGATACCCACTGGACCCTCAAGTGCTCAACCCCCAAGGAATCGGTTAGTCTAGAATACATCTCCATGAGCCCCACCCCAAAACAACCAGTCAGGCAGATGGGTAGCTAGACCCCCTCAGCAGTCTAGATTTAACACGCCACCAGTGCCTCAGCCCCAACAGCAGCAGCAACAGCTTGGATTAAGGCCGAACTTTCCGCAGTTCAACCAGGGAAACAACAACAATTGTTGTTTCAATTGCGGTAGTTCGTCACATTTCATCAAAAATTTCCCTCAACCTAGGAAATCATTCCAAGGGCAGACTTCCAACCCAAGTAGCAAGGGCCAAGGCAAGAAGCAAACTGTATAAGTCCGCCAAGGAAGGGTGAATTTCACGACTCTCTCCGAACTTCCTAAGGGTGCACCAATAATGACGGGTACTTTCACTATACACCATCAACCTGCATTATACTTTTTGATTCCGGTGCAACCCATAGCTTTATCAGTCCAAAGTTTGGAACAAAAGTAGGCTTGGATTTCTATCATACTAAAGGAACATGTATGATAGCGACTTCTGGCGCTAAAATTGCTTCAAATGAAATCTGTAGAGATGTGCCAATTCAAATGGGTAGCAATCTGATAAAGACAGATTTAATTTTGTTAAACCTAGAAGGAATGGATATCCTACTAGGTATGGATTGGATGACTAGGCACCAAGTATCATTAGATATCTCTTCCCGAGCGGTTGAGATAGACTCACCTGATCACAGAGCTAGTATTCTATATCTTCCACAGCGAGAGTATATCAACTCTTGCGTTTATACCATAGAAGGGATCAAGCTTAAGGACATCCCTATTGTACGTGAGTACTCAGATGTTTTTCTGGATGATTTGCTCGGGATGCCTCCTGATAGGGACATTAAGTTTATTATAGAGTTGCAACCCGGTACAGCCCCCATCTCTAATAGACCCTATCGTATGCCACCCAATGAGCTGGCAGAATTAAAAGTTCAACTTTAGGACCTTCTTGATAAAGGTTTTATTCGTCCAAGTGCTTCACCATGGGGATGCCCAGCCTTGTTTGTGAAGAAAAAGGACCATAGCCTCAGACTATGTGTGGACTATCGCCCCCTCAACGCAGTAACCATCAATAACAAATATTCTCTTCCTCGCATTGATATCTTATTCGATCAATTAGCTGGAGCCAAGGTATTTTCCAAAATTGACCTTCGCTCTAGCTATCATTAGATAAAAATTAAGCCCAGCGATATCCCAAAGACAACATTCTCCACCAGATATGAACTTTTATGAATATCTGGTTATATCTTTTGGTCTTACCAACGCCCCAGCATATTTCATGTATCTCATGAACTCTGTCTTTATGCCGGAGCTCGATAAATTCATTGTAGTATTCATCGACGATATTCTGATCTATTCCAAAAATCTAGAAGATCATGCTAGACATCTTCATATTATTCTTCAGAGATTGCGAGAACACCACTTGTATGCCAAATTCTCCAAATGTGAATTTTGGCTAGATACAGTTAAATTTTTGGGTCACACCATCTCCAGTGACGGTATATCTGTTGATCCGAGTAAACTCTAGGAAGTGATGGATTGGAAGCCCCCTACTTTAGTCCTTCAAATCCGTAGTTTCCATGGTTTTGCTGGCTATTATCGTTGTTTCATCCCAGACTTCTCTAAAATAGCCAAGCCAATGATAGAATTACTGAAGAAAGGAGTTAAATTCTCTCGGAATGAGAAATGTGAAGAAGCATTCCATACTCTAAGAGCACACCTCACTACTGCTCCAGTTTTGGCTCAACCAGATAATTCCAAACCTTTTGATATCTATTGTGATGCGTCGGGCATCGGACTTGGTTGTGTACTCATGTAAAATAATCGAGTGATTGCTTATGCTTCACGAGCACTCAGGACTCATGAACAGAACTATCCTACCCATGATCTTGAGCTTGCAGCCGTTATCCATGCACTTAAGATCTGGAGACATTATCTTATGGGTACTAAGTGCAACATCTACACTGACCATAAGAGCCTCAAGTACATTTACACACAAGCAGATCTAAATATGAGACAAAGATGTTGGCTAGGGCTTATAAAAGATTATGATCTAGAAGTACACTATCATCCAGGCAAGGCCAATGTGGTTGCGAATGCACTTAGCCGCAAGGTGCATTGCCATTGTTTACCAATAGAAGCCTTCAGTGAAACTCTCTGCTGGGAAATGAGAAAGTTCAATCTTGAGATTATTCCTCAAGGTAGTTTGAATCATATAGCAGTTGAACCCACACTTCAAGATAGTATCATTAGAACACAACTACATGATGAAGGAGTCAAAATCATCAAGGAACAGTTAACCTAGGGAGAAGAAAAGTATAAGTGTTTTCAAGTAGATCACAAAGGAGTTCTATGGTTCAAGGGACGTATAGTTGTACCCAAGGACCATCAGCTTCGTAAACAAATTCTGGACGAGGCACATCTGTCCAGTTCTCTATGCACCCTTGCAGTACCAAAATGTATCAAGACCTGAGATGGAACTTTTGGTGGACTCGCATGAAAAGAGAAATTGCAAGATATGTCTCTAAGTGTGATATTTGCAAAAGAGTTAAAGCCAGTCACTTAAAGATTGCTGGTGTTCTTCAACCTTTACCCATTCCTTCTTGAAAATGGGAAGATATCAGCATGGATTTTATCGTTGGCTTACCCAACACTTCCCAGAAGCATGATTCTATCTGGGTAATCGTTGATCGATTAACCAAAACCGCCCATTTCCTTCCCGTGCATACTACTTATAATGCTAAAAAGTATGGCGAAATCTATCTAGACCAAATTGTTCGTCTCCATGGAGTACGTAAGATGATCATCTCTGATCGTGGAGCACAGTTCATTGCTTGTTTCAGGGAGCAACTCCAACACTCTCTTGGAACCAAATTAATTTGAAGCTCCGCATATCATCCACAAACGGACGGACAAATAGAAAGGATAAATCAAATCCTAGAGGATATCCTTTGAGCCTGTGTAATTCAATATGACAAAAATTGAGAAAAATGCTTAACCTTGGAAGAATTCTCCTACAATAATAGTTATCAGTCGAGTCTCAAAATGGCTCCTTTTGAAGCATTATATGGTCGCCGATGCCGAACTCCTTTGAGTTGGTCTCAAACTAGCGAACGTAAAATCTTTGGACCCGATCTTGTCACTGAAGCAGAAGAAAAAGTGAAAATCATTCAAAGTAATCTAAAGGCAGCACAATCTCGATAAAAGAGCTACGCGGACAAATGAAGGAAACCATTGCAGTTTGAAGTTGGTGACTTTGTATATCTAAGGGTATCTCCTACCCGAGGTGTTCAACGGTTTGGTATAAAAGGAAAACTCGCTCCTCGATACATTGGACCTTTTGAAATTCTTGAAACTTGTGGACCCGTAGCTTATCGTCTTCAACTTTCTCCTCAGCTAGCAGCCATTCATAATATCTTCCATGTATCTTAGCTTAAGAAATGCATCAAAGTCCCTACCGAGGTCATCAATTTCCAAACCATCAAAATCGAGCCGAACCTATCTTATACTGAGCATCCGATTAGAATACTAGATACCAAAGATAGAAGCACAAGGAGACAAACAGTCAGGATGTTTAAGGTCCAATGGAACCATCATACTGAAGAAGAAGCGACTTGGGAAACTGAATGTTTTTCTTCAGCATAACTTCCCAGACTTCCTTAGAACCAAACCAAATATCTAATCTTCCAAATCCATCTTGTTCCGGAATCTCGGGACGAGATTCTTTTGAGGAAGGGAGGCTGTGACAATTCAGGTACTTAGGAGCTAGGCACATTAATTTCTAGTATGAAGTAGGCTTAGTGGGTGTTTGTTTTGGATGAATGCCTTTAAAAACTTAAAAATACGTTAAAGGGTATTTTTGTAATATTGGAAAATTTAGGGTTCTTTTTGTAAATCATGCACAAAAGGAAGGTAATTTCAAAATGTGTGAAGGGTTGATTTGGAAACATGAGTTTTTACTTTTTGACCACAGTAAGAAGTGTAAATACTCCAAGGTTTCAGTGAAAAGATAAAACCTATTTTGGATCTATTTGAAATTGAATGAATTATTGGGCTTTAAAAATAATTTCAAAACCCTAACTATTTTGAAGTTGGACCCTAAAGCAAAGTGGTAGATCTTTTTAAGCTCTACACTTTTAATTTTGGGCATATGTTCATTAGAGCTATAGTTTGGAAGGAAACTTTACTTTACAGTGAACTCCTTGAAATTTTGCAAATTTACGAACACGTCCTCATCTTCTTCCTCCTGCTTCTCCCCTCTCTGTTTCTCTGCAGCACCGCCCACCGCCAAACGCCGGCATTTTCCCCGGCCACCAGCTGCCCCTTCGCCGCTCTTCCTGCGCCACTTGGCCCCCAGCTCACCTGCCCGCCACTTAATCGAGCCCGCTGGCTCCTCCTCGTGCACACGCTTCGCGCTGCTTGCCGCCCGAGCCGCCACGCACGCCGTCAACCGCCAGCAGTTGCTTGCCGCTCGCCCACGCGCCTCTTTTTAGTTCAGGGACGTGCCCAGTAAACTTCTTCTTTCTTCTGTCCCCTCGCGCGCATCGCGTTCCTGTTCTTTTCCCCGCTCGACTACTTCGCCGGAGCTCCTTTGTCCACCGCCGTCAGCCGTCTCCGCCGCTCCTCCTCTCCAATTTCGTGCTCCACCAGCACCGCCGCATCTCACTACCCCTTCTTGATCCGCTCTTCTTCCTCCTTCCGCACACGTGCAGCCCAGAATGCCACGCCGGCGATCTCACTCTCCGACCGCCGTTCTAATTCTAGTCGAACCGAAGTTCCACCCCTTCTCCTCCTTCGCCAAGAGCACCATTAGCACCACATCTCCACGCTGAAGCTCCCTGAGCTACTTCCTTCATCTTCCTGCACTCTAGTCACCGGAACACCGTCGCCGCCCTCGGAACCTCGTGGCGCCGGCTCTGTTTCTAGTCGAACCGCCGCCTCCGAGCTTCCCTTCTACGATTCCAACCACTCCAAGTCCACTGTGAGCTCCTGAACCTCACTTTTCCCTCGCCGCCAGTGAGCCTCCTCGCCGGATTTTAATTGCCACTGCTCAACTTCTTCTATTCAAGTTGATTAGGAACCCAATTGCAAACCTATGTTTCTTTCTAGGGTCTTTTCTATAAAATACAAAGAATCAATCGGATACATGTCTGTAAGATACACATCAATCGACTAGTTACACTGATGCACAGATCGGCTAAGGCAAGCCGATGCACACCTCAATCGGCAAGATAAGCTATCTGAAAAGCATGCTGTGAAGTAGATCCGATCAACTCTGTAGTAACCTTCACCAAATAGCCATTTTGAACAAAGTTTTTACACCAGAAACCCTACTTAAGTTTATTTCTTTCAAATCTTTTGTTTGTACAAAATAGTTAAGTCTTGAAATGATGTACTGAATGTAATCTTGTTGGATTGTGACTTTATCATGAAAACAAAGTAATGACCATTTGCTTCAAATCATTGCATATCATGTAGATTTGATGACACTCGCCAACGGTACCTATGAGCTAATCCTGGAACCCGCCGAGGATATTTCTGAAGCTCAAGTACACGTCACCAAGGGTCTTTCTGAAGCCCCAAACCAAGGTTCGAAGGATACTGATATCACTGACCCCAGCCTCACCAGTAAAGGCAAGCCCCGGTGCATAATCTAGTATTTTAAATTATGCACTTATACTGCTATATATCTATCTTGTGCATTAAGTGCTAGGAGTTCTTGTGAAACCCTAGTTGCATGAAACCTAGGAACCTATGTAATGTTTCCAAGTCCTTATCGAGTAGATGCTTTGCTAATAGGATTAGCAGAAGTCGAGTGATTTCCTATCACTCGTGCGATATAGGAGTTGATTGTTTACCATTTTGCAATCACTATAAGGATCACAGACGGGGTTATGTGCAGTATCATGATTTGGAATGGTACCCCGTCTGTGTTGATTAATTTGATAAGGCCGTAGTGTGTGGTAGTGGTGGTCAAGTGTTTGAAAGTACTAGCCACATACTGTAAATATGGTACGAGGTAAGCCTAGTACCTGATTGGCCCGGCAAGTGGACATATCCCCCACCACTCGAATTTTGGTTTATGTACACACGCACCGACGTGTGGGAGTATGTTCTGCATAGCAGACGGGAGCACGGTCATACAGTCATGCTGTAGACGTACGTCCTGCACATTGGTTGTGCGTATGGTCTGTCGGTGTTTTAGCGCCTGCCCACCGAGGGGTATACCCGAGGTGGTAAGTTTTAGGTAGGGTGACGCCGAGATCAGGAACTTGAAGGTGCAAGGAACACAAGGTTTAGATAGGTTCGAGCCACGATGTGCGTAATACCCTACATCCTATATGGTGGTTTGTATTGCCTTGGGTGTTGATGTTATGTTTTGAGGGGGTCCCTGCCCGCCCTTATATATCCAGGAGGACAGGGTTACATGAATCCTAGTCCGACACTAGCCTAGAAATCGTACTCGAGTACAACTCGAGTAGTTTCCTTCTATATCAGCTAGTCCCACTTCGCATGCAAGTAGAGTACAACATAGATAAGGTATAGGACACGTCCTATCCCCTAATCCTGTATGAAATATGTTATGTACATAGTCCCGTAGTCCCAGGTCTAACAAGCCCCCGAGCTCTTCGTAGCTGAGTACTGCAGCCTCCTCGAGTACTTTCGAAGCAGTCTTCGACTTCTTTTGAAGCTCCGTCTTGAAGTTCTTCTTCGAGTACTTTCTTGGCTGCATCGAAGCTATGAGGTGCTCATGACCCGAATTACTTCTTTGGTATGGTGTGCGATTGAAAAATCGCACTCCATATGGAGTAGCCCCCGAGCCTTAGGTTGAATCGGAGAATCAGGCTGAGGGTCACATTAGTCTTGAATCTTCCTTTCTTACTTTTTGAATAAATTCAAAAAATAAGTAGTCGATGCCACGTATCCCGCAGCCCCCGAGCCTTGAATCCAAATCTCTCAGGTTTGGAAATAAGGATCCCATGGTCGTGGCATGCAGTGGAAAAATGTTCCCATGTTAAGTAATTGGTGTGATGGTACAGATGATGGAAGTTAGATCTGGAATTCGAGAAACCCCTTTTTTTGGGATAATTAACCTTGAAAAAATGATTAATCGAATAATTTATCAAAAAAATCCACCAAATGACCCCTCATCTTCCGAATATTCCCTGAGAGGACTCTTCAACTTTGGAACAGTAAATCTGTATCCGGCCGCTGGTTATTTAACCCCGCGGTAACTCAGGGTAAAATCCGTGCTTCCAATCTTCAATCCGCCAAGAAATTTCAGAATCCCCAATCAGATCCGTGCTTCGCCTTCATCCCCATTGAGAAGCCCCAAACTAGCCAAATCTCTCTGCTCCTTTCTCTGCAGCCCCCAAGCTACTTGTGGCAAATGGATCTAGAAATGGCGCCCAAGAGATCCAGCGAGAAGGATGGGAAGGGGAAGGAGTCACAGCCACCATCTGGGGAGTGGACTTACAGTAAGTGCTCCAACAATGAACTCCTGAATCTTGTTTCCGAAGGTTTGCTTTAGGAGAAAAGTCTTGTCAACTGGAGCCCCTCTTTTCGCGAACCTCTTCGTATGAAAAATGTGGATGAAATTGTCTCATTTTACCAATTTTCTGAACGGGGTTTAGCTCTCCCCTCTTGCTCTTTCTTCCGGGGCCTTCTTTATTTCTACGGGCTTGAGCTCCATCACCTCAACCCGAATTCAATCTGCCACATTGCTATCTTCATCCATTTTTGCGAAGCTTTCCCTAGAATTGAACCCCATTGGGATCTTTTCTGCTTTCTTTTCCGGATAAAGCCGCAACCCACCTCCAAAAATCCATCCGTTGTAGGGGGCGCCGGCATCCAGCTTAGACAACAAGCCGGTGATAGATACCTTTCCTACAAATTCCCCTCCAACATTTCTGGATGGAAAAGCCATTGGTTCTACATCGGAAACCATGTCCCCCAGCTTCCTGAAAGATCCGGTAAACCCCCTGTCGTGAGGCCAGAGTGGAACACCAAACTCTCCAAAGGGAACATGGATCAAGTCGACGAGTTGCTAGCCATCATAGCAGCCCATAAGGAAATAGGAGTGACCGGCGTGTCTGTGATATTTTCCTTCTTTATACGCCGGATCCAGCCAATCCAACAACACCATACACTAGGCTTCGAGTACATAGGCGCTGAAGTTCCATCTCAGATGTGCACGGAGGAGCTAAATGATGACGTCGCGCTCATCCGAGTCAAGTGAGTACTGCTGGACGTGAACGCAGTTCCCTATGTCTCGGAGTTGTTTTCTACGCAAAATCCTCCAAAACCGGTAAGTATTCGACTACTTTTGGAATAAGTTCTGCTGTTCTGCAACCGCTAATGGAAAATCCTCTGCAGGGACACATGGAGTTGTACCGAAGCTATCCACCACAACTCAATATCCCCTGACCGGACCACCTTCTTCCCAGCGCCGCGGCTGAAGCGAAAAAAGCTCAAGCAGCCAAGGCTCGGCCCGGCGGCGAAACAACCGAAAGCGGGAGATCCCCGTCGGAAAGGGGAACCGAAGGGAAGGTGAAGGACAACTCCCCCGGATCATCCATGGAGTTGGCTGAAGCCTTACTAGTAGTCCCTCGGGGTCGTTGGGTAGTGCGCAAATGTAAAGCGCATGTAGTCGAACCCCCCAGGTATGAAGTTGTTGTCCTGTAAATTTGTCACATATCGAAGTTGTTGTGTGCTGACATTGTCTGGCAGTCCCTTGGCTTCTCCACCCGACCCCAAGCGCAAAAAGGTGACCGGAACCAAATTCGCTAGGGATGATGTTCCTGCAGGTGGCGCCGCAGAAACTGCTGGGATGGACCCTTCGACTGCCTCAGCAAAGATGGTGACCATTGCCGTGGCAAGCACCACGCAATCAACTGGTGTGAACCCGCCACCAGCAATGAGTACCGTGGTTAAAAAACCACGGGCTCTGAGACTAAAGAAAGCTGCCATGAAGAAATCTTCGTTGTAAGTGCAGATCCTTTGTCTTAATGCATATTCTGTTCTTGTAGAATTGTTTAATGATACAACTGATTTTGCTTCATTATGTCTGTGACTGCCCTGGGGTTTAAGCCAAAGCCTGTCTTGGCTACTCCAGCCCCTGAGTCGTCAGCCCCCGAGGAGGACACGACACTGCCCGACCCACCACCCCCCGAGCCCCAGCAACCCGAAGCCAGTGCCAGTGGTGAAGAACAAGTCAAGGCCACTGATGTCACTCATGCAGATGGGACACGTAAGTGTTTGACCTCCCATGGCTAACTGCTTAGACCACAAACATCATGTACTGAATGCGTCTTGACTTGCAGGTACCCCACAACCACTAACTGAAGAAGCTACGGGTACCTCAAGAAACCCTGAAGATCTGCTGGTGTCCGGGAAGTGGATACCAGAACATCATCACCACAGATCTAGTGGATGATCCACTCCTGACGGTCAACAACATGCAATACTTCCAGAAGATCTCTAAGGAGATGTACCAATATACTGTGGTAAGGCAAAATTACTCTTCTACCATTATACTTTGTCGAGTCGTTTGTCTCAGTCTCTCCCCTTATGCAGGATGAGGCCAAACTCTCACAACAGAAATCCGAAAAGCTGAAAGCAGTCGTGAGTGGCCTCCAGGAACTCCGAGAAAAAGATCAACGCATATCAGAAAAGAAGAATAAAAACATATATCTTCAGAGAGAACTCGACAAGGTGAAGCTAGAGCGGACGCGAGAAATGTGGCTCCTCAAGAACGATCTCCGCAACCTTGAGAAGGCCAACTCCAAGCTCCAGGAACAACTCAAAGAGCAGAAAAAGGCGCACCAAGGCAAGCCCTTTCTTCCCTCGAGTACTTTCTCTTAACAATTTGAATTGAGTGCTGAAAACTGTCGTCACCGTAGAGCTTAGGAAAATCTTAACATACAAAGAAGAGTTGCTTACTGACGTGAAGAATATGCTGTATCACCATACAAATGATGTCGAGAGGCTGCAGAAGGTGATCGCCGACACCGAACAACGGTTCGTCGACTGCCTTCAGCAGATCAAGACGCTGGGCGAAGAAAAGGAGCAACGCTAGAAGGAGCTGGAGCAGCTCCAGTAGGAGTTGGAGGACATTAAGGGGGCCGCCAACAGCTTGTGGACATGGTGGATCCACAAGAAGGTGACAAAGCAGACGGGCGATCCCTGCTGGAGCGACTCCTCGGAGCATCGCAGAAAGTCCTCAACTTCCTCACCGAAGCCCTCATCACGTGTGTCAGCCATGCGCTTAGTTTTGTAAAATCCTTTTGGCCTGAGGCTCAACTAGAAGTATTCGCAAAGGGTGTGGCTGCAGAGTGCTCCGAAGAGCAATTCAGTGAGTACCTCCTAGAAGCCCGATCTGTAGCGGAAAAAATAGTGGAAAGTGTAATACATGATTGAGATATTGTAAAAACAAGTACTCTTCTCCTTGTATATATCTGTCATTGATGTCTCCACATTTATTTGCCTTGTGACTTCTGGATTGTCATCCATGTTCATAGGCTAAGTAGCAGACACTACCCCGGATGCAACGACGCTGGAAGTAATCGAAGTAGCTCCTCATAGGAACCCGTCCAACAAGTTAGATACAATCCGATCAAGCGGATCTAACCAGTTAGGAAAGAACGCGATCATCATCGCAATGACTATCATGCTCATGGCAAGAAGTCGAGTCATATAGAACATGAACGTGGCTGTAGACTTCGAATTTAACGACCATCAAAGCTCATGGCAAGAAGTCGATTCATATAAATCATGAATGTGGCTATAGCCTCCGTATCTTAACAGAAAATTTACATTCCGGATCCTGTGGCACATAGCCTCCAAATTGAATTCGGAAGAAAAAAATCTAGGCGCTCGGACAACGCCTGTCCCTGCACGTTGTCTTTATGGGTAAAACTTACATAGGTTCTGAACATACCAAGAATTTGGGACGCCTTGGCCCTCGGGGTATTGTAATCGAGGTCTTGTAATCTGCTTGACAATGAACGATCCTTCCCATCTTAAGTTGAGCTTGTGTAAGCTGGACTCATCTTGGATGCAGCGTAGGACCAAATTGCCTATACTGAACGACCGTTCTCTCATGTTGCGGTCATGATATCGCTGGATACCCTGCAGGTATCGTGCTGACTAGATAAGAGCGATGCAGCGAGCCTCTTCGATAGAGTCAAGCTCTAACTGTCTTTGTTTCGTCCGCCTCGCCTTCATTGTACATTTCAACCCTTGGGGATTTTCACATGATGTCGGCCGGTAAGATAGCTTCAAAGCCGTAGACAAGGAAGAAAGGTGTTTGTCCTGTGGCTTTGGATGGCTGAGTCCTGAGCTCCCAGACGACATGTGGCAACTTGTGTATCCACTTTCCTCCTTTCCTGCTATTTTTGTCATAGAGTCTTTTCTTGAGGCCCTCGATTATCATGCCGTTCGCCCTCTCGACTTGACCATTGGCCCTGGGGTGTGCAACAGAGATATATTTGACCTTGATGCACGCATTTTCACAGAACTCCCAGAACTGGTTGGCCGTGAAATTTGATCCTAGGTCCGTGATGATGGTGTTTGGGAAGCCGAAACGATGCAAGATGTTGGAGATGAAATCAACGTCTCTATCCACTTGGTAAACTTGTCGATAGCCACCAATACATGGGTGAAACCACCTGGCGCCATTGTGAAAGGCCCAATCATATCAAGGCTCCAGCAAGCAAACTGCCAGGATGGCAGTATCGTGATAACATTGTGAGCTGGGATGTGAGATTGCTTGCCAAAGAATTGACAGTTTTGGGATCTCCGCATGAGGTCCTCAGCATCGGACACTGCGGTGGGCCACCAGAAACCAGCTCCGTATGCTTTCCCCACTAGCGTTCTTGAAGCTGCATGGTTGCCGCAAACGCCCTCATGAATCTCCCGCAATATGTCGTAGCCGTCTTCTCCCGTGACACACTTCATGAGCCCCCCCGATCGTGCGCCACGCCGGAAGAGTTTATTGTCAACTAGGACAAAACCTTTGCTTCTGCGCATGACACGAGCTGCCGCTGCGCTTCTTGCGTCCATCCCCGCTAGCAGTCGTTGGTCCTGGATGAAGTGGATATAAGCCTCTCTCCAGTCCTCACCAAGCATCATAACCTCCCGATCGGGCTATTGAAGGCCAGCATCAGTGGTTATCTGAGGTGGGGACTTGATGGATGGCTGCTTTAGCTCATGGATGAAAACTCCCACTGGAACCTGTGCACAGGTGGATCCTAGCTTGGATAGTATGTCTGCGCCAACATTATGTTCCCGTATCACATGATGAACCTCCAGGCCGAAAAACTTATTTTCCAGCTTGCGCACTTCTTGTACATAGGCGTCCATGATCTCCTTGTTGCAGTCCCACTCTTTGTTGACTTGCTGAACGACCAGAAGTGAATCGCCATATACAAGTAGTCGCTTGATGCCTAGTGATATCACCAAACATAGCCCGTGAAGCAAGGCTTCATACTCGGCTTCATTATTGGATACCTCCCAAAGGATCTGGAGGACATACATCAATTGTTTGCCACTTGGAGAAATAAATAAGACTCTAGCACCACCGCCATCGAGCTTAAGAGACCCATCGAAATATATGGTCCAGTGCTCTGGCTTGTCGACTGGAGTTGGGACTTGGTTCTCTCGCCACTCAGCTATAAAATTGACTAGAGCTTGAGACTTGATTGCAGTGCGTGGCTTGAAGTCGATTAACAAAGCCCCCAATTCCACTGCCCACTTTGATACACGCCCCATGGCGTCTTGATTGTGAAGAATATCCGCCAACGGGAAATCCGTAATCACAGTGATCTTGTACTCATCGAAGTAATGGCACAACTTTCTCGATGTAATCAGAATTGCATATAAAAGTTTCTGAACTGCCGGGTATCGTACCTTGGATTCGGAGAGTACCTCGCTAACGAAGTACACGGGCTTCTACACTCCAAACGCATGGCCCTCCTCGCTGCGCTCGACTACAATGGCACTGCTGACAACATGAGTTGTCGCCGCAATGTAGAGTAGTAGATCTTCTCCCGGCTGTGGGGCTCTAAGGACTGGAGGTGACTGAAGGTGTTGTTTCAGGTCTTGCAGGGCCCGTTCGGCCTCCTCCATCCACTATAACTTGTCTTGGCACTTCAGGAGCTTGAAGAAGGGTAGTCCTCTCTCCCCGAGTCGGGAGATGAACCTGTTCAGGGCTGCCATACAACTTGTTAGCTTCTGCACATCCTTGATTGTGGCCGGAGCCCCCATGTCAGTGATGGCCGTAATCTTCATAGGATTGGCTTCAATTCCCCGGTTACTGATGATGAACCCGAGCAATTTCCCTGATGGTACCCCGAAGATGAATTTAGTTGGGTTGAGCTTCTACCGAAACCTTTGAAGGCGTTGCTTTTTAGGCACAGCCTGTGGGTTTACATTCAGACTATGCTCGATCAGTTCCCTAGGCACCCCTGGCATATCCACAGGTTTCCGCGCGAATATGTCTCGGTTAGCCCGAAGGAAACTGATGAGCGCGAATTCCTATTTCTCATCTAAGCCTGCACCGATAACGGCGGTCTTGAATGAGTCACCCTCCTGGAGCTGGATTGTCTTGAGGGCCATGTCGCTGGTCGACTGGATGCTCGACTTGCTGGCCTTTCTTGTAGGGATTTCTAGCCCAGCTTGGGAGAGTTGTTGCGAGGCCACGAGTACTTCCCCAGAAGCATCTGGCACACGCGCAGTTGAAGCATACTAGATCGCTGTGACAGTTCATGTATTTGTAACGCTAGGCAAATATTTTGTTAGTGTGAAATATGTGTTTGTTTGTATAAAGCTTATGTGTGTTTATGTGAAGCTTTTTGAAAATTTAAAAGTGCAAATAAAAAGGGTATTTTCGTAATTATGGAAAAACTAGGGTTGTTTTTGCAAAATGAAATTTGATAAGAGGTAACTTCAAATTAAGTGAAGGGTAGTTTTGCAAATATACCTTATGTCTTGTAAAAAATATATATATATATATATATTTATCCAAAAATTTCATTAGAAATGTATGCGCCAAATCGTGTAAAAATTTGCGTAAAGTTGAGGGAATAGGGGTATATATGTAATTTTATAAAAGTACAAGTCCTTTTATGCAATATAGGTGATTTACAAGAGTAACTTTCCAAAATTACTAGAAGTAAAAAGGTAATAATGTAAGTAATCATGACTTACTTAGCAATTTGCGAATAGGCCCAAGGTTATATATAATTTATACTAACAATGACAAAGATGTTATAAAATTCAAATTTAGTCCAAGTCTTAAAATAAAACTTCATATTTTGAGTTTTGGAGTTCAAACCCTAAAACAAAGTTGTAGAGTTTGAAAAATTGTATAACTTTCATTTTGATCACATTTTTGTTTGAGCCCTAGAACAGTGGGTAAATTTGTTTTTACCAAGAGGTCCCTGTAATTCTATAAAATTACAAATGAGTCCTTGGGAAATCCCCTTTCTCTTCTTCCCCTGGCGCTGCTCAGTTTCTGCTCTGCAGCCGCCGCTGTGCCGACCATCCTTGCCACATCCTGCTGCAAGAATTCCACGCGTCACTACCCCTCAGCTCCTCCTCTGGCGCCTTATCTCTTTTCCCACCGGCGGCCGTTCGGTCCAATTCCGTTTTCCCCTTCCTTTTCTCTCCCACCGGCGACACTTTGCTCTGCCCCCAATCCTTAACTCCACCGGCCCCTCCCTCTCTCTCTCCTCCACGGCACAGGTAGCGCAGGGCGGCGCCCAGGGGCGCTCCTGCCCCGGGCAACAGCGGGCGAGCCAGCTCGAGGCGCGGGAGCAAGCTGGGCGAGCGGGCCCAGGTGCTGGTGCGGCGCCGGGTCGGGGCGGAGGCACGGCCTAGGCGGGAGCGCGCACAGGAGTTGGAGGCGAGGCGGTGGGCGCGGCTCCAAGCGTACGCGGCGCCTGCGGGCCTGAGCGGGGCGACGCGCGCGCAAGGCCGAAGCGCGGCCGTCCGGGGCAGGCGGTGGCGGGCCCCTGGCGGTGGCGCGCGGGGTGACCAGCGGCTTGGGGGCGCGCGGAGCGGGGCCAGCCCGGGCGGCGAGCGGCCCACGCGGGCGGAGCGCGCGGCCCAGGCGCGGGGCGACCGGAAGCCGAAGCGGGCGGCGGCAGTGCGCGGAGCACGCGGCTGGTGGAGCGAGCGGTGGCTCGGTCGGGCGCTGAGGCAGGGCGTGGCGCTAGCGGAGCAGCGTCCAGGTGTGCGCGGCCGCATGGCTGGCGCGTGGGAGGCCAGGATGGAGCGGCGTACGGCGTGGATAGGCCCGCGTGGGAGCGAGCCGGCGCAGGCGCGGCGGCGGCCTGGCTCGGCGGGGCGCACAGGAGCGGGGATTGCGCGGCAGCGGGCGTCGCGGGAGGCGAGCGGCAGCACAGGCGGGCGAGCAGCAGGCCCAGGAGCGGCTCGCGGGCATGCAGGCGCGCGTGGCGTGAGCAAGCGGAGGCCGAGCAGGCGCGGTTCGGTACGGCCGCAGGTGTGAGCGCGGCTGCGGCAGGCGGCCGTAGCCCAAGCGGCAGGCGGGCCGGTGGTGACCCAAGGCGGAGAGCGCTGGCACGCAGAACAGCGGTGGTGAGAGCGAGCAGCGCAGCCAAGGGCGCTGATGCGGCTCAGGCGCGCGGATGCGCAGGAGCACACGCGAGCCGATGGCACGGCGCAAGCGCGCGAGGTGCGGGAGTGGGCGCGAAGGCTGTGGTGCGCGTGCCGGGCGAGTTGGTGGCGGCGTGTGCTGGCGTAGCACAGTGTGGATGCGCATAGGTGCGGTGCAAGAGCGGGTCCGGCAGTACGGGTCATAGCGCGCTGGTGGACCGGATCGTGCGTGAGCTGCAGGGAAGCTTCAGCGGCCATGGTTGAAGTTAGTTAAGGAAGTGGTGCGTGGCGCTGATCTCCATGGGTGAAGCCGTGTTGCCCGGACGAGCGATTGGCTCATGGCGACGTCGAGCGGGTCTTGCGGATCATAGCGAGGAGGCTAGCTCTTGGCCGTCGTTGCGACCGGGGCGTTCATCGCTGAAATTACTGTGCATCTCTTTCCTTGCGTTCGTGCGCGAGTGATCCGGAGAGGGAAAGTTCCTGGCCGTGTCAACATGTTCCCTCACGCAAGCACAACCGCAGCACAATAACAACGACGACGACCCCACATCCGGCGACCCCGTCATGTCCCTCGTCACGACTGCAATGAACTGCAGCAGATGGAACTCGCCATCACCGTCGGTGAGAAACCAAGGGCCTTTCTGCGAAACTCTTTTATTATTTCATGTGTGCAAAGCAGCTAACTTATAAAATCCGTAGGAAATGATATAAAAATTGTAAAATGTCAAATGAAGATGTTATGGAATCCTTGTGAATAAATCTATGCAGTATGTGTATAATTTTATATGTGTTAGTAGAAAAATCTTGCTTTAGACTTTTGCCTATACTTGATAGGGTTAAATTCGTATTTGTAGTTGTACTGCTCCAATTGCAATGAATTACAATTCATTTATATAATCTTTCCAAGTTGTTGAAGAACAACATCCTTGGTAGGTTAGGCATCTAGGTATGAATTTCTGAAGTTACCCGTCAGGTTTTGCTCATGTGTTGTGTAGTCCTTAATGTTTGTGATGTTTGGTTAACCTTCATTTATATAGATGCTTATGCCTTTACCCTGGTTTTGATTGCAATCTTGCTAGAGCCCTTTCTATATAAAGATCTTGGTCATACCTTATGTATCGACTACTTAGTTGATATACCTTTGTAACTAGGCTTAGCAATCGGCTACTAGTTCAGCCGATTTTTGATAGGCGTAACCCTATCGGCCATAAGCCTTTTGACTTCTTCCCTGCCGGCAAAAGCCCCTCGGCCGATGTTAACCACCCTATCGGTCCGATCCAATGTTAGTGCCCTAATTGACCCAGTCCAATCTAGACAACCGCGTTGGCTATACGTCAATCGGTTGTTTTGTTGGTAAAATCGAACCAATCAAACACTAATTACTTCGGTTAACACTCTAGTCAAGAGTCGGATAGGCACATTCAATAGAGAACGTATTTATCGGCTAAGCACAGCCAGTACAGCATAGGGAATCGGCTACTTATGACGATTCACAAAATCTAACGCATGTGCACATATTAGCTCGACCGATGTTCACACTGTCGACTAGTTTACTAATGCACAATTAACTAGTTACATACCCTGATCGGCTAGCATGCTGATGTTCACAGGTCGACTAGTTTGTTAAGAATACATTTTGGCTATGCCGATGCGCATAGTGATTAACTAGCCATCCGATTTAGCTAACATATCGTCTGTACATAGTCAATGCACACACAATCTTAGAGTTCTGTTACCCTTTGATCTAAGCCGATTCCAGTTGTTTCCCCTGGCGGTCAAATATGGCCGGTCAATCCTTAGTTTTCCTATCCTTATCCACACACTGTTATCAGCCGATTTATCGGCTGAGAGATCGGCTATATGTTTGCCGGTTACATACCCTCAACCACATCCTCCTTAATCTAACTCCGCAATTATGGTCTCACTAACCTAGTTTAATATTAATATTCTGTTACATCTAAATCTTGAAATAGGTCTAACTTAGATAACCCCATCGGCTGTACGGCACTCAGTTGTTGTGTTAACGTAATCCAGCCGATGCAACCACACCTAGTTACCTAGGATAACACTTAAGCACATCTTAGTTAAGACACAATTACTTTAGGAAACACCCTTTGCTAAAGTAATCGATGTTTTCATCGATCAATTAGGAAACCAATGCACCTATCCATCGGCTACATAGGCCAAAGTATACAACTCTATATCAGTAAGATAACACAGTAGACACGCCTCTGTTAGACATGACCAAAGTACATCAATCGGCTAAACCTGATACATCCTCATCGGTTAAGGCCAAGAACCATACACCAACCAATTAGATAGCCAAACATGCTACCTAATGAAATTAGTATAGACGTTTAGGGTAATCCACCCTGTTGTTTAACGTAACTAGTTAATTTGGTTGATACCCGATAAATGACTGCCCAGTACAGGGTAGTTAGGTTGTTTGTCGAAATGTAATGTTCTTTTATTTAGATTGCAACTTTATTGTGAATTGAAATGAGAGTGTATGCATTCATTGAACTCCATCTTGCATATCATATAGATTCTACCACTCTCGCCAACGGAAATTACCAGCTAATCCCGGAATCAGAAGGAGGTTATTCTGAAGACCCCGGGAACTTCGTCGCGGAATTATCTGAAGCCCCGAACCAAAGTTTGGAAGATATTGACTTACTGACTTCAGACCCACCAATAAAGGCAAGCCCCGGACATAACCCCTACTTTACTACACTGCAACCTATATTATTTATGTATATCTGTATGCATTAAGTTCGTAGGAGTTGTGTGGAAACTTTAGTTGCATTGTTCTAGGAACCAATGTATTGAACACTAGAACTTGAGTCGACTAGCTGCTCTGCTTATAGGACCGGTAGAAGTCGAGTGATTTCCTGTCACTCGCGCGATATAGGAATTGAAATGTTTACATTCCTGTTATCACTATAAGGATACCGGACGGGAATTTATGAGGTATCATGGTCAAGATGATACCCGTCTGTGTTGATAAATTTGATAAGGTCGCAGTGTGTGGTAGCGGTGGTTAAGCGTTTGAAAGTACTAGCCACATGCCGTGAAATATGGTAAGCGGTAAGCCTAGTAACCGATCGGCCCGAGGAGTGGACATACCCCCCACCACATGTATTTGCTTCTTTTGGTTACTTTGTTCGACGTGTAGGCATACGTGTTGCTGGGCAACCAGGAGTACGGGTTTTGTAGTCGCGCTACAGACGTATGTGCTGCACTTTGGAAGTGCGTATGACCTGCAGTCGCTTGTGGTGGATCTGATCCACGAGTCGGAATGAAAGGCAAACGGTTGCTTCGGAATGACCCTGTGGTGTTCCAAGCGTGTGTGTTAGGTTTACCTTGCAAAGGTTGAATCTCGATTCAGGAATCGTCCGCCTCTCACGATGAATGAGACTGCTTACCCCCTTTATCACATAGAGTAACAAGAGTAATTATATGATATTCAAAGATGATGTTTGAGTAAAGATCCTACCATGTTTGAATAGTTATAGGTGCTTACCTAGAATGGTTAATCAACTAGAACCTGAAAGCTAAAAGTTGAAAGTAAGGATCTACTCTTTGTTGCTTTTCAGCTGAAAACACTACCCAAAGCTAAAAGCCTTCATAAGTCTAGTTACATGGCTAAGTATACCATGAGACGGGTAAGCCTTGCTGAGTATTAGTATACTCAGCCTTGCTAGTTGTATGTTTTTCAGGTGATATCTGTGAAGACCCTACTCTTTCCTTGCTTTGGCCCTGTGCTCTTCCAGATGATTGGTCCGTGGAATGGGATTCGTCCCCGGCCAGCACTGGTGGTATCGAGTGATGTCGTGCCTGGGCTTAGCCTGACATCCGTCTTGACGACGTGCTGTAGGTCATCACGTATGATTTTCGCTGCTAAAAACCCTAACTTTATCAGTTTGTATTGTTTTCTCTAAATTTGAAACTTTGCTCTATTATTGGAAACTATTGTAAAGTGATTCCCTGTGATGTAAAATATAATGGTGATTGTATCTCTGGACTCACCTTCGTGTGAGGTAACCTTATTTGATCCTGTGTATCGGTGGTTTATCGGGACGTTACCCGACAGGCCAAGGGATTATACCGTTTGAAGTACGTCGGAGCCCTCTGAAATGGACTCGCATACTTGAGCCGGTATAATTCAGGTTGGTTCTGCCACAGCTGGTATCAGAGCTATAAGGTTACCCTGGAGATACATTTTACCTTAAAAATGCTTTCAGTATAAAAGTTTGACCAACAATATATTTGGCAAAACTACGTTGAATCCGTTAAGGATTATGCTTAGTACGTAAAGCCCTAGGGTAATGCTTATAAGGGAAATAGAGGTGGCTATAATATATGTATATATAACTCTAACTACCAGCATTACGTTTCTGTCAAAACTTAAATTTATGCACAACCCAACCTTACATTCTGTAACGACACCTACGAACGGAGGTAAGAAGGTAAGGATCCTCAGCCAACTGAGGGAGCTTGGCCTTCCCGTCGGTGATGCGAACCGAACGCTGTTTCTCAAGCAGTGGCCTACTTGAGATGCTGCCAATGTACCAACCTCGGTTGACTACATTGGGAGTATATGGTTCGGCGCAGGGTATGGCGATCGCAGTTCATACCCCCGCATTTTGCGGTACCCCCCGTGAATACGTTATCTTGATAACGTATGTCAACGTTGTCTGTACGGCGGTAATTGTAAAGATGCTGTTTCTATAGTGAACAGTAATGATTGTGGACGCTTTCATGACATGCTGGCATGAAAGGTTCGGTATATATATATCTTGTGATTTTCTGCAGGTACACTAACCTCGTTGCGTAAGCTTGAACGTAAGAACGACTAGCTATTATAGGGAGAGACGTATTTATATTATGCCACCGTAACTAACCACGTAAGACCAAGGTTACTTGGCAGTTATTTTTGTTTGTGAGGACGTGTAGAAACGTGCATGCATCATGTCATCTTGGATTGCTTTGATTGTCTTGTTTGTTATGTTGATGTACTGAAACATGTGTTTGTATCTAAATGCCTGCCTAGACTTTGTGTTGTAGGAGTTAACGTAATATGCTAGATTAACTTAGTGTTAAAGCAGTCTTTGGTGAATCAAGTGGATTGGGTTATGTTTGGACCCTATCACCAATCTTAGCTTGACAGCCAAATCAAATCCTTGATTTTGCTTTAAATCTGTTTCGGCAGAACCATTGAACTTCTCCTTTGATGGTTAAACCTTGATGGTTATCATCAAACCCTTCAATCCATCATCTAGTGATTTATCTGTCCTCTTCTGATGTTGTACCATATCTTGTTGGCTATTCCAGTTGCAACATCTGAAGGTTGCACTTTCAAATTTTTGCTCAGATGATTTTGGATAAATTAAAAAGATGTATGACCATAATTACTTTTTGAATACAATCCTCCCGATAGAAGTTATGCATCATAACACATACCATCTTGGTTAGTGCATGGTGTTGCATCGTTATCGGAAATCCATAGACTAACTAACGGGTGTGCCTCCAGTGCAACTTTAGGTTGTCTTCGGTTTCCCTAAGTCTATCTTGTTGTTGTTGGCACTACAAGGTTGCTATTCTTCTTTTATGGTGGTGTTTAATCACATGATCATGTTGCCGTGTCGGAACCTAAGGCCTCATGTGCGCTGCAGCCATATGATTAAGCCATTAGGAGCGCACTGGCGACTAGGTATATGTGACGTAACCCCACTGCAATCTCTTCTTATGCAACCTTACTAGTGTCCTAACTTTTGATCCTCGCTCAAGGATATAGAACTACCCAGGTGTTAGTTACGAGCGAACGGTTATAGGGTGCGAATCACGAGCATCATCAACTCATGAGAGTATGCATCATACTTCATGCATTTCATATGTGCATACATTGCAAGTATCATCATCCTTGCATCATAAGGTATGCATCATTTGGTCAGAATCATGATAATTGCATTGTGTCTTATACATCATCTTGATCATGCATTGAATCCTCCATCCTCGTATTGCATCATCATTGCAATCATGCATCTCAACAGTGCATCATGTTCATGGTTATATACCAAGCATTGCATTCTAAGCTAGAGCATTTTGTCATTATACCTTGATTGCATCGGTCTAAATAGGCATGTTTTGCAATCAACATCATTCAACTTATTCAGATAATAAACTCTGAGCAGAAATGTTTCAAACATCACTTATCAATCTCTCGTATTATCCTCACTTGCTATCCATGAGCTTTGTGATGAATGTCGCCGACATTTGTCATCGTCATACGGTCATCTTAGTTCTGGGAAGACTTGACCTTTTCTCGTCAAACTCATCCATGTACCATCTATCCATGTTTTCGATATACTTATCTCGTCATACACCAACGGTGTTTACCATCAACATCAACCTTCTCTAGTGTGATTGTTTCCTCTTACTTTTGATGAGTGATTTACTTCTCTTTCCTTAAAAGTCTTTCGTCCGAATCTCGGGACGAGATTCTTTTTAGGGGGGAAGGTTGTGACAGTTCATGTATTTGTAACGCTAGGCAAATATTTTGTTAGTGTGAAATATGTGTTTGTTTGTATAAAGCTTATGTGTGTTTATGTGAAGCTTTTTGAAAATTTAAAAGTGCAAATAAAAAGGGTATTTTCGTAATTATGGAAAAACTAGGGTTGTTTTTGCAAAATGAAATTTGATAAGAGGTAACTTCAAATTAAGTGAAGGGTAGTTTTGCAAATATACCTTATGTCTTGTAAAAAATATATATATATATATATATTTATCCAAAAATTTCATTAGAAATGTATGCGCCAAATCGTGTAAAAATTTGCGTAAAGTTGAGGGAATAGGGGTATATATGTAATTTTATAAAAGTACAAGTCCTTTTATGCAATATAGGTGATTTACAAGAGTAACTTTCCAAAATTACTAGAAGTAAAAAGGTAATAATGTAAGTAATCATGACTTACTTAGCAATTTGCGAATAGGCCCAAGGTTATATATAATTTATACTAACAATGACAAAGATGTTATAAAATTCAAATTTAGTCCAAGTCTTAAAATAAAACTTCATATTTTGAGTTTTGGAGTTCAAACCCTAAAACAAAGTTGTAGAGTTTGAAAAATTGTATAACTTTCATTTTGATCACATTTTTGTTTGAGCCCTAGAACAGTGGGTAAATTTGTTTTTACCAAGAGGTCCCTGTAATTCTATAAAATTACAAACGAGTCCTTGGGAAATCCCCTTTCTCTTCTTCCCCTGGCGCTGCTCAGTTTCTGCTCTGCAGCCGCCGCTGTGCCGACCATCCTTGCCACATCCTGCTGCAAGAATTCCACGCGTCACTACCCCTCAGCTCCTCCTCTGGCGCCTTATCTCTTTTCCCACCGGCGGCCGTTCGGTCCAATTCCGTTTTCCCCTTCCTTTTCTCTCCCACCGGCGACACTTTGCTCTGCCCCCAATCCTTAACTCCACCGGCCCCTCCCTCTCTCTCTCCTCCACGGCACAGGCAGCGCAGGGCGGCGCCCAGGGGCGCTCCTGCCCCGGGCAACAGCGGGCGAGCCAGCTCGAGGCGCGGGAGCAAGCTGGGCGAGCGGGCCCAGGCGCTGGTGCGGCGCCGGGTCGGGGCGGAGGCACGGCCTAGGCGGGAGCGCGCACAGGAGTTGGAGGCGAGGCGGTGGGCGCGGCTCCAAGCGTACGCGGCGCCTGCGGGCCTGAGCGGGGCGGCGCGCGCGCAAGGCCGAAGCGCGGCCGTCCGGGGCAGGCGGTGGCGGGCCCCTGGCGGTGGCGCGCAGGGTGACCAGCGGCTTGGGGGCGCGCGGAGCGGGGCCAGCCCGGGCGGCGAGCGGCCCACGCGGGCGGAGCGCGCGGCCCAGGCGCGGGGCGACCGGAAGCTGAAGCGGGCGGCGGCAGTGCGCGGAGCACGCGGCTGGTGGAGCGAGCGGTGGCTCGGTCGGGCACTGAGGCAGGGCGTGGCGCTAGCGGAGCGGCGTCCAGGTGTGCGCGGCCGCATGGCTGGCGCGTGGGAGGCCAGGATGGAGCGGCGTACGGCGTGGATAGGCCCGCGTGGGAGCGAGCCGGCGCAGGCGCGGCGGCGGCCTGGCTCGGCGGGGCGCACAGGAGCGGGGATTGCGCGGCAGCGGGCGTCGCGGGAGGCGAGCGGCAGCACAGGCGGGCGAGCAGAAGGCCCAGGAGCAGCTCGCGGGCATGCAGGCGCGCGTGGCGTGAGCAAGCGGAGGCCGAGCAGGCGCGGTTCGGTACGGCCGCAGGTGTGAGCGCGGCTGCGGCAGGCGGCCGTAGCCCAAGCGGCAGGCGGGCCGGTGGTGACCCAAGGCGGAGAGCGCTGGCGCGCAGAACAGCGGTGGTGAGAGCGAGCAGCGCAGCCAAGGGCGCTGATGCGGCTCAGGCGCGCGGATGCGCAGGAGCACACGCGAGCCGATGGCACGGCGCAAGCGCGCGAGGTGCGGGAGTGGGCGCGAAGGCTGTGGTGCGCGTGCCGGGCGAGTTGGTGGCGGCGTGTGCTGGCGTAGCACAGTGTGGATGCGCATAGGTGCGGTGCAAGAGCGGGTCCGGCAGTACGGGTCATAGCGCGCTGGTGGACCGGATCGTGCGTGAGCTGCAGGGAAGCTTCAGCGGCCATGGTTGAAGTTAGTTAAGGAAGTGGTGCGTGGCGCTGATCTGCATGGGTGAAGCCGTGTTGCCCGGACGAGCGATTGGCTCATGGCGACGTCGAGCGGATCTTGCGGATCATAGCGAGGAGGCTAGCTCTTGGCCGTCGTTGCGACCGGGGCGTTCATCGCTGAAATTACTGTGCATCTCTTTCCTTGAGTTCGTGCGCGAGTGATCCGGAGAGGGAAAGTTCCTGGCCGTGTCAACATGTTCCCTCACGCAAGCACAACCGTAGCACAATAACAACGACGACGACCCCACATCCGGCGACCCCGTCATGTCCCTCGTCACGACTGCAATGAACTGCAGCAGATGGAACTCGCCATCACCGTCGGTGAGAAACCGAGGGCCTCTCTGCGAAACTCTTTTATTATTTCATGTGTGCAAAGCAGCTAACTTATAAAATCCGTAGGAAATGATATAAAAATTGTAAAATGTCAAATGAAGATGTTATGGAATCCTTGTGAATAAATCTATGCAGTATGTGTATAATTTTATATGTGTTAGTAGAAAAATCTTGCTTTAGACTTTTGCCTATACTTGTTAGGGTTAAATTCGTATCTGTAGTTGTACTGCTCCAATTGCAATGAATTACAATTCATTTATATAATCTTTCCAAGTTGTTGAAGAACAACATCCTTGGTAGGTTAGGCATCTAGGTATGAATTTCTGAAGTTACCCGTCAGGTTTTGCTCATGTGCTGTGTAGTCCTTAATGTTTGTGATGTTTGGTTAACCTTCATTTATATAGATGCTTATGCCTTTACCCTGGTTTTGATTGCAATCTTGCTAGAGCCCTTTCTATATAAAGATCTTGGTCATACCTTATGTATCGACTACTTAGTTGATATACCTTTGTAACTAGGCTTAGCAATCGGCTACTAGTTCAGCCGATTTTTGATAGGCGTAACCCTATCGGCCATAAGCCTTTTGACTTCTTCCCTGCCGGCAAAAGCCCCTCGGCCGATGTTAACCACCCTATCGGTCCGATCCAATGTTAGTGCCCTAATTGACCCAGTCCAATCTAGACAACCGCGTTGGCTATACGTCAATCGGTTGTTTTGTTGGTAAAATCGAACCAATCAAACACTAATTACTTCGGTTAACACTCTAGTCAAGAGTCGGATAGGCACATTCAATAGAGAACGTATTTATCGGCTAAGCACAGCCAGTACAGCATAGGGAATCGGCTACTTATGTCGATTCACAAAATCTAACGCATGTGCACATATTAGCTCGACCGATGTTCACACTGTCGACTAGTTTACTAATGCACAATCAACTAGTTACATACCCTGATCGGCTAGCATGCTGATGTTCACAGGTCGACTAGTTTGTTAAGAATACATTTTGGCTATGCCGATGCGCATAGTGATTAACTAGCCATCCGATTTAGCTAACATATCGTCTGTACATAGTCAATGCACACACAATCTTAGAGTTCTGTTACCCTTTAATCTAAGCCGATTCCAGTTGTTTCCCCTGGTGGTCAAATATGGCCGGTCAATCCTTAGTTTTCCTATTCTTATCCACACACTGTTATCAGCCGATTTATCGGCTGAGAGATCGGCTATATGTTTGCCGGTTACATACCCTCAACCACATCCTCCTTAATCTAACTCCGCAATTATGGTCTCACTAACCTAGTTTAATATTAATATTTTGTTACATCTAAATCTTGAAATAGGTCTAACTTAGATAACCCCATCGGCTGTACGGCACTCAGTTGTTGTGTTAACGTAATCCAGCCGATGCAACCACACCTAGTTACCTAGGATAACACTTAAGCACATCTTAGTTAAGACACAATTACTTTAGGAAACACCCTTTGCTAAAGTAATCGATGTTTTCATCGATCAATTAGGAAACCAATGCACCTATCCATCGGCTACATAGGCCAAAGTATACAACTCTATATCAGTAAGATAACACAGTAGACACGCCTCTGTTAGACATGACCAAAGTACATCAATCGGCTAAACCTGATACATCCTCATCGGTTAAGGCCAAGAACCATACACCAACCAATTAGATAGCCAAACATGCTACCTAATGAAATTAGTATAGACGTTTAGGGTAATCCACCCTGTTGTTTAACGTAACTAGTTAATTTGGTTGATACCCGATAAATGACTGCCCAGTACAGGGTAGTTAGGTTGTTTGTCGAAATGTAATGTTCTTTTATTTAGATTGCAACTTTATTGTGAATTGAAATGAGAGTGTATGCATTCATTGAACTCCATCTTGCATATCATATAGATTCGACCACTCTCGCCAACGGAAATTACCAGCTAATCCCGGAATCAGAAGGAGGTTATTCTGAAGACCCCGGGAACTTCGTCGCGGAATTATCTGAAGCCCCGAACCAAAGTTTGGAAGATATTGACTTACTGACTTCAGACCCACCAATAAAGGCAAGCCCCGGACATAACCCCTACTTTACTACACTGCAACCTATATTATTTATGTATATCTGTATGCATTAAGTTCGTAGGAGTTGTGTGGAAACTTTAGTTGCATTGTTCTAGGAACCAATGTATTGAACACTAGAACTTGAGTCGACTAGCTGCTCTGCTTATAGGACCGGTAGAAGTCGAGTGATTTCCTATCACTCGCGCGATATAGGAATTGAAATGTTTACATTCCTGTTATCACTATAAGGATACCGGACGGGAATTTATGAGGTATCATGGTCAAGATGATACCCGTCTGTGTTGATAAATTTGATAAGGTCGCAGTGTGTGGTAGCGGTGGTTAAGCGTTTGAAAGTACTAGCCACATGCCGTGAAATATGGTAAGCGGTAAGCCTAGTAACCGATCGGCCCGAGGAGTGGACATACCCCCCATCACATGTATTTGCTTCTTTTGGTTACTTTGTTCGACGTGTAGGCATACGTGTTGCTGGGCAACCAGGAGTACAGGTTTTGTAGTCGCGCTACAGACGTATGTGCTGCACTTTGGAAGTGCGTATGACCTGCAGTCGCTTGTGGTGGATCTGATCCACGAGTCGGAATGAAAGGCAAACGGTTGCTTCGGAATGACCCTGTGGTGTTCCAAGCGTGTGTGTTAGGTTTACCTTGCAAAGGTTGAATCTCGATTCAGGAATCGTCCGCCTCTCACGATGAATGAGACTGCTTACCCCCTTTATCACATAGAGTAACAAGAGTAATTATATGATATTCAAAGATGATGTTTGAGTAAAGATCCTACCATGTTTGAATAGTTATAGGTGCTTACCTAGAATGGTTAATCAACTAGAACCTGAAAGCTAAAAGTTGAAAGTAAGGATCTACTCTTTGTTGCTTTTCAGCTGAAAACACTACCCAAAGCTAAAAGCCTTCATAAGTCTAGTTACATGGCTAAGTATACCATGAGACGGGTAAGCCTTGCTGAGTATTAGTATACTCAGCCTTGCTAGTTGTATGTTTTTCAGGTGATATCTGTGAAGACCCTACTCTTTCCTTGCTTTGGCCCTGTGCTCTTCCAGATGATTGGTCCGTGGAATGGGATTCGTCCCCGGCCAGCACTGGTGGTATCGAGTGATGTCGTGCTTGGGCTTAGCCTGACATCCGTCTTGACGATGTGTTGTAGGTCATCACGTATGATTTTCGCTGCTAAAAACCCTAACTTTATCAGTTTGTATTGTTTTCTCTAAATTTGAAACTTTGCTCTATTATTGGAAACTATTGTAAAGTGATTCCCTGTGATGTAAAATATAATGGTGATTGTATCTCTGGACTCACCTTCGTGTGAGGTAACCTTATTTGATCCTGTGTATCGGTGGTTTATCGGGACGTTACCCGACAGGCCAAGGGATTATACCGTTTGAAGTACGTCGGAGCCCTCTGAAATGGACTCGCATACTTGAGCCGGTATAATTCAGGTTGGTTCTGCCACAATCGCCTCCTGGTTGCAGTCATATGACTTCTCCAAGTCGCCCCGGAGAGTGAGTACTCCACTTCGTCCTAGCATCTTGGGAAGCAAACAAACATAATGCGGCACTGCCATGAATTTGGCCAGTGCCGGTCTGCCCAGTATGGCATGATAAGAAGATTTGAAGTTGGCAACTTTGAATTTGATAAACTCAGTGCAGTAGTTCTCCCTCGTGCCAAAGGTGACTGGAAGAACCACCGTGCCAAGTGGGTGCGTTGCATTACCTGGGACAATGCCATAGAAAGGAGACTTGCTTGGAACAAGCATGTCTGTTAAGTCCAGGCCCATCTTTCTCAAAGTGCTGGCGAAGATGAGGTTTAGACTACTTCCGCCGTCGATGAGTACTCTGGTGAGCCTGACTTCTGCCACCACTGGGTCCAGAACCAGGGGGAACTTGCCAGGCTCCGAGAAGCTTGTCCACTGATCGTCGCGTGAGAACAAGATGGGGACCTCTGACCAATGGAGTGGTCGTGGTACCGCCGGCTCGACAGACATGATCTCTCGGAGGAGCAGTTTCTATTCCTGCCTGGAACTGAAGTCCGCATCTCCCCCGAAGATGACGTTGACGGTTTTTGAGGCATCCTAGAACTTTGCGCTGTGCGATTTGTCCCCTTGGTCGTCCTCTTTGGTTTCTTTGTCCGCTGGCTTGTTCTTTTTGCCACCACCGGGATTGCTGAATGTCCTCTGGAGGTGGTAGCAATCAATTACCGTATGATTGGCACCTGGATGCCATGCGCATTTCTTCTGCAGGAGCTTTTCGAACTCCTCCTGCATTATAGTCTTCTTGCCTCGCGAAGGATGATCCACAGCCGCGACGAGGTCATCTGGCTTGCGCAGTCGGGATGGACCCGAGTAGTCCCACTGGCTCTTGTCGGTACGACTGTCATTTGTGCGCCTCAGGTTGCTGTCATCGCATCTCGGGAACCGCTCCCGCATCTTTTCCTCCTGCTCAGACCAGCCGTGCATCATGTCGTGAAGCCCTGCAACAGTTTTTGATTTGTTCCGCCCAAAGTCTCTCTAGATGCCTGGGTCGGTGATGCCATTGTCAAAGCAGTCGATGATGTCTTCCTTCGAGATATTAGCAATGGTGGCGCGCATGTCGAAGAAATGGCATGTATAGGACCGTAGGTGCTCGTTACGTTCCTGTTTACATTGAGCAAGATCATGACGAGTACCTGCACGGGTGATCGCCCCTGGAAGTTGTCGATGAAGACTTTCTTGAGCCACTCCCAGGAGTCAATCGAGTTGTTGCTAAGGCTCTCCAACCACGTGAGCAGTGCAGGATCCAAAGCCATTGGGAAGTAAACAACCTTGGTGATGTTGGAGCATCCTGCGACTTCAATGGTGGTGGAGTAGCAACGTAGCCATTGCTGAGGAGCTTGCTTGCCATCATACTTGGTGATCCCAATTGGCTTCAAGCCCTCAGAGTACTTGTAGCTGCTAAACCGTGCAGTGAACGCTGGAAAACAATCACTGCAGTCAGTACCCTCTGTCTCAGCTACTTCGTGCTCTCTGCGCCTTGAATCAATTATGGATCGCACATCGTGTCCTTCATTAATTCGCTGGCACAGGTCTTCTGGAGGATTATGATGATTGGCATATCGCGGGTTGCCTCCTGGAGGTGCCTGCTGCCTCCCGCCAGTGGCCTGACTGCCACGAGCATTGTCGTTGTTGTTGCTGCGCTGAGGTTGAGGATGGCCGCCTGCCGTTCGACTGTGAGCCTGGCTGCGGCTTTCGCCCACGCGTTCTTCTCTGATGGTAGATGCCGGGTTTAGTTGATCGAGCTGAATCCATGCCCTCTGTGCGTAGCAAAGTGCTTGACACATGCTTGGATCGTTACTGCGCTCGAGTATAGCGGTAACCCTGGCGATGTTGGCCACAGGAGTTCTGAAGCCCCGCTCGCTTACAGCGGCGAATTCGGCATCTAGCTCGCGATGCATAGATCGCATGCGCTCATTGACTCTCCTTCATCGGACTGCGCGAGCTCTGTTCCTAGCCCTCCGTGCCTTATGATTGGTATCGTTTTTGTTGCCAGCGTTGGCTGTGGCCTCATCTTCAGATATCTCATCAAGTTCGATGATGGGCAAGTTGCCATCATCCTCGCCCTCCTCCGCCATCAGCACCTGGAGTGAGATGAGCTCATCAAAGCTCGCTTCGACTAGCTCGGTCAACTCCTCTGCCACGGTGGATAATGGCCTGCCCTCCTAAAAAGGTAAGGGCTCAAGGTGTGCCACAAGTCGGTCTTCGTCCTTGAGTAAATCAGAGAGTTTCATGCCCTTCCAATGCACGAAATGGCCCTCTGGAGTCGAGGTGATCATCAGACCGTTGTCACCAAAACAACCCGCAGCCCCCCAACGTGCGGTGGCTTCGGGCTTTCCGATTTGGAGTAAAGAGTCCAAGTCCTTTTCCAATGAGGAGAGGGACTCGGAGTTGTTGGCCTCCTGAAGTTTAGTGGCCGAATTGCGTAGACCGAGTCACGATCAGTTACGCAAGTCCTCAGATTGGAATGAGTCCAACCCGAGCAAGGTTGTTGCAACGCTGGATGGAGTCGCGTCGAAAGCAGACTCCTCCTCGGTCCTCATAGCGGAGCCATGGGTTGACAAATCATCGAGATTATCGACGAACTCATCGAGGTCACTATGAAAACTCGCTGCAAGAGTTTTCAGCTTCATGTCAACGATGAATCAATGAAAACTACCCGCACCATCTGCGACGCAAACCCACGAGCCAAAAACGAACGTCATGCCCTAAAGGGGCACAGCACTGGTGAATTTGAACGATACCATCGACTTCGCCGGTGGATCTTTGATGCGCACCCCTACCTGGCATGCCAACTGTCGGTATTTTACCGCCTGCCCACCGAGGGGTATAACCGAGGTGGTAAGTTTTAGGTAGGGTGACACCAAGATCAGGAACTCGAAGGTGCAAGGAACACAAGGTTTAGACAGGTTCGGGCCGCGATGCGCGTAATACCCTATGTCTTGTATGGTGGTTTGTAGTGCCTTGGGTGTTGATGTTATGTTTTGAGGGGGGTCCCTGACTGCCCTTATATATCCAGGAGGATAGGGTTACATGAATCCTAGTTCGACAGTAGCCTAGGAATCATACTCGAGTACAACTTGAGTAGTTTCCTTCTGTACCGGCTAGTCCTACTTCGCATGCGAGTAGAGTACAACATAGATAAGGTATAGGACACGTCCTATCCCCTAATCCTGTATGAACTATGTTATGTACACACTCCCGTAGTCCCGGGTCTGACATGGTCCTGCAGTCGCTTGTGGTGGCGCTGATCCACGACCCAGAATATGAGGGGAATGGTTGCCCAGAAAGGAAAGTTTCCGAGCGTGTGAGTTAGGATCCCTTGCAAGGTTATGAAATTCGATTCAGGAATCATCTGTTTCTCGCGGTGATTGAGACTGCTTGATACTTCTGCCACATAGAGTAACAAGAGTAGCAGTTGTTGGAACAATATTGATGTATGTTTTAATACCTACCTTGCTTGTCTAGTATAGATGCTCACTTAGAATGGCAATTGAACTAGAATCTGAAAGCTAAAATATGGAATTATGGACATACTCTTGTTCTTTCTCAGCAAACGAAACCTAGAGCCTTTCAACCTCTCATGGTCTAGTTATGGGCTAAGTATACCCAATTGACGGGTAAGCCTTGCTGAGTATTAGTATACTCAGCCTTGCTAGTAATGTGGTTTTCAGGTATGTCATTCGAGGACTCAGTTGCTAGTTCTCCATGGCCCTGCTCTTTACCGCTTGGCTGGTCCGTGGAATGGGATCCGTCCCCGGCCGGCAATGACCCTTCGGAATAACGCCATGCTTTGGGCTAAGTATAGTGCCTGCTTTGCGATGAGGAGTCGCGTTGTTGTATCCTTTCCGCTGCCTTCTCTGAATAATGTCCGTTACAACCTGAAATTTCGAACAATGCTTGTATAAATTTGTTCAGTTAGGTTTGCAGTACTCTACTAGAAACCGGTTTGTAATATTTACTATAACTATGTTGTAAAAATGTAACGGTGATTGTATCTCTGGACTCGCCTTCGTGCGAGGTACGCTTGACGATCCGGAATCCGGTGGTTTCATCAGGACATTACCCGACAGATCATTGGGTTGTTTCATTTGAAGTGCGTTGAGATCATGTCGCCTGTATAGCAATGGTCTGCGTACTTGAACCGGAATAATTCAAGCAGTTCTGCCACAATGACCCCTCAAAAAGGAAATAAAAAGCGATGTTTCAAATTTACTTGAAGATTAGATTTTATTTTGAAATTGAGTATAGGAACGCCGTACTATCAAGAGGGACTTTGATCTACAGGTGTTGACGTGGTAGTTGTGCTCAAGAGAACCAACAAAAAAACATGAGAATCAAACCTACCACTATAAACAGCCTTCTTGTGAAATCTCCTGCTAAACCCGGAGTGTCCGGATACTGGTCCGGAACGTCCGGACAGAGATGTCCGGAGTATCCGGACATTTACCCAGAGTATCCGAGTAATTGTTCCCCGTCAGTAAATTTCTCTGACTTCGGAGTGTGACACTCAGGTAATTAGTATTGTCACACCCTAGATTTTAGTACGAAGTTGTGTGCAAAATGTGCTAAAAGTGTGCTTAAAATTTAAATGCTAAGGAAAAAGGGTTGTTTAAATAGTTGTAAATTACTAAAGGTCCTTAAGTGTTAAAAGGATGAGAGTGGGAGGTAGAATTTAAATGTATGAGGGTTGTTTTGTAAAAGTCAAGAACTTGTGTTTAAATCGCAAATGTAGGTGAAACTACACATGGGATGTAAATGTAGTGCAATTTTTTAATAGGATTTATGCAAAGTTTAGAAACTTTGCTAAGTTTTATATTAACTTCAAATCCTTAGCTCTTCTGTGAATGTACCTTAAAGAAAAGTTGTACATTTTGAAAAACCCTGCATTTTTGCCTTTGGGCCCATCTCCAATTGAGCACTGGTTTGAAAGTTATCAGAGCATTATAGTGGGGTCCCTGCACTTTTGAGATTTTGCAAACCGGTCCTCGTCTTCTTCCTCGAGTCCCCGATCTCCTCTGTCTCTGCCGCGCGCGCGTGATCCACCACCGCCGGCCGCTTCCCGAGCCGCTGCAGGCCTGCGCTGCCCTCCCCTCGCCCACGTGTCGCCTTGCTGCCTCTCCCACCGCCCGCGCCGCCTCCGCTGGCCTCCCTTCGTCCTGCCACGTCAGGCCGCCGGTGCCGAGCGACCGCCACGCACATGAAGGGCACGCCGGCGCTGCCCGCCGACCTGAGCCCGGCCCCGTGACTGCTCTCCCTCTCCCTCTCTTCTACGAAGCAGTGCACTCCTATAAAGCTTGACCCGAACCACTTTTCCTCGCTTGATTTCCTCTTCTTCCCCCTCGCGACCACCGAGCCAACCGCCACACTCCTCGCCGGATTCCTCCACGGCTGATCCACCCCGCCCAAATTCCAGCCCTCTAGTGCTCACTCACCTCCTCCGCTAGCTCCCTGACCTGCTCTGGCCGAGCTTCCGGCCTTCCCTAGCCGGAATTGCCCCGACACCGTGCCGTTCCTCGCCGGAAACGTCCGAGGACCGCCTCACCGTCGACAAGCCTCTTCCGCCACATCTTCGGCCAATTTGGGTACGGGAATCGCCCCATTACCTCTCCCTGGTGCTCTTCGCGCCTTGGTTGCCCGTGTTCGCCGGCTCCTCGCCGGGAACGCCAGCACGCCGTCATGGCCGCCGCCCCTCCTCGCCGCCGGCCGTGTTCCGCCCCTGCCCATCGAGCACATCCCCTCCCAAACAGCACCCCAGGTCCCGTAGGTCGTGCCAAGCCAGTCCATCCCCGCCGGTGACCTCGCCGCCGGTGACCTCGCCGCCGGTGGGAACATGCCGGAGCAAATCGGCCGGCCACCGTCGGGAGCTGGCAGGGGCATATTTGCGAGTATATTTCCTATCCTAGGGACCCATATGCAAGAAACTAAGGACCCCCCCCCCCCAAAACGGTTTTGTTATTTCATGTGAGCAAGGCTGCCAGCTTGTAGAATTCGTAGAAAATTGTTGGAAAATCCAAAAATTACCAAACTAGTTTTGTTGGAAACTAGATTTCAAACTCTACAACTTTTATTAATGAAGTTTGGTTTGAAACTAAATACTTTTGAATCTATTTTAAACTTAAGGTAAAAGGGTATAGTATGCATAACTTCTATATACTAGCTTAGTTTCTTGTGATTTTTGGTATGTAGCTTCTTCAGGTCATGTATGAGCTAGTGTAAAAATTTCATGCTCAGTACTGTTTTGTAGTTTAAGTTCTTTTGAACTTGTGCAAATCAAATTTAAAAAGGGTTTGAATTTAGTTAAGCATATTCCTAAAGGCTTATTTATTTAGATCTTTTTACCATAATCTAATATGTTGATAATTAGTTCATAATTAAATTTTCAAGACTTTATAATTCTATTTACCTAAGGTTTGAATTTAAACTTGAAGTTTGAATTCAAATTCAAATGTTTTAGTTTCTGTTTTCAGTAATTCCAATGCTATAACCATAACTTAAGTGTAAATAGTAACTTGAGATTAACCCTCCTATTTCATGAGTTCATGTGTGTTAATTTGTTGGATTGCAACTTTATCGTGAAATAAAATCTTTAACTCAAGCACCATCTCACTTAAATTATTGCATATCATGTAGAATCAACGACACTCGACGATGGAGACTACGAGCTAGTCCTGGAACAAGATCAAGGGTTTTCTGAAGACCCGACAAACGTCGCCGAGAATCTAACCGAAGCTCTGAACCAAAGTTTGGAAATCCTTGACACTCCTGCCCCCAATCCCACTCAAGAAGGCAAGCCTTGATGCATACCCCAGTATTTCAATTTATTACCATTTCATTTATATACTATATATCTTGCATTATGTCTAGGAGTTAAAATGAAACCCTAGTTGCATAAATCCTAGGAATCCAATGTATTGTACCCGAGTCCTTATCGCATAGACGCTCTGCTAAATAGGACCGGTAAAAATTGAGTGATTTCCTATCACTCGCGCGATATAGGAGTTGCATGTTTGATATTCTACAATCACTATAAGGATAATGGACAGGGTCATGTGCAGTATCATGACCTGGAGGTTTACCCTGTCTATTTTGATACAAGTTGTTAAGGTCGCAGTGTGTGGTAGTGGTGGCTAAGCGTTTGAAAGTACTAGCCACATGCCGCAAAATATGGTAAAGCGGCAAGCCTAGTAACCGATCGGCCCGACAAGTGGACATACCTCCCACCACTCGTAATTTGGTTTTTCTCACGCACCGATGTGCGGGAGTACGTTCCGCACAGCGGACAGGAGTACGATCATGTAGTCGTGCTACAGACGTATGTCCCGCACAATTGGTGTGCGTACGGTCCTACAGTCGCTTGTGGTGGCCCTGTTCCACAACCCGGAATGAAAGGCAAATGGTTGCTTTGGAATGACCTTTTGGTATTCCAAGCGTGTGAGTTAGGTTTGCCTTGCAAGGTTTGAAAATCGATTTAGAATCATCCGTCTCTCGCGGAAATTGAGACTGCTTATTCCTTCTGCCACATAGAGTAAGAAATATAACCATTGATGGAATAATCCTGATGAATGCTAATCTCTACCTTGCTTCCCTAGTGTAGGTGCTTACCTAGAATGGATAATCAAACTAGAATCTGAAAGCTAAAATTTGAAAGTAGATCATACTCTTTGTTGCTTTTCAGCTGAAATGAAATCCAGAACCATTTCAGGCCTTCATGAGTCTAGTTACGGGCTAAGTATACCCAATTCCGGGTAAGCTTTGCTGAGTATTAGTATACTCAGTCTTGCTAGTGAATCTTTCAAGTATAGCCCATGAGAACCCTACGGACATTTCTGCGTGGCCAACTTCTGTGCCGTTTGGTTGGTCCGTGGAGTGGGATCCGTCCCCGGCTGGCAGTGACCCTCCTGAGTGATACCAAGCTTTGGGCTGAGTATGGTGTCAACCCTCGCGATGTGCGTAATCACGGGTTTATTTTCCTTCCGCTGTGAATTTGGACAAGCTGTGTAGCTTGTCGGTTTAAACACTATTTGTATAAGATACCTTAAGTTTGAAGAAGGATGGTAATACTGTTTGCATTTTCTGTAAGTTAAAGGTTGATGAGCTGTACTCTGATTGTAAACTTGCCATCGTGCGAGATAAACCTGCTTCGATCCTGTTGAACCATGGTTGTATCGGGCGGAGACCCGACAGACCAATAGGTTGTTCCGTTTGAAGTGCGTTAAGTTAGTATCGGTTGCTTAGTGATGACTAGCGCACTTGAGCCGGAATAATTCAGGCGGTTCTGCCATAGCTGGTATCAGAGCTGTAGGTTTACTCTTACAATTGCAGTAGCTTTTAAAAAGCATTTTCTGGATAAAAATTGACCCAACAAATGAATTTACAACATGCGTTGGATTCGTTAAGGTTGTGCTTAGATCGTAAAGCCCTAGGGACTTATATGGGAATTATCAGGTGGCTGCTAATTTATATATATGTATAGTCATGTTCTAACTCGCAGCACTACTTTCTGTTAGAACTTAAATTCATGTACAACCCAACTTTACTTTGTGTAACGACACCTTCGGTGGTAAGGTAAGAATGTAAGGATCCTCAGCTAACTGGGGAGTTAGCCTTCCCGTCGGTGATGCGAACCGAACGCTGTTTCTCAAGCAGTGGCCTACTTGAGATGCTGCCAATATATCAACTTAGGTTGGTTATATTGGGAGTATATGGTTCGGCGCAGGGTATGGCGATCGCTGTTCATACCCCCGCATTTTGCGGTATCCCCGTGAATACGTTGTTAAACAACGTATGTTAACGTTGTCTGTACGGCGGTAATTGTACAGATGTTGTTTCTATAGTGAACAGTACCGTTTGGGGACGCCTTCATGTCGTGCTGCCATGAAAGGTTCATGTTATATAAATGTGATCTTTTGCAGGTACATTAACCATGATTAATAGGCTAAGACGGATAGGACTTATCGACTAGTTAATAGTGAGAGACGTATGGGTAATGCCACCGAAATTAACTGCGAAAGTCCGAAGATATTCGGCTGTTGTTTTTGGTTGTGAGGTTGAATAGTACGTGCATGCATAATCCATCATCAAATAAATGAATGCAATGTATGTTTGGTTCTACTAAGGACGAATAGTGTGTTGCTTATCTCTAGAATGGGTTAATAGGATTTTTGTGGTAGCTCTAAGTTGAATACCTTAAGCATCCATCTTATTTCCAGTCTTTGCTGTTATCAGAATTGATTATCTCGTTCCATTTACCTTGTGAGTTCTCAGCAGGGTAAATAAGTCTCACCATTTGCATTCTTGTTGCAGATGGCAGCTCCTTCAAAGGTCTTTTGGGATCCGGCAGGGCATCTCCACACAAATGCCTTGCATTGGGAGGGTTTTCCTCGTCTTCTTTGGGAGTCACTAAGCTCGCTCCTTTATACTGAGCCCCCACAATATGATGCAGTGGAGTATCAGGAAGAAGGTGTTCGCTGATGTCGAGTCAGAATGACTATTCCTCAACATCCCTTCCGCTCCCAATGGCAACCTATCGAAGTTGACGTGGTAGGTTATCGTATAGTTGATACGATTGAGGGAGCAGCCCTGGAAGTCATCTACCTTTTCTGCAACCAGCATCCAAGGGAAGTTGCAGGACAACCTATCGGTCTATTCCCTACAACAGATCCCAACGATCCTGAGTGGAATCTCAGGGTAGTCCCTGAAAGTCACAAGTTGGAAGGCTCAACGGAAGAAGCGCTTCAGGGTACTATGCGGTTCATGAATGTTCAGCATCATTATCAACTTCTACTACATCACGGTATAGGTCAGTTGATCAATATCGCGCAAGGTCACTTCAGGAATACTGACCGACAAGTCACCCAGATTGCGCAGCTTCAAGCCTTGGTGACAGAGAAAGATGAAATCATCACCGCCCGAGAGGAGACCATTCATCACCGGGAAGATCAAATCAACGAGTGTGATGCAATGATCACCCAACGCAACACGATCATTGAGTTCCTCCAGGAACAAATCCATGACCTCATCCTCGAGGTTGATGATGCCCAAGCCCAAATCAATGAACTCCAACAGCAGCCCGCACCTCCTACTGTACCAGCACCCGAAGCTGAAGAAGAAGATCCAGAGGAAATTGAGGGAATTTCAGACCTCGATTCTGAGCATGGAGATCCTGTTCTTAGTCCCCACCACTCCTCTTCAGGCAGTCAGTCATCCATGGGCAACTTTGATGACTTTTAGTTTGATTTGAGTTGGTGACATCTCAGTTGTAATTAGTGTAGAAAGATGTGACATAGGTAGTGCGTAGTCTACCTAGATCCAGAGCCACTTGTTGTAGTATATGTGGCATGTGTACTTATGGAATGACTTGTAGTAGTCAAAACGCTCTAATGTAAGATGTAAGGACCACCAGTGTTTGAGTAGTAATCTACAACTCGTGCTTTACCATCTTGCTCAATATCCTTGCATCTGTAATGAGTAGATTGAATGGAACATATGAATTACATTCCTGTTTGGTAATTGTATATCATCTGAAATTGGAGTAAGGATATGGTTGATAATGGATATCTCCTTTGTTTCAGATGGTTGGAGCTACTCACGGAACCCCGGAAGGTTTTCGGGCAGATCAGGCCAGCGGTTCCCAGCAACCACCACCGCCACCTCCAAATCTAGCTGAGGTTATGGCTCGGCAGATAGAACTTCTAAATCTACTAGTGCAGGCACAGCAGAACCAACACCGCCAGCAATCACGAGCAGGTCGTGATGATCCTCACCCCCAGGTGGCAAATTATCAAGACTTTCTCAGTACCCAGCCTCCACTGTTCCATAAGGCGGACGAGCCTCTTGATGCCGATGCTTGGCTCCGCACCATCGAGTCCAAGTTCGCCTTATTGCCTGCCCCATGTTCAGATGAGAAGAAGGAGCTCTTTGCAGCCCAACAACTCCGTAGCACTGCCCGCATCTGGTGGGATCATTATGATGCTATGCAGCCTGCCGGTCATGTCATCACTTGGGATGAGTTTCGGACCGCTTTTCGGGCGCACCACATCCCCAAAGGACTCTTGAGCAAAAGCTCAATGAATTTCTGAATCTGACTCAAGGCACCCGCACCGTTCTGCAATATGCACAAGTTTTTAGCCACTTGTGCTAGTACGCGGGGTACCATGCGGACAATGATGCCCACAAACGAGATTGTTTTCGCCGAGGCCTGAACACCAAACTTAAAGAACGACTGAATTTGGTAAGGGCTGATAATTTCAATGAATTGGTCAACATGGCCATCACTCAGGAAGACTGCATCTCAGCCCACAGAGCAGAAAAGAAAAGGAAAACACCCACAGGGCCTTCAGCTACGCAACCATCAAGGTATCGGTTGGTCCCGAGCACCGCTCCCCAAGCACCGCCTAAAAGCAACTTGCCTGGCAGATGGGTAGCCAGACCACCCCAACAGGCTCGATTCAATCGACCACCGACACCACAACCTCTGCAGCAACAACAATAGGGTCCGCGGCCGAGTTTTCCGCCAGTCAATCAAGGAAACAACAACTATCGTTGTTTCAATTGCGGAAGCCCATCCCATTTATCAAGGATTGCCCTCAACCTAGAAAATCTTTTCAAGGGCAAACATCCAATCCAACCAGCAAGGGCAAGGGCAAGAGACAAGTGGTCCAGGTCCGCCAGGGAAGGGTGAACCTCACCACTCTCTCCGAACTTCCCGAGGGGACACCAATAATGACAGGTACTTTTTCTATCAACCATCACCCCATAATTATTCTTTTTGACTCTGGCGCCACACATAGCTTTGTCAGAGCAAAGTATGGGACTAAAATAGGCTTGGATATCTATCCTACTAATGGAGATTATAAGATAACAACTCCTGGTGGAAAAATCTTATCAAATCAAATCTGTAGGAAGGTACCACTTCAGCTGGGTAGTCAATTGATAAAAACATATTTGCTTCTTCTAGACCTAGAAGGAATGGATGTTCTTTTAGGTATAAATTGGATGACTCAGCATCAAGTGTCATTAGATATCTCTTCCCGAACTGTGGCGATGGATTCACCTGAGTATGAACCTACTATTCTCTATCTTCCACAACGGGGGTATATTAACTCTTGCACCTATGCTACAACCGGGATCAAGTTAAAGGATATCCCTATCGTCTGTGAATACCCAGACGTCTTTCCAGACGATTTGCCTGGAATGCCCCCAGATTGAGATATCGAGTTTATCATAGAACTCCAACCTGGCACAGCCCCTATCTCTAAAAGATCTTATCGTACGCCTCCTAACGAGTTAGCCGAGTTAAAAATCCAACTCCAAGACCTCCTTGACAAGGGCTTCATTCATCCGAGCGCATCGCCATGGGGTTGTCCAGCTTTATTCGTGAAAAAGAAAGATAATAGCCTTAGGCTATGTGTAGATTATCGTCCTCACAATGCGGTAACTATCAAAAACAAATATCCCCTACCCCGCATTGATATTCTCTTCGATCAGCTAACCGGAGCTAAAGTATTTTCCAAAATTGATCTTCGTTCCGGCTATCATCAAATTAAGATCCGGCCAAGTGACATTCCAAAAATGGCCTTCTCCACTCGATATGGTCTATATGAATACCTGGTCATATCGTTTGGTCTCACCAATGCTCCAGCATATTTCATGTATCTCATGAATTCCGTCTTCATGCAAGAACTTGACAAATTTGTTGTGGTCTTCATTGATGACATTCTGATCTACTCTAAAAATCTAGAAGATCATGTAAAACATCTTCATGTTATTCTTCAGCGATTAAGAGACCACCACTTGTACGCCAAATTTTCTAAATGCGAGTTCTGATTAGATACTGTGAAATTTCTGGGCCATACTATTTCCGGTGACGGTATATCCATTGACCCCAGTAAAGTACAAGAAGTGATGGATTGGAAACCTCCAACATCAGTCCATCAGATCCGTAGTTTTCTTGGTCTAGCTGGCTATTATCGACGCTTTATTCCTGAATTCTCCAGAATAGCCAAACCTATGACTGAATTACTAAAGAAAGGAGTTAAATTCTCTTGAGATCAAAAATACGAAGAGGCATTCCACACTCTCCGAGACCATCTTATGACTGCTCCAGTCTTAGCTCAACCAGATGTGTCAAAACCCTTCGACATTTATTGTGATGCTTCAAGAACCGGACTTGGTTGTGTGCTTATGCAGAACAACCGAGTAATTGCATATGCATCACGAGCACTCAGGGTTCATGAACAGAACTACCCTACCCATGATCTTGAACTCACAGCTGTCATTCATGCCCTGAAGATCTGGAGACATCATTTGATGGGTACAAAATGTCATATTTATACTGACCACAAAAGCCTCAAATACATCTTTACACAAGCAGACCTGAATATGAGGCAAAGACGCTAGTTAGAACTTATCAAAGACAATGACTTGGAAGTACATTATCATCCAGGCAAGGCCAATGTCGTTGCGGATGCACTTAGTCGCAAGGCACATTGTTCTTGTTTATCTGTAGAAGCTTTCAATGAGACTCTTTGTTGGGAGATGAGAAAACTCAATCTAGAAATCATTCCCCAAGGTGACTTAAACCATCTCTCAGTTGAAGTCACACTTAGGGATAGTATTGTTCTAGCTCAACAGCGCAATAAAGGAGTCAGAATTATTAAGCAGAAGATAACACAAGGAGAAGGGAAGTATAAGTGCTTCCGAGTAGATCCAGAAGGAGTTTTATGGTTCAATGAATGTATCATTGTACCCAAGGATCATAAGCTATGTAAACAGATATTGGACGAGGCCCACCTATCCAAAATTCTCTATGCACCCTTGCAGTACGAAGATGTACCAAGATCTGAAACAAAACTTCTGGTGGACTCGTATGAAACGGGAAATTGCCAAGTATGTCTCAGAATGTGATATCTGCCAAAGAGTCCAAGCCAGTCATCTGAAAACTGCTGGTATACTTCAATCTCTACCTATTCCCTCTTGGAAATGGGAGGATATCAGTATGGACTTTATCGTTGGCTTACCCAACACTTCTCTAAGGCATGACTCCATTTGGGTAATCGTTGATCGATTGACCAAGACTGCACATTTCCTTCCCGTGCATACTACGTATAATGCCAAAAAGTATGCCGAGATCTACCTATATCAAATTGTTCATCTTCATGGACTATCGAAGATAATAATTTCTGATTGTGGAGCACAATTCGTCACTCGGTTCTGGGAGCAACTTCAACATGCTCTTGGAACTAAGTTAATTCGAAGCTCCGCGTATCATCCTCAGATAGATGGACAGACCGAAAGGGTAAATCAGATTCTGGAGGATATGCTTAGAGCCTGTGTTCTTCAGTATGACAAGAATTGGGACAAATGCTTGCCACTAGCAGAATTCTCTTACAACAACAGCTATCAAACCAGTCTCAAAATGGCCCCGTTCAAAGCATTGTACGGTCGCCGATGTCAAACTCCCCTAAGTTGGTCACAAACCGGCGAACGCAAGATCTTTGGACCTGACCTGGTTATGGAAGCAGAGGATAAGGTGAAGACTATACAAACTAATCTAAAAGCAGCCCAATCTTGGCAGAAAAGCTATGCTAATATACGAAGAAGACCATTACAGTTTCAAGTTGGAGACTTCGTATATCTTCGAGTATCTCCTACCCGAGGTGTTCAAAGATTCGGCGTAAAAGGGAAACTTGCTCCTCGATACATCGGACCCTTTGAAATCCTTGAAATCTGTGGACCTGTAGCTTACCGTCTTCAACTTTCTCCTCAACTAGCAGCCATCCACGACATCTTCCATCTATCTCAACTTAGAAAATGCATCAAAGTCCCTACTGAGATCATCGATTCCCAAGCCATCGAAATTGAACCTGATCTAACCTATACCGAACATCCAATAAGAGTATTAGACACCAAAGAAACAAGCACTAGAAGAAAAACCATTAGGATGTTCAAGATTTAGTGGAACCATCATACAGAAGAAGAAGCAACATGGGAAACCGAATCTTATTTTCAGCATAATTTTCCACACTTCTTTCAAGCCAACCTCCGAACTTGATCATCCAAATTCATTCTGTTCCAGAATCTCAGGACGAGATTCTTTTTAGGGGGGAAGGCTGTGACACTCAAGTAACTAGTATTGTCACACCCTAGATTTTAGTACGAAGTTGTGTGCAAAATGTGGTAAAAGTGTGCTTAAAATTTAAATGCTAAGGAAAAAGGGTTGTTTAAATAGTTATAAATTAATAAAGGTCCTTAAGTGTTAAAAGGATGAGAGTGGGAGGTAGAATTTAAATGTATGAGGGTTGTTTTGTAAAAGTCAAGAACTTGTGTTTAAATCGCAAATGTAGGTGAAACTACACATGGGATGTAAATGTAGTGCAAGTTTTGAATAGGATTTATGCAAAGTTTAGAAACTTTGCTAAGTTTTATATTAAATTCAAATCCTTAGCTCTTCTGTGAATGTACCTTAAAGAAAAGTTGTACATTTTGAAAAACCCTGCATTTTTGCTTTTGGGCCCATCTCCAATTGAGCACTGGTTTGAAAGTTATCAGAGCATTATAGTGGGGTCCCTGCACTTTTGAGATTTTGCAAACCGGTCCTCGTCTTCTTCCTCGAGTCCCCGATCTCCTCTGTCTCTGCCGCGTGCGCGTGATCCACCACCGCCGGCCGCTTCCTAAGCCGCTGCAGGCCTGCACTGCCCTCCCCTCACCCACGTGTCGCCTTGCTGCCTCTCCCACCGCCCGCGCCGCCTCCGCTGGCCTCCCTTCGTCCTGCCACGTCGGGCCGCCGGTGCCGAGCGACCGCCACGCACCTGAAGGGCACGCCTGTGCCGCCCACCGACCTGAGCCCGGCCCCGTGACTGCTCTCCCTCTCCCTCTCTTCTACGAAGCAGTGCACTCCTATAAAGCTTGACCCGAACCACTTTTCCTCGCTTGATTTCCTCTTCTTCCCCCTCACGACCACCGAGCCAACCGCCGCGCTCCTCGCCGGATTCCTCCACGGCTGATCCACCCCGCCCAAATTCCAGCCCTCCAGCGCTCCCTCACCTCCTCCTCTAGCTCCCCGACCTGCTCTGGCCGAGCTTCCGGCCTTCCCTAGCCGGAATTGCCCCGACCCCCTGCCGTTCCTCGCTGGAGACATCCGAGGACCGTCTCACCGTCGACAAGCCTCTTCCGCCACATCTTCGGCCAATTTGGGTACAGGAATCACCCATTACCTCTCCCTGGTGCTCTTGCGCGCCTTGGTTGCCCGTGTTCGCCAGCCCATCACTGGGAACGCCAGCACGCCGTCGCGGCTACCGCCCCTCCTCGCCGCCGGCCGTGTTCCGCCCCTACCCATCGAGCACATCCCCTCCCAAACAGCACCCCAGGTCCCGTAGGTCGTGCCAAGCCAGTCCATCCCCGCCGGTGACGTCGCCGCCGGTGGGAACGTGCCGGAGCAGAGCAACCAGCCGCCGTCGGGAGCTGGCAGGGGCACATTTGCGAGTATATTTCCTGTCCTAGGGACCCATATGCAAGAAACTAAGGACCCCCCCCCCAAAACGGTTTTGTTATTTCATGTGAGCAAGGCTGCCGGCTTGTAGAATTCGTAGAAAATTGTAGGAAAATCCAAAAATTGCCAAACCAGTTTTGTTGGAAACTAGATTTCAAACTCTACAACTTTTATTAATGAAGTTTGGTTTGAAAATACTTTTGAATCTATTTTAAACTTAAGGTAAAAGGGTATAGTATGCATAACTTCTACATACTAGCTTAGTTTCTTGTGATTTTTGGTATGTAGCTTCTTCAGGTCATGTATGAGCTAGTGTAAAAATTTCAAGCTCAGTACTGTTTTGTAGTTTAAGTTCTTTCGAACTTGTGCAAATCAAATTTAAAAAGGGTTTGAATTTAGTTAAGCATATTCCTAAAGGCTTATTTATTTAGATCTTTTTACCATAATCTAATATGTTGATAATTAGTTCATAATTAAATTTTCAAGACTTTATAATTCTATTTACCTAAGATTTGAATTTAAACTTGAAGTTTGAATTCAAATTCAAATGTTTTAGTTTCTGTTTTTAGTAATTCCAGTGCTATAACCATAACTTAAGTATAAATAGTAACTTGAGATTAACCCTCCTGTTTCATGAGTTCATGTGTGTTAATTTGTTGGATTGCAACTTTATCGTGAAATAAAATCTTTAACTCAAGCACCATCTCACTTAAATTATTGCATATCATGTAGAATCAACGATACTCGACGATGGAGACTACGAGCTAGTCCTGGAACAAGATCAAGGGTTTTCTGAAGACCCGACAAACGTCGCCGAGAATCTAACTGAAGCTCTGAACCAAAGTTCGGAAATCCTTGACACTCCTGCCCCCAATCCCACTCAAGAAGGCAAGCCCCGATGCATACCCCAGTATTTCAATTTATTACCATTTCACTTATATACTATATATCTTGCATTATGTCTAGGAGTTGAAATGAAACCCTAGTTGCATAAATCCTAGGAATCCAATGTATTGTACCCGAGTCCTTATCGCATAGACACTCTGCTATATAGGACCGGTAAAAGTCGAGTGATTTCCTATCACTCGCGCGATATAGGAGTTGCATGTTTGATATTCTACAATCACTATAAGGATAATGGACAGGGTCATGTGCAGTATCATGACCTGGAGGTTTACCCTATCTATTTTGATAAAAGTTGTTAAGATCGCAATGTGTGGTAGTGGTGGCTAAGCATTAGAAAGTACTAGCCACATGCCGCGAAATATGGTAAAATGGCAAGCCTAGTAACCGATCAGCCCGACAAGTGGACATACCTCCCACCACTCGTAATTTGGTTTTTCTCACGCACCGACGTGCGGGAGTACGTTCTGCACAGCGGACAGGAGTACGGTCATGTAGTCGCGCTACAGACATATGTCCTGCACAATTGGTGTGCGTACGGTCCTACAGTCGCTTGTGTTGGCCCTTTTCCACAACCCGGAATGAAAGGCAAACGGTTGCTTTGGAACGTCCTTTTGGTGTTCCAAGGGTGTGAGTTAGTTTTGCCTTGCAAGGTTTGAAAATCGATTCAGAATCGTCCGTCTCTCATGGAAATTGAGACTGCTTATTCCTTCTGCCACATAGAGTAAGAAATGTAACTATTGATGGAATAATCCTGATGAATGTTAATCTCTACCTTGCTTTCCTAGTGTAGGTGCTTACCTAGAATGGATAATCAAACTAGAATCTGAAAGCTAAAATTTGAAAGTAGATCATACTCTTTGTTGCTTTTCAGCTGAAATGAAACCCAGAACCATTTCAGGCCTTCATGAATTTAATTACGGGCTAAGTATACCCAATTCCGGGTAAGCCTTGCTGAGTATTAGTATACTCAGTCTTGCTAGTGAATCTTTCAGGTATAGCCCATGAGAACCCTACGGATATTTGTGCGTGGCCAACTTCTGTGTCGTTTGGCTGGTCCGTGGAGTGGGATCCGTCCCCGGCTGGCAGTGACCCTCCTGAGTGATACCAAGCTTTGGGCTGAGTATGGTGTCAACCCTCATGACGTGCGTAATCACGGGTTTATTTTCCTTCCGCTGTGAATTTGGACAAGCTGTGTAGCTTGTCGTTTTAAACACTGTTTGTATAAGATACCTTAAGTTTGAAGAAGGATGGTAATACTATTTGCATTTTCTGTAAGTTAAAGGTTGATGAGCTGTACTGTGATTGTAAACTCGCCATCATGCGAGGTAAACCTGCTTCGATCCTGTTGAACCGTGGTTGTATCGGGCCGAGACCCGACAGACCAATAGGTTGTTACGTTTGAAGTGCGTTAAGTTAGTATCAGTTGCTTAGCGATGACTAGCGCACTTGAGCCGGAATAATTCAGGCGGTTCTGCAACACGGAGTGTCCGGAGTGTCCGGACATATATCCGGAGTATTGGGGTACCCTTTCGCCAACGGCTAGTTTTTGTGAGTGGGGGTATAGATGCCCCCCCATACCCCTTCACTCAGACTGACTCTTGCTCACTTCGACCAGAAACGCCAACTAGCTAAAGAAGAGCTCTCTCACTCCCCCTTTCTTTATTCTTGAGTGATTTCCTTTGGGAATTCAAGTGAGATTGTTGCCAGAGCAAAGATTTGTGCTAGTGAGCTTCCATTCCATCTCTTGAGCACATCATCCTCGTCTAGCTGGTGGATTCAAGTTTGTTACTCTTGGAGCATTAAGCTCCTAGATGGCTAGGCGTTGCTCGTGAGTGCTCAAGCAAGTTGTGAGCACCGCGGGAAGTTTGTAATCGTCATTCCTCCCGGAGGAACGTATAGTAAGTGACCTTGGGTTTGAGCATTGGTCTCACCCTTGGAAGAGGAGCATAGGGGTTCTTGAGCACTGTTTCTTGAATCCTTCCTCAATGGAGACATAGCTCCTTTGGGAGTGAACTTCGGGAAACAAATTTTATCTCTCTCTTGTGCTCCTTACGTGTTTTATTGGTTATTTGCTTGTGAGACTAACTTCCTAGGGTTTGAGCTCGATCTACTTATTGCTAAATTTTTAGTGTATTACAACATGTAAGAATCTCTCTATAGGAACCCCTAGTACTTGCAAATCCTTTAGATCTACTTTCCTTATTGATATACCTAGCTATTCTTGTCGTAGCATTCTTACCCGGAACCTCCGGACATTATCTCCGGAGACTCCGGACCCAGTGTCCAGAGTATCCGGATTCATTTGGTACTGACCTTTTTCAAAGTGTTTAAAATTGCAGATTAGCCTATTCAACCCCCCCCCCCCCCCCGAGGCATCTTAAGGTCCTCTCAAGGACAATGAAGTCAGCTTGGCTGAATGGACCAGGAACAAAAAGGTGGTGTCTTGTCCATGGATCAAGGCTAGTACTGAAAAGTACAGCTTTGACTTTAATAAAGCCGATCAGATATTTGATTTCCTGCTAAGGGAGAAGTAGATTCAGCTTTCCCCAAATCATAATATCCCATCGGCTGATGAGTTGAAGAACAAGAAGTACCGCAAGTGGCAAAATTCCAACTCTCACAGTACAAATGAGTGCAAAGTCTTTCGCCAACAGATCCAATCGGCCAATGAGCAAGGTAGAATCTTACTGGAGGAAAACGAGAAGCCGATGAAGATCGATCAACATCCCTTCCCTGTAGTGAATGTCAACATGGTGGAGCTCGGGGGAAAGACCAAAGTGCTAGCATCAGAAAGGGCAAGAGAACCCGGATCGGTTGACCACAGGGTCCACGTGTTGGCCGATGAAGCCGAGAGTGGGGATCATCACACCCGTTGGCATGAAGCAGGGTGAATTTCTTGAGTTGCACGTCGTGCGAGAGTTACATCACAGATGCTTTTGAACAAGTACAGGCGTCAGCAGGAAAAGGACCAGAGGTGTCGTGAAGCATAACGACGTGATCAAGAGTCGACTGGCGCTGCCCTTTCTTCGCTTACTGCTAGAACGAAGGCTTGAGGCTGCCCTCAGTCCGAGATTACCAAGAATGCAACAGGCATCAAGGAGATTACCATGGCTACAAGAGGCAATGTCACTCCATCCATGATCAGATTGAATACTAATCTCGGGAGGAAGAAAGGCCCATGCGCGATAGGTGGTCAGAAGATTATGATCATCGTGATCGGCCCCAAAAAAGAGTTCTGGTGCATGAAAGGTTAAGATTCCCATAGAAGCAATCAGCTAGGCAAGGTCGCACCAAAGAGTTGGATGATCCCGCATACCACCGTGAGTTGGTTCCAGAATCCGACTCACAATGGTGTCCATGAGGTTTGACCAGGTCACAAAAGAGAAGAGTACAACGCCTAAGGCAGAAGGAGCAGCTTGAAATAGAAGGTGAAGCTGCCAAAATCTGGCACCCTAAGAAAAAGGCTGATGAACCCGGGACATCAGCCAATATAAATATGGTCTATTTCTTGCCTGCGGAATATCAGAGCCAGCAAGATGAAGAAGACGAGGAAGAAGCCTCTGCACACTTCCTGCACCCTCAGCAAGCATGGTTCGACAAGCTAGAGGGGGAAAAGCATCGGCATCTCAAAGCTTTGTACCTGAAGGGCTTTGTTGATTGAAAGCCGATGACCAGGATGCTGGTAGATGGGGGCGCTATCATCAACCTCATGCCGTACACCACATATAAGAAGCTTGGGAAGACTCAAGAGGATTTGATCAAAACTGATATGACACTCAAAGACTTCAGCGGGAATTCCTCGCAAGCCAGAGGGGTTCTTAATGTGGAGCTCACCGTCAGTAGTAAGACTTTACCTACTACTTTCTTTGTTATTGATAGGAAAGGGTCTTAAAGCTTGCTCCTTGGACACGATTGGATTCACACGAACTGTTGCATTCCTTCCACCATGCATCAATGTCTTATTTAATGGCAAGGCGATGACGTCGAAGTGGTATCGGCCGATACAACTGTCAGTGTTGCTACAGCCGATGCATCGGCTAGGAGTTCGATGCAATAGAGTGCCTATCAGGAAAAGCATGGGAAGGAGAGTACTTGCAGATGTCCGATTTAGGACTGATGCTGATCCAAGCAATCAGCTTGGATAGCCTATTTTGATGAATAATGAGTTCAGCGGAGAAGGTCAGAGAGGACACAAAGTAATCTCGGCGGATGAATTAGAAGGAGAGTGTCGGCTTAGTTTGATATTGCCTTGGGGGGCAAGTCCCAAAGTTTATTGGTTTGATTTGGCCAGATTGTACGGATGACAGAGCATAGCGTTTGATTTTCTTCGAGAATATGTGAAAGGATATAAGTCGATGTAAGCAATAAAGCGTCGACTAAGAAATAGCCGATACTACAACTATCACCTTTAGTGCAAAAAGCATTTACATCCATAAGTTGTTCTTGTCCACGACGGGCTTATCATTCCCAAGTATCAAAGCTGGCACATAGGGCACAAAAACATTAAGTGTTTGAAGCCATTAAACGGCTGGGTACTTATAACAATCCTAGAGCTCTCTATACCGCTTCCACCGCTCGCAGGCGGATACCATCAACGCTGGCTATGTGTCAGATCCGGGGCCACGGGACTGTGTACATTGTGTAGTTTAAAGAGGTTTAAGAGATTAAGTCCGTCTTATCTCTTATTGATCTTATTTATCTTGTTTATCTCTTATTTATCCCATTTAAATTGGAGATAAAGCTAACCGATACAGAACGAATCTACTCGAGATATGTTCTGGTACGATTCCTTGGCTAGTATCAGTTAGGATTCATGTAACCCTGACCTCCTGGATATATAAGGGAAGACAAGGACCCTCTCAAAACAAGATCTCTAGATCATCCTACACCCAAAGGAATACAAACCACCACACAGGATGTAGGGTATTACGCACCTCGCGACCCGAACCTGTCTAAGTTTTGTGTTCCTTGCACCTTCGAGTTCCTGATCTTGGCGTCTCCTCACCTAAAACTTACCACCTTGGGTATACCCCTCGGTGGGCAGCCGATAAAACACTGACAACTAGCACGCCAGGCAGGGGAGCGCGCCGAAGATCCACTGGCGAACTCGATGGCATCTTTCCAATTCACCAGGTCAGTACCTTCTCAGGGTACAACTTTCATTTTTGGCTTGTGGGTCTGCGTTGCAGATGGCGAGGGCGATTTCTATCGTTTCCTCATCAACATGAAGTAAAAACCCTCACGGCGTTTTCTCAAAGCGACCACGACAAGTTCGTCGATGATCTCGACGATTTGTTGATTTGTAGATCTGCGACGAGAATCGAGGAGGGGTCTACTTCTAGCACGACTTCATCCGGCGCCGCAACAACTTTCCTCGGGTTGGACTTGTTCCAATCTGAGGACCCGCGTAGCCGATCACGACTCGGCCAACGCAATTTGGCCACTGATCTTTAGGAGGCCAACAGCTCCAAGTCCCTCTCCATATTGGAGGAGGACTTGGATTTTCTACTCCAAAAACCCGATCGTGAGGCACGGAGAGCCAGGAACAGAGCCCGCACAATCCGGCGCAGGAGGGTCAACGAGCGCAGGCGATCTATGCATCGCAAGCTTGACCCTGAATTCACCACCGTAAGCGAATGGGGCTTCAGGACCCCGGTGGCCAACATCGCCAGGGTTACGGCCATACTCGAGCGCAGTAACGATCCGAATGTGCGCGAAGCACTTCTTTACGCGCAGAGGGCCTAGATCCAGCTGGATCAGCAAAACCCAGCGTCTACTATCAGGGAGGAGCACGTGGGTGAGAGTCGGAGCCAGGCTCACAGCCGAACAGCTGGCGGTCGCCCTCGACCTCAGCCCAGCCACAACAACGACAACGCTCGCGGGAGTCAGGCCCCTGGCGGGAGGCAGCAGCCACCTCCAGGGGGTAACCCGCGACAGGCCAATCATCGACCTCCTCCAGAAGACCTGCACCAGCACATTAATGAAGGCCGCGATGCGTGGTCCATGATCGACTCCAGATGCAAGGTTCGCGAAGAAGTCGAGACTGAAGGTACTGACTGCAGCGACCGTTTCCCAGCTTTCTCCGCACGGTTCAGCAGCTACAAGTACCCTGAGGGCTTCAAGCTGATTAGCATCACCAAGTACGACGGCAAGCAGGCTCCTTAGCAATGGCTACGTTGCTACTCCACGGCCATTGAAGTCGCAGGGGGCTCCAACATCACCAAGGTTGTCTACTTTCCGATGGCTTTGGACCCTGTGCTGCTTACGTGGCTGGCAAGCCTCAGCAACAACTCGATCAACTCCTGGGAACGGCTCAAGAAGATCTTCATCGACAACTTCCAGGGAGTGATTGCTCACTCAGGTACTCGTCACGATCTTGCTCAGTGTAAACAGGAACGTAACAAGCTCCTGTGGTCCCACACACGTCGCTTCTTTGATGTTCGCGCTACCATCGCGAACATCTCGGAGGACAACATCATCAACTGCTTCTACAACGGCATCACCGACCCAGGCATCTACAGAGACTTTGGGCGGAATAGGCCGAAAACTATTGCGGGCCTTTGTGACATGATGCACGACTGGTCCGAACAAGAGGAGAAGATGCGTGAGCGGTTCCCGCGGCGCTAAGATAGCAATCTGAGGCATTCAAATGACAACCGCAATGACAAAGGCCAGCGGGACTATTCGGGTCCACCCCGAAAGCGCAGGCCAGATGATCTCATCATGGCTGTGGATCGTCCCTCGCGAGTCAAGAAGTCGACGACGTAGGAGGAGTTCGAGAAGCTCCTGTAGAAGAAATGCCCATGGCACCCAGGTGCCAATCACGCGGCCATCGACTGTTACCACCTCCGGATGACATTCAGCAACTCCGGTGGTGGTAAGAAGAACAAGAAGCCAGCAGACAAGGAACCCGAGGGCGATGACCAAGAGGACCAAGGGCGCAATGTGAAGTTCCAGGATGCTTCGAAGACCATCAACATCATCTTCAGAGGAGATGGAGACTTCGGCTCCAGGCGGGACCAGAAGCTGCTTCTCTGGAAGATCATGACCATCAAGCCGGCGGTACCACAGCCACTCCGTTGGTCAGAGGTCCTTATCTCATTCTCCCGCGATGATCAGTGGACGAGCTTCTCGGAGCCCGGCAAGTTCCCCTGATCCTAGATCTAGTGGTGGCAGAGGTCAGGCTCACCAAGGTGCTCATCGATGGTGGGAGTGGTCTCAACCTCATCTTCACCAGCACTCTGAGGAAGATGGGTCTGGACCTCATGGGCATGCTGGTTCTGAGCAAATCCCCCTTCTATGGTATTGTCCCAGGTAACGCGGCACACCCACTTGGTACGGTAGTTTTTCCAGTCACCTTCGGCACGAGGGAGAACTACTGCACCAAGTTCATCAAATTCGAAGTGGCTAACTTCGAATCTTCTTATCATGCTATATTGGGTCATCTGGCACTTGCCAAATTCATGGCAGTGCCACATTATGTTTATCTGCTTCTCAAGATGCTAGGACTAAGTGGAGTACTTACTCTCCGAGGTGACTTGAAGAAATCGTATGATTGCAATCAGGAGGCGATCCAGTATGCTTTGACTACTCGTGTGCCAGATGCTTCAGGGGAAGTACTCGCGGCCGCACAGCAGCTCTCCCAGTCCGGGCTGGAGATCCCTTCGAGAAAGGTCAGCAAGTTGAGCATCCAGTCGACTGACTACGTGGCCCTCAAGACAATCCAGCTCCAGGAGGGTGACTCATCTAAGACCACCATCATCAGCGAGGGCTTAGGTGAGAAATAGGAACTCACACTCGTCAGTTTCCTTCGGGCTAACCGAGATATATTCGCGTGGAAACCAGCGGATATGCTAGGGGTACCTAGGGAGCTGATCGAGCATAGTCTGAATGTACACCCAAAGGCTGTGCCCAAGAAGCAACGCCTGCGGAGGTTTGCTCACGACAAGCATGAGGCAATTAAATGGGAAATAGCTAAACTCCTCGCGGCTGGATTCATTAAAGAAGTAATCCATCCAGAGTGGGTAGCTAATCCCGTTCTTGTAAGAAAAAAGAATAATGAATGGAGGATGTGCGTTGACTACACTGATCTCAACAAACATTGCTCGAAAGATCACTTTGGGCTACCGTGCATCGATCAAGTCGTCGACTCGACGGTGGGTTGTGTCCTTCTTTGTTTTCTTGATTGCTATTCAGGATATCACCAGATTGCGCTTAAGGAGGAAGATCAAATTAAGACCGCGTTCATCACCCCGTACGGGACATATGCTTACAAAACTATATCCTTCGGGTTGAAAAACGCGGGAGCTACTTATCAGCACGCAATCCAGATGTGCTTTGCTAATCAGCTGCATCAGAACGTTGAAGCCTACGTGGATGATGTGGTCATCAAGACCAGGAATTTCGACGATTTGATCGCAGACTTGGAAGAAACGTTCAGCAGCCTGCGCAGATTTCGGTGGAAACTCAACCCAACCAAATGCGTTTTTGGAGTACCATCAGGGAAATTGCTCGGGTTTATCATCAGCAACTGGGGAATTGAGGCCAATCCTGTGAAGATCACAGCCATCACTAATATGGAGGCTCCGGCCACAGTCAAAGATGTGCAGAAGCTAATAGGATGCATGGCAGCTCTAAATAGGTTCATCTCCCAACTCAGGGAGAGAGGACTACCCTTCTTCAAGCTCCTGAAATGCCAAGATAAGTTCCAATGGACGGAGGAGGCCGAGCGGGCCCTGCAAGATCTGAAATATTACCTTCAGTCTCCGCCGGTCCTTACAGCACCACTGCTGGGGGAAGATCTACTACTCTACATCGCGGCAACAACTCATGTTGTCAGCAGTGCTATTGTAGTCGAGCGAGGCAAGGAAGGCCATGCATTTGGAGTGCAGAGGCCTGTATATTTCGTCAGCGAGGTACTCTCCGAATCCAAGGTATGGTACCCGGCCGTTCAGAAACTTTTATATGCAATTCTGATTGCCTCAAGAAAGTTGCGCCATTATTTGGACGAGTACAAGATCACTGTGATTACGGATTTCCCTTTAGAGGATATTCTTCATAATCAAGATGCCACTGGGCGTATATCAAAGTGGGCAGTGGAACTGGGCGCTTTGTCTATCGACTTCAAGCCACGCACTGCAATCAAGTCTCAAGCTCTAGTCGATTTCATGGCTGAGTGGAGAGAGAATCAAATTCCAACCCCAGTCGACAAGCCAGAGCATTGGACCATGTATTCCGATGGATCTCTCAAGCTCGACGGCGGCGGCGCTGGAGTCCTATTTATTTCTCCACGGGGCGAACATTTGAAGTATGTCCTTCAGATCCTTTGGGAGGTATCCAACAATGAAGCCGAGTATGAAGCCTTGCTTCACGGGCTATGTTTGGTGATATCACTAGGGATCCAGCGACTACTTGTATATGGAGATTCTCTTCTTGTCGTTCAGCAAGTCAACAAAGAGTGGGATTGCAACAAGGAGATGATGGACGCTTATGTACAAGAAGTGCGCAAGCTGGAAAACAAATTTTCTGGCCTAGAGGTTCATCATGTGTTACGGGAACACAACGTTGGCACGGACATACTGTCTAAGCTAGGATCCACCGTGCTTAGGTTCCAGCAGGAGTTTTCGTCCAGGAGCTGAAACAGCCATCCATTAAGTACTCGCCTCAGTTAACCACTGATAATGGCCTTCACCAGCCTGATCGGGAGGTTATGATTCTTGGGGAGGATTGAAGAGAGGCTTATATCGACTTCATCTGGTCGACAGCAAGCTCTATCGGCGCGGCGCACGATCTGGGGTGCTCATGAAGTGCGTCATGAAAGAAGACGGCAGCGACATATTGCGGGAGATACATGAGGGCATTTGCGGCAACCACGCAGCTTCAAGAACGCTGGTGCAAAACGCATACAGAGCTGGTTTCTGGTGGCCCACCGCAGTATCCGATGCTGAAGACCTCGTGCGGAGATGCCAAAACTACCAATTCTTCGGAAAGCAATCTCATGTCCTGGCTCACAGTCTCATCACCATTCCACCATCCTGGTTGTTTGCCTGCTGGAGCCTAGATATGATTGGGCCCTTCACAACGGCGCCAGGCAGTTTTACCCATGTATTGGTGGTTATCAATAAGTTTACCAAGTAGATCGAGTACAAGCCGATAGCCAAGCTCACACCAGATTAGTTTGTTGATTTCATCTCTGATATGTTACATCGCTTCGGCTTCCCGAATACCATCATCATGGACCTGGGATCAAACTTCACGGCCAACCAATTCTGGGAGTTCTGTGAAAATGCGTGCATCGAGGTCAAATATGTCTCCGTTGCACACCCAAGGGCCAATGGTCAAGTCGAAAGGGTGAACGGCATGATAATTGAGGGCCTCAAGAAAAGACTTTATGATGAAAATAGCAAGAAAGGAGGAAAGTGGATACATGAGTTGCCACATGTTGTCTGGGGGCTCCGGACTTAGCCATCCAAAGCCACAGGACAAACTCCATTTTTCCTCGTCTACGGCTCTGAAGCTATCTTACCGGCCGACATCATGTGGAAATCCCCACGGGTTGAAATTTACAATGAAAGCGAGGCGGATGAAGCGAGGCAGTTAGAGCTCGATTCCATCGAAGAGGCTCGCTGCACCGCTCTTGTTCAGTCAGCCCGATACCTGCAGGGGATAAGGCGATATCACGATCGCAACGTGAGGGAATGATCATTTAGCATAGGCGATTTGGTCCTACGTCGCATCCAAGACGAGCCTGGCCTACACAAGCTCAACTCAAGGTGGGAAGGTCCATTCGTCGTCAAGCAGGTTACAAGACCGGGAACGTATCGACTACAATATCCCGAGGGCCAAGATGTTCTGAACTCTTGGAACATTCAAAACCTGCACAAGTTCTACCCATGAGAAGATGTTCGGAGATAGCTAATTTCCGGGCGCTCAGGTGGTCTTGTTCTTCCGAATCAAGTTGGAGGCTACGTGTCACAAGATTCGGATTGTAAATTTCTCTGTGAACACACGGAGGCTACGGCCTCGTGTATGTTTTATATAAATTGACTTCTTGTCATGAGTGTTACGGAGGCTATGGCCACGATCATGATACATCGACTTCTTGTCGCAAGCTTTGGCGGAGGCTACGGCCACGTCCATGCTTTTTCGACTTCTCACCATGACCTTTGATGGTCGTTTGCGATGACGATCGCATCTTTCCCAACAAGATCGATCTGTTCGATTGGTTTATACCTAACTTATTGGATGGGCTCGCTTACGGAGCTACGTCAACTACGCCCAGAGTCGTTGCACTCGGGGCAATTTTGACTCCTTGCCAGAAGCATGGCAGCTGCGCGACGATGCTCGCGTCTTTTCCCAACAAATTTGATCCGTTCGATTGGTTTATACCTAACTTGTTGGACACGCTCACATGAGGAGCGATCTCGACTACACCCAGAGTCGGTGAACTCGGGGTAGTTTTGTTTTCTTTGCCATAAAACACGGCAATATCGCAACGATGCTCGCGTTCTGTCCTAATGGGTTAGACCTCCCCGATCGGGTTATGGCTAACTTGTTAGTTGGGTTCCTACTCGGAGCTGCTACGACTACTTCTCGGGTCGGTACACTCATGGCAGTGTCGACTACTTTGCCTTTAAGTCTGGATGATAGTTCAGCTAAGGCATACACAAGAGGATATATCAAATAAGAATATTTACAAGACAGTGAGTACTTGTTCTTTACACCCTAATCTTGTAGTACACTTTGTACTATCTGTTCTGCGACAGGTTGGGCTTCTTGGAGGTACTTGTTGAACTACTCTTCAGTGCACTCCGCAGCCACTCCCTGCGCGAACATTCCCAGCGGGGCTTCTGGCCAAAAAGATTTCACAAATGCAAGGGCGTGGCTGACGCATGCGACCGGGGCTTCCGCGAGGAACTTGACAACTCTTTCCGGTGCCCCACGAAGTCGCTCCAGCAATGGCTGCTTGTCCACTTCGCCTTCTTCCGCTGGATCCACCATATCCATGAGCGTCTGGGCGACTTCCCTGAGGATCTCCAGTTCCTTCTCCCGCTGCCCTTCTCTTCGCCCAGCGTCTTGATTTGCCGAAGGCAGTCGGCGAACTGTTCTTCAGTATCGGCGACTACCTTCTGCAGCCTCTCGATGTCATCTGTACGGTGATACAGCATATTCTTCATGTCAGTAAGCAGCTCTTCTTTGTATTTTAAGATTTTCCTAAGCTCTGCGGTGAAGATATTTTCAGCATCCAAGGAAACCTGCTAAAGGAAAGTACTCGATGAAGGAAAAAGGCCTACCTTGGTGCACTTTCTTCTCTTCCTTGAGCCGCTCCTCGAGATTGCGCAGGTCGTTCTTGAGAAGCCATGTCTCTCGAGTACGTTCCTTCTTCAGCATGTCAAGTTCTCTCCGGAGGTAGCTGTTCTTCATTTGCTCCTCGGATATGCGTTTCTCCTTGGCAGCAAGCTCTTGGTGACCACTAACGACCACCTTTAACTTCTCGGATTTCTACTATGAGTGAGTGATCACGTTCTGCATAAAGGAGGGGAGTCAGACAAACAACTCGACAATGCATACATGCGGAAAAGTACTCAACTCTTACCATGGCAAAGTCATACAGTTCCTTGTATGCCTTCTTGAAGGTCTTTATGTTACCGGCTGTCAGCATTTGGTCATCCACCAGATCGGCGGCGATAATGTCCTGGCACTCAAGGTCCCTACGGCCTTCCCAGAAGGTGGCTGCTGGGCACCTGCAAGTCCAAATGTTTTCAGTACATAACGCCTAGGTCTAGGCAACTAGCCTTGGGCGGTCAGATGCTTACCTGTGCCATTCGCAGGAGCGGCGTCAGGGGCCTCGACTTGTTCCTCACCACCGGCCCTCACTTCGGCTTGTTGTGGCTCGGGGGCGGCAAGTCGGGCAGCGTCGCGTCTTCCTTAGGGGCTGGCTCCTGGGGCGTGGGCTCCTCTAGGGCCGCTGGCTCGGGGGCTGGAATAGCAGCGGCCGGCTTCAACTTGCGTGGAGTGGCGCTTGCAGACCTAATAAAGCAGACTCAGTTATACCATCATACAAGTCAAAAAAGAGCTGAATGATCACTATGCAACAGAGTGCAAACTTACAATGTCGACTTCTTCATGACGGCCTTATTCACCCGCATAGCCCATCGCGGGGTACTCGTTGTCGGTGGCGGGGTCACACCAGCCTCTGGCGCAGAGCCCGCCACGGCAATGGTAACCGCCGCAGAGGCCGTTGGGTTTTTTTCCATTTCTGGGCGCCCGGGCCGGGGTGGAGAAGGTGGAGGACTGCAAACAGGAAATGTTAGCATGCAACAATATTGGTGTATGACAACAAGGCAGCATCTTCGTACCTGGAGGACTCGACTTCTTGCACTTTTCACTTGTGCGCAACCCGGTGACCCTGCAGGACCGCAGGCAGAGTATCGGCCAACTCCACGGATGGTCCGGGGGAGTCGCCTCTACTCGCCTCCTCCTCAGCTTCTTTCTCTACTCGGGGGCTTCCGCCCTCTGTAGACTCACTGCCGGGCAGAGCCTCGGCTACTCGGGTCCTCTTGGCTTCGGCTGCGGCGCTGGGGAGGAGGTGGTCCGGCTGGGGGATGTCGGATTGCGGCGGGTAGCTCCGGTACAGCGTTGTGTGCCCCTATAGAAGGTTTTCAATTAGCAGCGGCAGAACATAGTTTGTTTGCAACAAAAAGTAGTCGAGCACTCACCGGTCTTGGAGGACTTCATGCGCAGAACAGTCCTGGGATGTAGGGGACTGCATCCACGTCCAACAGCACCCGCTTGACTCGGAGGAGCGCAGCTTCGTCTGACAGCTCCTCTGCGCACATGCGAGACGGATCTTCAGCGCTCGTGTACTCGAAGCCAAGACGGTGGCATTGTTGGATTGGTTGGACTCGGCGTTTGAAAAAGGAAAACATGACGGATGTGCCGGTCACTCCCATCAACTTGTGCGCTGCTATGGTGTCTAACAGCTCCTCAACTTGATCCATGTCCCCCCTGGAAAGCTCGATATTCCAGTCCGGCCTCACAACAGGTGGACTGTTTGACTTTTCTGGGAGTTGGGGGGCATGATTTTCGATATAAAACCAGTGATTTTTCCACCCGGGAATGTTGGAGGGGAATTTGTACGTAAGATACTTGTCGCCGGCTTGTTGTCTGAGTTGGACGCCGGCGCCCCCTACAACGGAAGGATTCTTGGAGGTGGGTTGTGGTTTGACGCGTAAGAGGAAGCGGAAAAGATCCCAGTGGGGTTCGATTCCAAGGAAGGCTTCACAGAAATTTATAAAAATCAATATGTGGCAAATTGAGTTCGGGTTGAGGTGATGGAGCTCAAGCCCGTAATAGTAAAGGAGGCCGCGGAAAAAGAACAAGAGGGGAGGGCCAGACCCCGTTCGGCAAAATGGTAAAATGTGATGATTTCGTCAACATTTTCCATAGGGAAAGGTTCGCGGAATGAGGGGCGCCAATTGACAAGATTCTTGTCTTGGAGCAATCCCTCGGAAACTAGCCTATTGGGATCATTGAGGGAGCACTTACTGTGTGTCCACTCTCCGGTCGGCAGCTGCGCCTCCTTCTTCTTCCCTTCTTTCTCTGATTTCTTGGGTGCCATCTCTGGATCCGCTCGCCACGAGTTGCTCGAGGGCTGCGGGGAGAGGGGCGGGGAGATCTGGGGGATTAGGATTACTTTGGGAGGATGAAGGCGGACGCGGCTCTATTTGGGGATTTTGGCGGCTCTTGGCAGATTGCAGATTGAAAGCACAGTTTTTACTTGGAGTTACCGCGGAGTTAAATAACCAGCGGCTGGGAACAGTTCTACTGTTTTGAAGTTGAAGAGTCATTTCACGGAATATTTGGAAGTTGAGAGGTCATTTGGTGGATTGTTTAGATAAAATATTCGTTTAACCATTTTTTCAGGGTTGATTGTCCCGAGAAAAGGGGTTTTTCGAATGTCTAATCTAAATTCCATCATTTGTACCATCACATCAGTTTTTTACCATATGGACATTTTTACACTGTATGCCACGACTTTTGGATCCTTATTTCCAAACCTGAGAGATTTGGATTCAAGGCTCGGGGGCTGCGGGATACGTGGCATTGACTACTTATTTTTTAAAATTTATTTTAAAAAAGTAAGGAAGATTCAAGATTAATGCGACCCTCAGCCTGATTCTCCGATTCAACCTAAGGCTCGGGGGCTACTCCATATGGAGTGTGATTTTTCAATCGCACACCATATCTAAAATATAATTCGGGGCATGAGCACCTCATAGCTTCAATGCAGCCAAGTAAGTACTCGAAGAAGGACTTCAAGACGGAGCTTCAAAAGAGGCCGAAGACTACTTCGAAAGTACTCGAGAAGCCTGCAATACTCAGCTACGAAGAGCTCGGGGGCTTGTCAGACCCGGAGCCATGGGACTGTGTACATTGTGTAGTTTAAAGAGGTTTAAGAGATTAAGTCCGTCTTATCTCTTATTCATCTTATTTATCTTGTTTATCTCTTATTTATCCCGTTTAAATAGGAGATAAAGCTAACCGATACAGGAGGAATCTACTCGAGATATGTTCTGGTATGATTCCTTGGCTAGTATCAGTTAGGATTCATGTAACCCTGACCTCCCGGATATATAAGGGAGGACAGGGACCCTCTCAAAACAAGATCTCTAGATCATCCTACGCCCAAAGGAATACAAACTACCATACAGGATATAGGGTATTACGCATCTCGCGGCCCGAACCTGTCTAAGTTTTGTGTTCCTTGCACCTTCGAGTTCCTGATCTCGGCGTCTCCTCACCTAAAACTTACCATCTTGGGTATACCCCTCAGTGGGCAACCGGTAAAACACCGACACTATGTGTTTTTGATCTTCCTCGTCCGATCCAGGGATTGACTTGGAAGCATTATGGCGCGGCCTGGCCTGGTGGGTGAAGGCGGAATATTCGACCTTGGCTTGGTTAACGAGAGTTGGGACCTGTTTCAACTTGGTTGTTTCAGTCGCGATGGCATCCCGTGTCTTTTGAAGCTCCCTTAGTTGCTCTGCCTCTTTGCTTCTCAGCCGATCAAGTTCCGCAGAAATTATGGCCGATGAGGTTAAGTATCAGAGATTTTTTGCTTGATTTCCTTAGCATGAGCTCTGCCCTTTCCTTTCTGGCTTTGGCGAGCGACCCGATCGGCTATACGCTTCTTTGCTTCCAAGATCAAGGATTGAAAGCCTTCAGTATAAGCTGTCAAGGCTAGGACCAATGCCAAATCAGGGGTCAGCAAGTCTTTCACCTCAGCAAGGATGGATCGGATCGGCCCTGCATCTTGCACCAAGATATCTAAGTCTTCCTCAAGGAGTCGGAGCACGCCTTGGAGTTTGAATTTGACAGTGTCAGGAATATTCTAGTGCTGTTCAGAAGTAATTTCTTCGATACCGATTGCTTCTTCCATGTCCGATGAGAACAAGATGCTTGAGGGGGTATTTTGTTCCTTGAAGAAAAAGAGTAAAATCTGAATCGTAAAAGAAATTTTGGAAAGATACGGATAAGGTTAGGAGGAAATTTGTTTCCTTCAACATCCCACCTCGGGGTTGAAGACCGGGGATGGCAGCCTAGGGGGCGTTATGGCCGGCGAAGAAGAGATGTCTGATAAGGTTGCCGTGTCGACCGATGGCTCAGGAGTTTGTTCCTTTCTCTGTATTATTAACGATATGTTTCTTGTTGGAGAAAGAGTCGGAGATAGATCGAACACCCTCGGGATCATTTGGATAACCACATGAACGAAATAAAGGAAAAGGGTCTTACTGCTTCATCCAAAGTTTCAGAGGAATCGGCTGACTTACTGCTTCATCAAAAGTTGGATTGTCCTCGGGAATAGCAATGGCACCGTCCTCTGGGATCAATGGCGTTCCCTGATCAGCAGGAGGGGTGACACCAAATGCTAATGACGATGCCTGTTCGGTTGATTCAGTATAGAAGTATTTCGTGAAAGCTTGGTTTATTTTTTCTTTGGACTTCATGAGTTTAGCTGTTATGTATACCTCTCTTCTATATTTGGCATCAGAGCTAGAGATGGAAGAAGGTCCTCTGGAGTTGGTGAAGCCAGGTTTTCTGTTGGACTAGTCGGCAGGGGTAATACGATGCTCGATTCGTAGAAATATAAGAGGATATCATACGTCATGATAAGTAATAGAGTTATTGAGATCGGCTGAAGAACACCTAGGTAGATTGAATCAGATTGGCAGTCATGGCGGAGACATCCGAAGTTGGAGTCGCAATAGCCGATGAAGAGCCATCAGTTATCTTCTTTTTCTTTATGGAGGCCAGTGATTTGGTATTCCGGGTCCGTTTGCCGTTCATAAAATCCTTCAAAGTTGGGGCGTCATGGCCTATCAAAGGTTTGACCGAGACTGGTGCATATTTGATCAGCTGCCCGCTAGTGCTTTTGGTTAAGGATTCTGCGTCAATACTCTGGAGAAAGGGAGATGAATGAGTAGATAGTCAAGAGCAGAGGGTTGTAAAATGGCGGAAAGGAGATATGATTACCTTATCAGAAGTGATGGCATGATCAGGGTCGATCATCAGACAATATTGAGAGGCTGGTTGGCTTTGGAGATGGCGCTTCCATTCACTCCACCAGGTTTTATATTGACCTGAGCGGAAACGAGCAGTCGGCAATAGTGAGAGTGTTGGTCAGGGATTTCAGCCGGCTGTATTGCAAACTTGATTCAAGAATCTCCCTTGGTTGAATTAGGTCTGCAAAGAAGAGGTGGATTGGTAGCTGACCGAAACCGAGCTGATGAGCCGATACACAAGGATGGTAGAACTGGTAAGATTTAGTCTAATTAAACACGTGTATTTAATTATAAGGTTTTTATTTCTTAATCTTGCTTCATCGTAGAATTGGCTTTACTGCCGATGCGTGGCTATATGTATCGGTCGTTCTGGCCGATACGCTCCCTAGAACTATTCGAAACTCTAGTCGATGCCTTCCCTGTTATTTTACTGATTAAATTTTTTTTCTCTTGTCAATTGTAGGTCAAATTGACTGGCATACCCTAAACCCTATTTGCAGGACCTACACTAGAGATAAGCATAGCTCTTAGACCTTAGCGTGTCATGCTCCGCAAGATTCATCGTCCGATTTTTACGGCAACACCTGGTTTGTGGGCCCTTTGATCCGTGTGCTGACGCGTGATTCACTGCAAGCGTGTTACCTTAGATCTTGCTTGTGTTTTCAGCCCAAATGCACATGCACATATTTTTAGACCAACATATATGGAATCCGTTAGATAAAGATCATATTCTAATGTTAGTCTTTATCGGTATTTTATATTTTTATACAGATTTTGATGGTTGAATTTGGTACTTAACGACAGTCAAGGTACTAGCAGCGGACAGAGACTGTAAAAGTGTACATGAACCATTATCGATATCAATACAGACTGCCATGGAGAAGAAAGATCGGACGCAATTGTGGAGATGGACCGGGGAAAATTGATTAAGGTTGCTCAGGTTCAATCTTCTGTAATCAAAGGTATCTCTTTCTTAGTGCTCGTCCCATCCCTCGGAATTCTAAAATAACGAGTTCAGGATGCCACGAACTTTGACCCATGCTACACGACTGCGACCACCCTTAAGAGTCCTTTCCACCTCTCTAATATAATCCTCTGCACATTTTGTATAATCCTGGGTCGATGATGGGCTGTTGACAGCTTCCACAAGGAAAGAGCACTCCTAGATAATGGAAATTCCACCGATGCTCATGTAATATGGCAATGTCTATTTCAGCACATTGAATGGGAAGCATATTACTCTTCTGCATTTTGGTTCTATGCTTCACAAAATAGACAAAGGATATCGAAGTAATATCCATATCCATAATATTGGGTTTAAGAAATCAAGTCATCACCGTATAAAGAAATCTGGTGTTGTAAAGCTACATTTTAATCAATTTAATATTTACTAGATCTATGCTCGTGCGTTGCTACAGGTAGCAAGAAAAGTTTCATACCAATACACGCATCTGCGATACATGATATTTTCTAGCTCATTAATATTCACATGCAACCCAAAAACCTTTCAACACATACTTGAAGATGGAAAACAATGATGATCTTAGTATAACAGGTTTTGTTCCAACCAGCATAAAGGTACAGTACAAATGTAATGCGATTAGCCGATTAAACCTGGCATACCGAGAACAATACCATTTCAACAGAAGCATCAAGATGCCCTACACACGTTACATATTTGGCTAGTAATACATGTTCTTTCGGTGCTCAGAAGTTTGGGAGCATGGAGTCAGATGATAGGGAACCATATACAGATGTTCTAGATTTGATTCCATTGATACCCGCAAAACTATTGAATTATGCTTTCCACAATCTAAGCTCTTCTCATGCAATGTGGACAAATCAGATCTTGTCTATGTCTTCGGCAAATCAGCAAACTTAAAAATTGATCTCATTTCTCTTGGACAGTGCTGCAAACTCATGTTGTGTGCTAATTCCCTACAATTAATCAAAAAAGTTTGCAAGTACATAACAAAATGGCAACTGTTTATACCAATAAACATTTAAAATTACATAAAACATCAACCCAGTCTTACTCTTACTTTTCAGCAAGCCGACAAAACATTACAACAGATTCACAAATAGCATCATCAACTCATACTAATAAGCAAGCCTCAATTTTGAAATCCTACAAAAGAAAAAGGGCAAGATCCTTCATTCTGCTATCTATAATGTGACAACAAGAAACTCAATCTATGGCAATACTTTTAAGGGGAAGATATACAGATTAGAACTGTACGCATATGCATAAAGAACTCTACTTCAGCGAATGTTCCCACAATTAGTATGTAAAAATTTATCACATATCCATATCAATGTTTGATCCCAAATATGTTATACTGGTAATTGCAGACAACTAACCTCATTGGAGAAGAAAATCTGGTTCTTACCACGGAGAAAGATTCTCCTTGCAGATTAACTTGTCCTCTATGCCTGCAAATGGAACTGCAAAGAAAGAGATATAATAGCTATATAATGAAGATTTAAAAGGCATAATTGCCTGTATGAAAACTATAAAGCAGAACGAAAATTCAGACTTTACTCAGAACATGTTAGTGGCCTTGTTGATTGATGGATAATAAAAGCTTAGGATGTAGAACTGATTGAAATTTTATTAATAAAACCATAGGATGTAGATCTACATCCTAAGCAGAACTGATTGATGGATAATAAAATTTCAGAAATCTCTTGATCACTGAACTTGTAATTCCTGAAAAAAAAAAAGCATTATAGTAAACCCTCTTAAACACATTTAGTCTACAAAGCAAGATGACTAATATTATCTGAATACTCAGAAATATGAAGATAGAATCAAATTTCAGATAACCGAAGAACACCATGCCACTGTCACTAAACCACAATCCATGAACTACAATGTCCATTCCAATGAAGAAAAAAGATCAGCTATAGCACAACTACAACTATTGTTGGGGTTCAATATTTTTATTTCTAGCAGCACTAAACTGAACTATTAAGTATAGGCTCAAACATTAGCACTTGTTCTAATTTTCATTATGTCCACCTAATTCAACAACTCAAACATGCAGAATCAAACACCAGACAGGACTACCTTGTCACTCTGGACCGCATAGCATTACCTGTACAAATCCAGGCTTTCAGAATGTTTATTGAGTATTATTTAACCTGAAACATCTAACAAAAAAGAATCCAGACTCAGCTTTCTAAGTATTGTTGATGTTTAGGTCATTTTCAGGACCACAATCTAATGGTGTAAACATGAAGAATACATCGCTAGCATATTTTAAAAAGTTCAGTATTACAATCTCTTTCTCCCTCTCATAATTCTAATGGAAGAAAAAAAGAGAGAAATCACCACAATACACCAGATTTTGAGGCAAAAAGCAAAATTTAACCAAGTTCTACTTTACATGGCAGAATAATGTTCCAGGCAGCTCCGGTCCGCTTCCAGCGCCATCAGCCTCCCACTGGCTGCATGCAGTCTATCATTACAAACTCTCTAATCAGGAGGAAGAGTACTAAATAGCAATGACTAAATAGCAGGTAACTCTGCCATGATGGAAATCTGATGTTCTGAACATCCCTTCAATCTTTAGCTAATGCAACAGGATGGTAATACTAGATTAATACAGTTCTGAAAGCATACATCAAAAGACCATTGGACTACCTCGATCACATGAGGAAACAACCTGGCTTAGGAGAATGACTTTCATTCTGAAGTGACCAATCAACTGTATTCACAAAACGAAAATATTGCGAGGGAAATAATAATAATCCGTGGTATTCAAGTATGAAAGATACTGTCAAGCCCAATGTCTTAAATCCATGTTTTCTAGTCAGATCACAAGTTTCAGTTCCAAAAACACAGCATTTAGATTATAACATATCACAAAATCTGTACATTTAGATTCACATTAGTAAGCACAAGTCTCTTTTGCTCCTTTTCCCTGACCAAGCAAGAAGATGATACGATGATGTAAATTTTCATAACGAATGTAGCTAACCACTTTGTACAGAAAAGGTTACAAATGAAACATTCTCAGGTGATACTAACCCATCTGAAATGTTGACAAATTGGATATATCAATGCTGCAAAGCAAAAAAAACTATTATTCTGTGAATGTTCAAATCTGATGGTCTGCTCAGGATATAGTCCACATATGAAACCAGTGGTTCTCAAACTATTATTATTTATTTCTTTATTTAGCACATTGATGAGTCTTCAGAGTGAAAAATGCAGATGTATACTTCATACAACCACGAATATTAGTATACAACTCATGGATGCTTCAGATTTCAGAAGCAATCAAACATGGAGCACTGAAAGGAAATATTTCTCAGCAGTAACCAAATATAGGTCATTTCAGGAAATCTTTTGTTATTGTCCAAGATGTGCATCGTGCAAGTACAATAAGAATTATAAACATTGTGCCATGGTATTAGGAAGTATATAGCAGGGCATAAGTCATAGAGGCAACAAACTACAGAGCAGTAGCAGAAACAACACAAAGTCATTCTATTTCTAGTTTTCCACCAATACAACTCGTGGATGTCATGATACTGTCACTGGAGCACAGAATTCCACAGCACAGTAAAATGAACAAAAGAACAGAGCTTACTAAAGCTAGTGTGTATTTCACCAAGTAGTTGTTATTTGCAGCTCCTTCAGGCTACAGTGGAAAAAAAACAAATCGTGAGGAGCAGGTAATCCTAATAATCAAAATATTGATTTACAGCTTTTGTTGGGGTTCAGTATGTCTCTATGTCTCTGCCAAGCACTAATTGAACTTTAAAACACAGACATTAGCACTTGTTCTAATTTTGATTAGCACTTGGCACAAGCAAGTCAAATCTGTAGAAAGGACTTACGAGATCAGTGAGCAAGCAGAGTGCGGTATCCTTCCATGTCACAGCGAACTCCTCATTTAGGTTATGGCTAGAAACCCAAAAACAGACACCAACGATCAATTTAGTTTCTTCCAGATTTTCATGCACACCACCAGGACTCATACCGGAGATTTAGATGGATCTGACGAGGCTAGAGAGTTTATGGACTACAGGTCAAGAGAATTTTCAAAGGCAGCACATGATTCATCAAATAGAGATTCGATCTCATTAGCCGATTGATGATTTCATAGGAACTCCTACATATGCATGGGCGTGAAAGTGAGATTACAACGGAGGGTGAGGCAGCGGATGAACAACTTACCGCCTGGGATGGAGATGGCGCGGCTGAGTGGAGGATCCGTGACGGTGGCGGCCGCACCAGAGACACACGAGGACGCGACGACGGTCGAGTTGTAGGTATCCGGGTGCGGCTGATACTGGGAACGAAGAGAGCAGAAGGGTGCAGCGCTAGCGCTATCTTCGGCGGAGGAGGAGGGAGGGAGGATCTGCGCGGAGGAGAACTGCTGCCTGCGACCGAAGGAAAGCGAGGAGCTCGCGCAAGTAGACAGAGGGAGGGATGGAGGGAAGGGTTCGCACTTGAGATGGATCGCGCGCGAACCCGGAGGGGAGAGGCCATGCTGGGGTTTCCTCCTCCTCGCCAATGACGGACGGCATCGTGGTGGGTGCGGTTGGTGGCGGCGGGCGTGGCGGATGGACTCCGCCGGCTCGATCCGCCCACGGCTCGCGCCCCGACGGCGCGGCGGAGGAGTGGGGCCGCGGCTCGTGAAGGAGGAGGTGGGTGCCGAGCGCGCGCGGTTGGTGGCGGCAGGCGTGGCAGATGGACTCCGCCGGCTCGATCCGCCCGCGGCTCGCGCCCTGGCGGCGGAGGACTGGATGACGGTGGGGATGGCTGGATGACGGGATGGCGGCGGCGTGGACCGGCTCGTGGGCTGCGGCGTCGCGAGGGAGGGCGGCGGCGGAGCGAGGGGGAAGGCGGCGGGGCGGAAGAGATGGAACCGCCGGAGGCGTGCGGGGTGGAGCGGGTCGTGGGAGGGCTTAGATCATACAGGGAGATGATCGGACGATTGACGCGTGCCCGGTGGTCGGACGAAAGGAAGGGGTCGCACCAGGCGATGACGAATCAAAATTTTGTCACCCTTAACCTTCTTAAGCAGTACTCCCTCCGTTTCCTAAAGCATATCGTTTTAGACAGGTTTAAAAAAATTAAGATAACAGTGAAATGACCGATTTGCCCTTCGGATTTTACCCCTAGCACGGCCAGACATTGCCGATCTCCCCGAGCGGCGCCGTCCTCGCCGAAATCCCGGGCGGCACCACCACCTCCCGTGCAGCCACCCAACGAGGCCGCTCCCCCACCATGCCTCGACGCCCCTGATGCTGGCCCTAACTCTCGGGGTCCTTATCCGCGGCGCCCGCAGCAGCCACCCCCGCGACGAGAGAGAGGAGGCGACGCAGCGGCGCCGGTGGTGGCCAGCGGAGGTCCGGCACTGCGCGGTCCTCCGTAGCTTCTCGTCTCACCTCCACAACTCTGGCACTGCGCGATTCGCTGGTGAGTTTGCCGCCCTGGCTTCTCCCTCTTCTTCCTCCTGCAGCTGCCGCTTCTTGAGCCCGCGCGCCTCCGGCACTGCGCTGCTTCTTCTTTTCCCCTCGTCTTTTGTAATCCCCTAGTGTTATGGAACAGAGTGGTAAGAAGAACACAGTAATTTCCCTAATTATATTGTGCTTGCAAGTTGCGACATGAATCAATATCTTGTGAATTTGGTATGGTCGGCATGATAGAACAACAAGATTTCTATTATCAGTAGTATATACCGAATGGTTCAGTCATGTGCGCCATGCTGTATTGCCTGCCTTACATTTTTCGATTCCTAGCAATGCTTGGTTACGCTTTGCCTACAATGCTTGATTAGTTAAGGCATGCTTGATTAACTTTCTAATTCCAACACATTTTGGCCTAGTCGATTACTGGTTCTGTAGAAACCAACAATTCAGTCTCCAATGACTAATTGATGAATAGGTATCCAGGGAAAAATAAAGTCCACAGAACTGCCGGGATAAAATTAAAGTTTAAAGAATTACTTGCATTACCAGTCTAGTTTTAGAACTACAGATGAACTTGCACCTTTTATCTTTGCATGTTGCATGGGTAAAAACCAGCATCTTCTTCTTATCATAAGGTGATTTAATTTAAGTAACTAGAGGTGCTAATTCTGAATGTTCAACACAAATGCTTTCCAACACAATCAAATGCACATTTTTTTTATCATTCAAGCTGCTCGATGCTGCTAATTAAATACCTACTGGCAGCTGATAAATGTACTAGCTAGTTTCTGATAGTCCCAGGAGCAGATCAGTACCTGGCAAATACAACAGGGCTCGTTGTCTGACGATGCATTTAATCTCCATGATAAGAATTTCCTTTGCTTTAGCAGCTTTGTCACAGTTTCCTCACTGAGGCCAGTGTTAACATTTCCTATTCTTTCCTCCAGTGCTAATAACTCCTGAAAGAAAGCAGCCATCGGTATTAGATTTTAGCTTGATAAAGATGCAAGTAATGCTTTCCTAAGGAAAACAAACCTCATAAGATATATTGTCTATGTTCAGGCGCATGTCCCTATGTCTGTCATGAATGTCAATACCTATTGTGTTGGTAATGGTAACTGCTGTGATACTGCTTGCACATCATTTCAAATTTTGTAATGATTTCCATGTATCATTGAATCTGCAATGACTCGTGCATCTTAGCTCTGAATGAGTAGCACAATTGTTGCAACTTCAAGCATATCAACCTTCCTCACCTTCAAACATTCCAACAGCAGTCAAGTAACAAATAGCACAGCCTTGTGATCACTCCTGTTCTATTCTATTGTATGAATCTTTTTTTTCAGTTATTATCAAGCTTAGTTGGGAGTCTAAAGGGCATAATTTTCTTTTGCTAGCATGTTCTCAAGCTCAATATTTTCTCGTTTGTTTCAGGAAATATATTCTCTCATGGGGCGTCGTAAAACCTTTGTCCCTCCGTTGTTGCCTAATCGTCAACCCGAGAGCAGCCTCAAGTGCCTCTCTGAAACAGCTGCGCGCCGGCGTGAGGAGTTGGTGAACATAGGCAAGGAAGGGGAGATTGGCAGCAGTGCACCTTATAGCTTAATTGATTCTCGGGTATGCAGGGCCATTCAAGGATTGCTAAATTCTCAAGAAGGAGGGCAAACTAGCAAGAAAAGAAAGTCTCCTCACGTGATCAGGCCATTGTTCAGATCTCCAGTACATAGAGTATTGTTGTCACCAAGGATAAGGCCTCCTTCTGCGCAACATAGGACATCACCATTGGCTTCCACGACCAAGATAAGCAATCATGGTCAAAGAGTGGAAGCAGAACAAGATTCTCAACAAGGAGAGCGAATGAGCAGGATAAGAAAGTCCCCTCATGTGACCATGCCACTATTCATATCTCCATTAAGCAGAGTAATGTTGTCGCCAAGGACGAGATCCCCTTCCCTGCAACATGGAACATCTCCATTACCTTCCACAACTAATCCAAGCAATCCAAGTCAAAGAGCAGTGCTTAATATTGATTTAAATGTGGAACTAGAAGAAGTGGATTTCGACGATGCTGTTGAGAATATCCAAGGAAATGATGAGGTTGTTCAAGGAAATGCACACAAGCATCAAGAAGTTAGTTCTGAGAAAGGAAGGTTAATATTTGATTCATTGCTGGGATGGCTAAAAAAGGTGATTTGGTAGGCCATGAGACAGCTGAGGTCGCTGCATTGTACTCTGTAAGTGTGCGAACAGTGCAAAGAATCTAGCAGAGAGGAAAAGCTTTCTTGGATTAGGGTCGCCCCGTAGATGTTTCAAATTGGAAGAAGAATAGGTGCGGCCGCAAGAAGCAAGAGTGTGATGTATCAGCACTTAGCAGCGTTCCCATCTCAGAACGTGCCACAATGGGAGATGCGGTTCGACACCTACACATAAGTAAAAGCAAGTTCCACCGGATGAAAAAAGCAGGTGAAATAGAGCGTGTCTCAAACACCTTGAAGCCTTTCTTGACAGATGAGAACAAGAATGCTCGGCTCAGTTGGTGCCTATATATGCTTGATGCAACAAGCATACCACACGATCCTATGTTCCAGGGGCTATTCGATTATGTTTATATTGATGAGAAATGGTTTAACATCACAAAGAGCACTCTAAGGTACTATGGTCCCCCTGGTGAGCAACATCCATTACGGACAAGCAAACATAAGAATCATATTCCTAGAATTATGTTTTTGGCTGCTATAGCTCGACCAAGGTTCGACTCCAATGGGAATTGCACTTTTGATGGCAAAATTGGTTGCTTCCCATTAGTGAAATATGTTGCAGCCCAAAGATCTAGTGTCAACCGACCAGCAGGTACAATTGAGATGAAGCCAATTGACTCGGTCGACAAGGACGTGACAAGAGAGTTTATGATCGAAAAGGTTCTACTGGCTATTCATGACAAATGGCCGCGAGAGGATTTGGGAAAGATCATATACATTCAGCAAGACAACGCTAAACCTCATATCTCTCCAAGCGATAGACTTTTTTGTGAGGCAGCTCAACAAGGGGCACTTGATATTAGGATTATATGTCAGCCAGCAAACTCCCCGGACTTGAACATATTGGACTTAGGCTTTTTCAACGCTATTCAGTCACTACAACACAAATCTGCATCCAGAACCACACAAGAATTGGTAGCCGCTGTGGATAAGGCGTTTAAGGATTATCTGGTGTGTCAGGCAAATCGAATTTTTTTGACCCTTCATAGTTGCTTGAGGGAAATAATGAGAATAGGAGGTGGAAACGGTTATGATATTCCACATATAAGGAAGTCAATGCTTGAGAGGCAAGGTTGCCTTCCTTTGCAGCTCAAATGTGACGCCACACTGGTTAACGAAGTTATGGCGTAGGTTTCAGGAGGTATGTGATGGTGCACTATGTATACTCTTTAGCAAATTCAGATTACTATTCCATAGTTATGCTCCTGCTCTTAATTGTCTATCTTTTCACTGGAGTAATTAGCAACCTTACTGTTATCTTTGTTTCAAACTGATTCTACAGGGAGAGAGTGATTGAGCTGCTGTTCACCAAGTTGCTGCAGTTGAGTGAAGTCGTCATCAGCCTAATTGACATTAAGACAATGTAGTTTAGATTGAATTTTCAATGATCATATTGGCAGTCTGGCAGAATTTGTGATGCATTTTTCTGTAGTGCAGATCATACTGACAGTCTGGCAGAAATTGTGATGTATTTTTCTGTAGTGCATCATCGATGTAAACATTTTCTGAATGTTGAAATGTGAATAAGTGAAACTTGCAATTTTTCTAGTAGTGCATCATCCATGTAAACGTACCAGGATGAAATCAAAGCAAATGCGTGCAGAAAGAACGAAGCAGGGGACGAGTGGTGTGGTGTTTGTGTACGTACCAGGATGGGGATCCCTCGGAACACGTCGAGCGAGACGAGCTCCGTGGACCGCCGCACCGTCCGAGCGACGCGTCTGATTGGGGAATGAGCAGCGGAGGTGGAGTGATTGCGGCGAGATTGGCGCGTGATTCGGGGAAGGAGCAGCGATTTCGGCGAGATGGCAGCGTGGCTCGGGGAGGAGCATCGGAGGCCGAACTGTCGCGGCGTGGGTCGGGGAGGAGGAGCGGAGGCTGAGCTCTCCGGGACGGCGCTGGAGTGACAAGGGCAAAAGTGGTAAATGCTTTTTTCCGTAAGTCACGACGTCAAATATTTAGACACTTTTTGAAAATGAACTACGGCGTCATCCTTTACGGGATGGAGGGAGTAGTAGATAGCTAGTGATAGAGATGGATTAGTGACGAGGTTAAATCAAAACAGTGCCTGAATTGGTACTAGTGGCCTAGTTATTAGGACCGGCCGACCACCGGCCGGACCGAAAAAGCCTAGTCCGGTCACTTAAAAGACCGCCATCGAACCGCTAAAAAATGGATGAACCGACCGCTATTTTATGAAACCAGTGAACCGGTCGGTTTTTGACTCTTACCCATTTTACCTCTCTATCGATTCAGTGCAGCTTTATCTACCAAGGGGTATAACTGGAAAGGTTGAGTTTTTCTCACATTTAGGGTTAGGAGCAACACCTGGGAGGGAAATTTTTTAGACACCTTTACATTTGGCGTCTGGTAGGCGGCGGCGCATCTGCAAGAAGTGATAGGAAAAGGGTGGCGGCCGGTGGCGATCTGCTTTGCTGGTGGTGAAGAGGGCGACAGCAGCCATCGACATCGAGGAGTCGATCCTGTGTGGGCCTACTTGTTCTTCGTCATCAGAGGCGCCGCTCTCCCTCGTCCCATCTCGTTCTTCACCTGCAATGAGTAAGTGATCCACCATCGATGGCCTAAACCTGAAATCCTGAATGCTTTCTTGATTCAATTTGTATAATGTGCATCAAGATTTGAGTTGAGACTTCACATATTTAGTCAGAACATTAATCTTGCAAGTCAGTAGGCTAATGAGTAGGATATTAAATGGATATACTATGCTGTGTTGCTCATTATGGATTTATCTTCACACGGTGGATTCTTCAGAAACTCCAACTCCAGTTGACAGCATCCCTAGTTCAACATCTAGTGTTCAAGAGCTAGAAACAGTAGCAAAGACAAGAAGAAAAACTGATCCAGCATGGGGATATTGTACACAATATATTGAAGATGGAAAAAAGAAGATGAAGTGCATGTATTGTAATATGGAATTTAAAGGAGGAGGAATCCATGGTTTCAAGGAACATTTAGCTAAATGGCCTGGGAATGTGGCTGAATGTAGAAGCGTTATCCGTGAGGTTCAGCATACAATGTATCAAAATATTTCAGATTGGAATGCTAAGAAAAAGAAGGCACAAGAGGACTATGTGGAAGGGCACCCATATGGACCAGAACCCATAGAGGTAGAAGAAGAAGCATCATGTGATGTCTCCAATACTGGTACAGCTCCAACCCGTTGTGTTGCATCTGCACCAAACCGGAGAAAAAAAAAGAGGTCCTACTACTCCTAGTATTGGCAAGTACTTCAAGCCCAGAACTAACCTAGGAGATCAACCTACAATAAAAGAGTGTGCTTTAAGGAGAAGAAGTGAAGTTGAAGACTGATTTATGTGTGACAAAATGGTTTATTGATGCATCTATTCCATTTAATGCAAGTAACTCAATGCTTTATCAGCCAATGCTTGATGTTGTGTGTGCATATGGTTCTGGATACAAGGGGCCAAATTTCAATCTGTTGCGTGGTCCATTGCTTGCAAAATGTGTTTAGGAAACTAGGAATTTTGTTGATGGATTCCGCAAAACTTTGGAAGGGAAATTGGTTGCACTGTTATCGCTGATGGATGGACTGATAGAAAGAGAAGGACACTCATCAACTTCTTGGTCTACTGTCCCAAAGGTATTGTCTTTCTCAAGTCGAGTGTTGAGAATTGGAGCGATGAGTGACCTGCCATGGGTTATCTATTTGCAGCCTTCCATGTGAAGAGGTTTTAGAGAGAGAGTTTGCCCGGCCCTTATTAGAGTACACAGATGCAAGGTGGGATAAACACTTTGATAAGAATCTTTATGTTGCTGGCTTTTGGTTTAATCCTAACAACCAGTATAATGATGAGCTTAGAGAGAAGTACAATTTCACTACTTTTGGGGTTCTTGATATGATGTTGGGTGAAGATCTTGAAACAAGTGCTCATAATAATTTACCAGAAACTTAATATGATTGGCGCCATTTTACCAGGAGTCTATGTTATTGAGTTGTGAACTTGAAGCTTTGGTTGTGAACTTTTAGCTTTTCTTATGAGTTTGTGTGCTATCCTGTACTCCCATAAGTTTTAACTCTGCAAGGCTCCTATTGTGAACTTGTTATTTGAATTTGTGCTTCACATGTTGAACTTTGAAGGCAACCAATTTGGTTATATAATTGTGTTATGTATGTGCTTATTTTCTTATGATCAACTATGCATTATTTAGTATTTACTGTTAATTATTATTTGTGTATATATGACCGGTTCAAAATATTCGTGACCGGTTTAGTTTAACGGTCTTTTGAACCGACGGTTTAACCATTACGAAACGATTAAACCTGTGAACCGACGCTCTTGCCGGTAATCTTAGACTGACTCCAACAATGGAGACTCAAATCCACGACCAATACCCGAAATCGGTCATAACGGGCTCATGGAAACAAGACCCAAAAGCTCGCTTCTCCAACAGACGGAAGAGAATGGGCCTCCGTCAACTGTTTTAGCGTCAAGAGGTGGGAAGCCAATATTCTGTCCCGTCTCCTCCCGCCCAGAAACGAGGAACCCGTCGCCCCTCGCCCGGCACCGATCGCTCCTCGCCCCTCGCTCGGCACCGATCGCTCCTCGCCCCTCGCCCGGCACCGATCGCTGTCAGCCTGGTCGCCCACTCATCCAGCTGCTTGAAGGTACCTTTGTTTTCTCCTCTCCTTCAAGGCAATGTTGTTGTTCATCTCTCCGTCCAGCAACTCTCTGGACTTGGGTCTTTTTGAGGGCACGCACAGCCAAAAAACAACCAAATTAGGAGTAGGTTAGTGTTTGAGAGAACACATGGCATGCTGTTTCTGCTCTCAACTCCATTATCTGTACAGATCCATTATTTTTACTACCCTACCTGAGTAAATGAGACACAAGGATTGATCAATCAAATTAGTCATCCTATTTGTTAGTATTGCAGAAGAAGATTTCAATTCTACAGAAAATCAACTACTTAGCTCTTGGCAAGATTGAAAGGTGAAGTAGTGCTTTGGTGCAGAGCGGGCCGTGCGTCGTCCGAGTTGCCTTTCTTTTCTCTTATCAGTTCAGCTATCCTTGTTTGCTCCTAAGCGTGTTATCTGTTTTTTCTTTCTTTCTTTTTTTCCCTTATGTGCTGTTGCTGAGCGCCCTACTTGCGCCTCATGCTCTGTGTATGACTCTGTCTGCTGCTCTGTGACAATTTGATATGATTTTTCATGCAGCCATGGCCTTTAACTACTATCAACGCACATGGTGTGGATCTGCTGCCGCTACTACTAATTATGATGAAATCGAAGCATGTGCTGTTGTCGTTTCAACATTAAGGAAGAAACGGCGCTGGGGAGGCTCTGTTGTTGGCCACAAGACAAAAAATCGTGACCGTATTGGTGGTAACATTCAATTGAACAATGATTATTTTATTGAGAGGCCATTATTCAATGCCGAGGAATTCCGCAGAAGGTAAATTGCTACTGCAATTGTAACACTGCATTAGTTAAAATTTCAGTCCCTAAAACTGTCAATGACTCCATGCTCAGGTTCCGTATGCGGCAATCCCTTTTCTTGGAGATTGAAGACAAATTGGCAGCTGCAAGTAAGTTCTTCAGACAAGAAAGAAATGCAGCTGGTGTGTTGGGATTCTCCACTAGACAAAAGTGCACTGTGGGTTTACGGATGTTGGCTTATGGAGGGCCAGCAGATGCACTAGATGAAGGTTTGCGTATGGGAGAAAGCACCATCCTTAAAACTGTAAAGGAGTTTGCTAAAGAAATAATCAAAGTGTTTGGACCTAAATATCTTAGGCCTCCTACAGAAACTGAGTTGAAAAAAATTTTATTAGAAAATAAGGCACGTGGCTTCCCTGGCATGATGGGTAGTCTGGACTGCATGCATTGGGAATGGGCAAACTGTCCGACAAGTTTGGGTGGGATGTACAAGGGACATAAGGGAAAGCCTACAGTCATTCTAGAGGCAGTGGCAACACAGGATTTGCGATGTTGGCATGCATTTTTTGGTCTTCCAGGATCTCACAACGACATCAATGTGCTGCGCCGCTCTCCTATTTTTGATGATTTGGCAAATGGCAAAACACCACCTGTTAACTTTGATGTCAATGGTAACACTTACACCCTTGGGTACTACCTGACTGACGGGATTTATCCTGATTGGGCGACCTTAGTGAAAAGCATAAGTTGTGTAAAGAGTAACAAGCAGTCGGTGTTTGCATCACAGCAGGAAAAATGCCGCAAAGACATAGAGAGATTTTTTGGAGTACTTGTAGCCAAGTGGAAGATTTTGCATAATGCTGCTCGTTTGTGGAGTCAGCGTGACCTCAACACCATTGTGCTGGCCTGTGTCATCCTACACAATATGGTGGTGGAGGATGAACGTGGAGTTGATCTTCCAAGCGTGCACGTGTCAGAGTGGCCAGGTGCAGCTAACCCTCCAATAACTACAAGCAGATCAATGCCTACAATTGAGGAGGTCAATGAAGCTTATTCTTTGATCGAAGAGAAATCCACTGCCCAGCAACTAAAAAAAGATCTTATTGAACATATGTGGGAATTGTATGGGTCGAAGTCTGGACCATTTGCCAAAGAGTCAGTACATCTGAACTAACATCTCAATTAGTTTTAGTAAGAGATATGTGGCCTTCTTTTGTAATATGGCTGAACTTACAGCTGAAATAGTGATAGATCATCATATGGTTGTGTTCTGAATTAATCTATACTTAGTCTGATTAAATACTGCTCTGATCATGGCAGAATTTTTGTAATTGCAATTTCAATGTATTGGTCTGAATTCTAGCTGCTCTGATCATGGCAGAATTTTTGTAATTGCAAACTCAATGTATTGGTCTGAATTCTAGCTGGTTTGATCATGACAGAATTTTTGTAATTGCAAACTCATGTTCTCAAATAAATAGGCGCACACATTCATGTTCTCGAAGAAACACACGTACAAATTTCTGTTCTGAAAGGAATACAGATACAAATTTAAATTCTTATTCTAGCAGTTATATAGGTGTGACACATTCACACAGTACAAGAGGTTCTATGCTCCATCGGAGTTCTGAGAGGTTCCAATGCCTCTACGTTTCATAATTTCCTGCTGCATGGTGATATAGTAGGACCTCACTTGAGGAGAAAGTTTATCTAAATCAGCTCCCATAATTCCAAGCTCTGCAGTGAGGAGTTGTGCCTCACTTTGTTTCGCCCGGACTTCTATGTCCTGTTTAGTAAGATTGAGCTGCTCCTCCTTGTACTTGTTCCTGACTTCAATGTCATGCTTGTGCAGATCAAACATTTGTTGTGTAAGCTTCATTTTGTCCCCCTTCAAGCTTAAAATCTCTTGCATTTGGGCATCTTGCTTCACTTCGGTCAGTTCATTCTTTTGATGAATCTGCTGCAACACTTCAACAGCTGCATTTGAGGATGCAGATTCTTCCTTGGCCCTTCTTCTTTTTGCACTATCACGACCCTCCGGTCTCTCTAGTGGATCACTTGCACCTTGTTGACCCAGTGGATCATTTGCACCTTGATCACCTACTGGATCATTTGCACCTTGTGTAACTACTGGCTCGGATGCTGCAGGTTCTTTACGAACATTTCGCGTGCTGTTCACTTCCAGCAGTTTATCGTTCCATTTTGCCTCATAGCGAAGAATCTTCCAACAATGCATAAACTGAAATGGTTCCTTTTGCTCATACATCTTCACAGCATCCTCAATCTGAAATTTAAAAATGGTACATTTTTTTAGATCGTATACCCAAACAACAAACAGTTTTGTAGAAATCAACAAAGTACTTACCCTATCATATTCATTCTTTCCACTTTCGTTTCTCCTATCCACTTTACTTTTGCATGCAGAAAATGTAGAAACAGCCTTCTGTATGGCACCCCATCTTTTTTGTAAACCAATCTGTCTTCTTATTGAGCCATTTGGTTTGTGCTCAGAATAATAATCATATATTCTCTTCCAGTAGGCACCCATGTTTTGATTAACACCTACAATAGCATCCTTACTTATGTTCAGGTAGGCCGAACAAAGAACGGCGTCCTCTTCCTTTGTGAATGCAAACCCCCTCCGAGCAACATTTTTCTGCACAACTCGTTTCTTCCCTTTTTGCATGTTGTTGCACTGCATAGGCAAGAGCACTGGTAATTTCTAGCAAATGCAAGATCAGGACACTAACAAATAGCCTCACAATCCTACCTGTGCAGCAGTAGCAATATCTACATCATCCATTGGAACACCATGTGAGGAGGCTCCATCATTGTGGTGAAACAATTCTTGTAAATCCTCCTCTCCTGACTGACCATACTCCATTCTAATCATAGCAAATAAACTTTGAATCAAACAAACAAAAAAAATCCAGCCTAAACTGCATAGACCGTATCATTGGCTCACTAAAGGATGCAAGTAAACAAGAAGCCATTTAAACTGCATAAACGTAACAATTTTGCAATTTAAACAAGAAGTCATTAGTCATGCAAACCAATAAAAGTAATCCGTAGTTTTTGTCACTCATGCTTTGTCGCTGGCATAGCCTAAAGTTCAGAACAAACTTGGCACACGCACGCTGCAGCCTGGCCGGGCGGTGGCCATCCGCGGTGGTCACTGCCCACTGCCTGCTGCTGCAGGATTGGTTGGGGGCTCGCCGGGACTAGAGTTAATCTGCAGAAGCGGTGCCGGTCTGTAGAGACATCGGAGAACCGAAGTAGTTGAGAGGCAAGTGAGCTAGCTGGGGGCGGAGCGCCGGGGCACCAGCCTGGCCGCCCGGCGACTACGGCCCTGAGTCCGCCCCTGCCCGTGAATCTCTCCTCATCACCAGGTCAACTCAGACAAGACGAGGGGATCGAATCAGGAAAGAGGAATCAAGTCTGGAGGTACCTCGCCGCCGACGCAAACGCAGGATAGGGGCGGTCGTCGCCGCCAGAGCTCACCCGTCGGTGTTGGTGCCGCTCGATCCACTTTCTCTCTCTATTCCGAGGGTGGGCCGTTGGTACTGGGTCGCGGCCGAAGGCGATCTATTTCTGGGTCGCGCCGGGAGCTGCTCTATTTTTGGATCGCGTGTTTCGGTCAGCTGTTGGAGGCCTACAAACTTGTTTCTCGGCCCATTTTAGGTCTAAAGGATCAAATAGATCACCTGTTGGAGTCAGTCTTACCGGTTGGAATACCGGTCCTAATAACTTGCGGTGGTGGCGGGGTTGTGGTTGGGGTTGGGGGGAGGGGCGAGACTCTCGTCATCATTATCCTAGCTCTCTTCCTCGTTCGATTAAAAAAAAAACCCTCTTCCTCGTTAGGCAACGCCAATCCATTCCCATGGCGCCCTCGTTCAAGCCAAACCCGCTGTCACTGAGCGTGCCGGACCCTGCGCTCGACCGCTGGCTCCGTGACTCCGGCTACCTCGACCTCCTGGACTCCGCCGCCACAGCCTCCTCCTCATCCGCCTCGGCCCCCTCAACCGCCGCCGTCAGCCCCACTGCCGGCTCCGCCCCAGCCTCCTCCGGCGTAGCCGCGGACGTCCTCTCCTTCGCCCGCACCCTCGCTTCGCTCCTCGCGCTCAACCCATTCGCGCGCCTCTCCTCCGCGGACCTCGCCGCGCCCACCCCGTCCTGGTCTCCCGCCTTCGTCGGTCCCCCCGGCGTCGCGTCCTACTCTTGGCCGCCGACCCCGACCCAGGCTAAGCTCCGTGTCCAGGAGAACGTCCGCCGGTACGCACGCAACTATGCTGCGCTCGCCATCCTCATCTTCGCATGCTGCCTGTATGTATTGTATCCCATTCCCCTTATCAACCCCTCCTTCAGCCTCTCCAATTCTCAAAGCCGCTAGCTTGATGAAATTCTGTTAACACCGGGCAGGTACCGGATGCCGGTGGCGCTGCTGGGGATGTTGGCCAGCCTCGCGGTTTGGGAGGGCGTGCGTTACTGCCGGTACTACTGGGGTCTCACCACCAGCGCTCCAGGGATTGCCCAGGCTATGCTGCGCTGTGCGCAGATTGGTGAGTATGCTATTCCTGCCCAACACTTGGTTTGATATCTTTTATTTACGAAGTAACAATTGGGATTCCGGCGCTAGAAAGATTAAGTAGATGATTAGATGGATGCAGTGGTGGAGGATGGAATAAAATTAAGGTATGGCAAAGTTGATAGCATAGACAACAAACTAAGATTCGAAATTAAAGTAGGCTATACTTATTGCAAAATTAAAGTATGATTCATGTAAATAAACTTCAAATCACAATGCCTACCTGTGGCATTGACCTTGCCCTTTCCCTTACAATCCATCTTTACTTAATTACTTTCACCAATTCACCGTGTTTCTAAATTAACCTACAAATCACCAATGAAACAAATGGAACCATACGAACAGCTAAAGCAACAGGCAACTGGTCAATTGCCTGCTTGGCTGCTCGGGTCTTGTGTCGTAGCCAGGTACGCAACCACACCAGCATGCTGCCTGCTGGATTGCCGATCAGGTCCTCTGCGCCCTTGGTCAGCGTCGTGGGATATCGTTCTACTTTGATGGATGATGGTTCCTATCTGTCTCGCGCAGGGGAAGAACCAAAACAGATGTGTGTGTGATGTCTTGAAATCTAGCGGCAGGGGAAGTACCTGGGCTGGCAGAGTGGCACCTGGCTATGGCTGCTAGTCTCAGGTCTCAGCTCACACTAAAGCCCAAATAACAGTTTAGTATCTCATCTTCTTTCTCATCTGTCTTGGCTCTTCATCTGCGAGGACAGGCAGCTGACAGCCATGGAGAATGACAAACAGGGACGGCCAGCCAACCATTCGCAGGGGTTAGTTGTGGAGGAACCAAGGAATGGTGAGCACAGCACCATACTGGGTCTTCTGCCACTGGATGCATGCCGTTAGGTTGCAAAGTGGAATGAGTAAAATCATCAGCTTGTGAATTCCAGTGCCTGAAGGATTGCAAATTGATGTTGTGAAAGCATTAGTAGCTCTATGTCAAGCCTCTACGAAATTAAATAAGATGACATGAAGTGGAGCAAAGGACATGATAGATGCAGCTTTAAGATCTGATGACATGTAATCTATCATACAAATGTTGTCTACTTAGGAAAAAATGTATGTCCTTAAACCATTTGCTCTCCACTCAGTGCAACCAATTATTTTATTGAAAAGCTCTGTACAAAACAAAATTCGTACGAGTTCATGTATTATGTGTTAGTATCGAAACTCTTACTCTCATCGAGAGGATGGCACCAGGAGTTGGGGTAATTTTCTGGTTTACTTCTCACACAATGCAATGCCAACCTGAAGAGTTGGGGATACATATTTATAGCTGGCCAAGGCAGCCAAGCATATGCCAAGATGCTAGTCTAAAAGCTAGTCTAAGATGCTGTCTAAAAGCTAGTCTAAGATGCTGTCCTAAAAGCTTAGTCTAAGATGCTGTCCTAGTTGGGGCAGCAAGACCACCATGCTGAGGACCACAAAGACCAACAGTACAAAGACCAACAGTACAAAGCAGTACAAAGACCAACAGTACAAAGACTTATCCCATCATTATGGTATATTCCTAAAGAAAAATTATTGTTATCATGAATATTCCAAAGGAATTTAACCTTTTCCAGTATGCCCAATCTAATATGCAAACTCATAAGCAATGATGAAACAATGTTGATTTGACATTATTCTAACGGATCGAAAAAACAATCCGACTGAGGAACATTACCCCTTCGCATCTTGCCCTGTCTCAAAGAAGAACAAGATGAAACCATGCATCCACAAATTGATACTAATTTTATGAATGCCATTACGGGAAGCTAACGAGTAACCTGTGAGCTCGTCACTGATTCCTTGTCCCTATGCTCGTTCGCTGGTTCCTCACTCGGTCAAGATTGTGCTCCAGTCAAGATTCTTGAGTCCCCCTATTTCCGAATCACGCAGGAGATGACTCCATGGGCAGCTCCCGTGAAGTAGATTGCGCTCCTTCTGCATGCACTCTATAGGCGAGGGCAGGGATGATGGCTGCAGAGAGAGCCGCTGCCACGAGACGTGGAAGCTTTGAATAGGATGGGATTTGACAGGATTACCGTCTCTTACCCGGTCAACATATGCATAATACTCCTACCCTTCCCCTGATGGGTAGATGATTTGTACCCCTGGCCTACCTAAAAGCTCTCAGGTGTGGATTTAGGCTAGGGGTAAGGAGACCCAATGACAGGTATAATTGTCAATTTGGCATCCTGTGTTTCAGTTCATCCAAAATAATTAGGGGAAATCTCCTATTTGTCATCCATGAGGTAGCTTACCTTGTATATGCCATGACAAACATATCAAAACATTTTCTGTTCATGCCAAGCATAGAGAGGTCAAACAGCATCACTGATTGATGAGAAATGATATGGATGCACCTGTCTATAATTTTGGCTTTCGGGAAATGATGGTCGACCGAGATGTGATTGTATATTGCATTACAGCCTAATGTTGCATAGTCACAAAAAAGGGTTCGATTGTAGAAACTAGAAGCAATGAATAATGTTCAAATGGGAAGTGATAAGAGTGAGGTCTAACATATTTGTGGTGAATTTCTAGATTAGTACTTCTTTGTTAGCTTCCTCCTGCCATTAGTTCCACTACAATCTAGCAGTTTATCATGAGTTATTTAAAGATGTCAAAATATTGCACTGCTTAGAAATCTCAGCAGATTGAACTGGTGCTCGATTCTTCCCCCTCGAGGAATTTGTGTCTTATGGTAGAGTGGGTGAGAGAGCAGAGGGGGTGTTGCTCTGCTAACTCTGCCCAACCTGGGGCAGCTACTCAGCAGGATAGCTGCAGCCCCTTCAGAGACACACTAAACAGCTGTTAGACTTAAAACAGGAATAGTCCTGCTCACAAATATTCTGGAGCATGTGCTCTATTTCTCATTATTCTAAATGGGCTCAAACTGAACTAGAAGCCTTCAATCTTCAGACATACATGAGAACCAGCTTTTACATCTGTAAGAACCAATTTATACGTACTAGAAGCTCATTATACTGCAGTCAAATGCCACAATTTACAGTTTGAGAAACCACTGCTTTTGCATCCGTAAGAACCAATTTACATAATGTAGAAAAAAATATTACACATTATTACCAAAGAGTCAATCACTTTGAGGCCATACCTAGCATTTCCACCTAAGCTTGGTTACCAGGAGTAACTAGCAGGCTATTCCTGGTTCCAGTTATCTCTTGCGGGTGCAACAGGTTACTGGCAAGACCCAGCCAGATGATGATTGCAGGATGCTAGTATAGTGCTAGGTTTTTCCATTTGGGTTTTCACCCTGGCATAACACATGCTGAGCTTAAAGTTTTTTTATTCTCATGAATCTTGTCATCTTTATTTTGGTTTTAAATATCATTCCTGCCTTTTGTATTGACTACTTGTTCTGTTTCTTAACAGCTACTGCCATACTACTGTACGTTTGCAAATTGCAGTTTGTTCTTGTGTATGCCATCGGATTGAGTTATGCAGGTGAGCGGTCTCCAGGCTTTCTCCCATTCCCTATTTCCTCCGACTGAGAATAACACAGGGCACTATGTGCTGCAGGGATGATGTTGCACGCCTCTCTTCGAAAGTTGACTCCCTCAAATCTACCAGATCCTGGTAATAATAACAGGAGGGCACAACCAAAACAGAACTAAGTTACATGTCAGACAGCAAAGGGGATGTTGAAGGCTAGAGACGTGTCATTCAAACATTGCATATGGCTGATTCTTGATAATCAAGGCCTCTTGGGGGCATATGGCTACCGTTGCAAGATTAGTGCCCTTCCTGATGCAACTGTTCGTGCGACAGATAGCATGGTAGTCGGCTAGTAGCATTGAGCGAGATGTTTTATGCTGGTATCTGTGTCTTTCCTGATTTCAATATTCATAGGTCGTTGGAGAACAAGACGTCTGACTTTGTGAAGCCCAGGCCTATGCTGATAACGCGTTTGTGCTGGTTCCCAACACCTCCCTTTTCGCTGGTGCAACTACAAAGATCCTCGATGGGCATTGTCACTGTGCATGGCTGTGCTCCTTTATCTGCTGCAGCCTACATCCGCCTGTTCTGAAACTGTAACCAGAGAGTGCATCTAGCGTTACGGGGCCTATCACTGCTACCTTGTTGCAGGAGAATCGTTGTGTGGTTTGGTCTGTTCATATTAGAATTTAGTCTGAACTAATATGTTCTGCTCCGTGCACCAAGTGTAGGCAAATCAGTTCGATAGTAGTTTGGTCTGTTCATGTTTAATTGAATCTTTATCGTTGGGCTATCGCTGATACTGAATCCAGGTGTGGCAGACCTTAAGAATATGGAAGATGCAATTTTACAGGAACCTGATTTTTAGTTAAATTTCAGGCTATGAATCCCACCCATCTAACCTCAATAGGATAATCTAGCAGCTAGATTCTGATATGTGCTCTTGTTGTCGAGCTTGCCGTCACCTCGCCCAGCTTCCCTGGGCCATGATGGCTTCCCAGCTGGTGCGTCCAGTTCCACTCCCCCCCCCCCACGCTAACTAGCGCCCAACATCGCCCCCGCTCAAGCCCTTCACATCCGGTTGTCGACCGCCCTAGTGGCCGGTGGCTCTTGCCGCCTCGCTGCCCCACCACACCAACCACCTCTACCGTCCTTCCTCCCTCCCTCCCAATCCGTCCATTCTAAACTTGAGGAATCCTGCTCAAAAAAATAAAAAATTGAGGAATCCATTTTCGCCATTGCTATGTCCGGAACCTTAATATCGATACATCCATTGCTGGCTTTTCCTGTGTTCCTTGTCACCTAAAATCTCCAAAGAATTCAACCATCTAAAGAATAGGTGTGCAATAATATTAATATGGAGGCTGATACGGGGAGAGCCCCCCCCCCCCCCCCCGGGCGCCCCGCCCCATATTACGGAAAAAATACCTCATCGTCTTTCTCATCCTCATCCGCCAGCCCTGCGCCATCCCACCCCGCCGCCGACCTCCCCCTTGCCAGCGTTGCGAGGACCGCCCTCTCTATCCCCTCACCCTCCCCTACCCCTTCCTCCCCCTTCCATTCGAAGCTATGACGAGTGGTCCCGCATCGCCACCGACCTCCCCCTCGCCAGCGTCGCAGCGACGCCGGCGAGGACCGCCCTCTCCTCCCCCTCCCCCTCCCCCTCCCCCACCCCATCCACTTCCACCAGATTCCCCCACCGCCGGCACCGCCCATCCGGCCTCCCCCATGTAACACCCTAATGTAATTTTCCCTAATTTAAATGAATTTATTTGGGCTTAAATAAATTTTCCAGGCTTTTCTTTAATTTTTGTGGCATTTAAAGCAATTTATAACGCAAGAAAATAAAATTTATCATAGGATTAAAATGTTTGTGCATTCATGCTGCAGCATTGTTTTATTTGTGTTGAGTTTATAGAGTTTGAATTCAAATTCATTTGAATTCAATTAGATTTGTTTGAATTAGTGGAGTGTAGAAAAAGAAAAGGAATGGAAAGGAGCCCAGCCCAGCCGGCCCAAACCTCTCTCCCTCTCCCTCTTTCTCTTCCCACGGCCCAAAGCCGCCCGAGGCCCAGCTCTCTCCCTCTTCCCCCGCGTGGGCCGCGCTCGGCCTGCTTCCTCCCTCAGCCCGCTCGCACGCGCGCCAGCTTCCCTGGGCCGCTCGCTGCCGCTCGCTCGGCCCAGCCCGTGCGCTCGCTCCCTCCCCGCTCTCCCTCTCTTTCCTGTCGCTGACCGCCCGACCCCACCCGTCATCCCCCTCCTCCCGCACCCCTGCTCCCGCAACGGCCGCGCCGCTGCACGGCCGAGATCCCCGGCTCCTCTCCGCCGCAACCCTATCCCGAGACCCCGGGCCTCACCCTTCTTATTCCCCTACGCCACCCTTGGACCACCTCATCTCAACAGCGCCGCCCCCAAAACCCGGATTGCGGCCGCTGCCTTGCCCCTGCTTGGAGCCGAGCCTCGCCGCCGCGGGCACACCAATCCGCTGCAGCCCCACCGCTTGAGATCTCCACAGGAGCTCCGCCCAGGTGCCAGAGTAGACCACCTAGCCGTGCTCGCGTCCTCCGTTCCTGTGCTCGCCGGAATTTGACCCGAAGCCACCGACGGTGAGACCTCCCGCCGCCGCGATTGCTCACTGCCAAAGGTTCCCGAGCCGTGCTGACCCCCCCATCTCCTTCGCAGGAACCTCCCGGAATAATTCCCACCATCCAGAGGGCCCGGCCACCCCGGCATCGCCCTCCTCCGCGGGAGCCCGACACCTCCGCCGCCGGTCGTTGTCGCCGTCCTTCCTCCGTTGCACCGCCGGCCCCCACATTACTCCGGTGAGCTTCGCTCCGTCACTCTGGTCCTTTTGCACCAGCAGCAGTAGCCTTTAGCCGCCCGTAGCGCCCAGAACGCGAGCGCCGTCGATGCGCCGTCGCCCCGAGCCGCTCTCGCCGCCGTTCTGATCTAGTCGTGCCCAAATCCTCCACCACGACTGCCCAGATGGGTTACACATGCCGCCAGCGTCCTCCAGGGCTTGACTTCGTCCCAAATGGTGCCCGGACGGCCAAGTTAGGCCATCGCCGGCGTAGCGCCGCCGCGGGAAGGAGCTCCGGCGACCCCCCTCCGCCGCCGGGTGTTTCCTTTCATTCCTGGCCGTAAGATCCGGGACGGGTGGATAGGATTAGATCGCGCACGCTTAGATCTGAGCCGTGAGATCGAGATCCAAGGGATCTAAATCGCGCGTACCGGTTCGGGGTAGGGATGAATCGGAGCCATCAGATCTGGAATGGGTGGTCTCGATTAGATCCGTTTAAGTATAGGCCAGGGGCGTTGGATGCAGATCCAACGGCTGTTAGGCGCGCGTACCCCTTCGCGTTTAAGTTTAAATCCGAGCCGTAGAGATTAGATCCAATGGCCCAGAACCGCGCGTACCGGTCAGCGCCGGTAGTTTTGCTAAAGAGCCCTCGGGTTTTTGGGAAATCAACCCGCCGTCCAGCTTTAGTTAAAAAGTATTTACAGGCAGACCCTTTCCTTCACGTTTCACCCCCTGAGTTTCCGGGATTTAGTGCCCGCCGTCCAGCCTGAGGTTTTTTAGCGTGCTAGCCCCTGTGTCTAGGGTTTAATTACGTTTAGGTCCCTGGTTTTTCGTCCAGAACCCCCTGTAGTCCAGTTTTTCTTGCAGATAGGCCCCTGGGTCTTGTTTTAAGCGTAGTTTTCGCGTTTTAGCTCCGTTTTAAGTGTTCTTTATATCCACGCGATCGTTGTAACGCGTAGAATAGTTTTAGGCCAGTTTTATGTGCTGTTCCATTGTATTGGTGTACTGTTTTCTTATAGTTTGCCATTGTTTGCGCATGTGTGTATGTATGGACTATGTTTTGATGATCGTGAGTAGACGCGGAGCCTTTGGACGAGTACCAGGAGCAGCCGTCTTCCGAGCAGTTTGAGCAGCAGCCGGGAGAGTACGAGGAAGGCAAGTATAACATGAACCTCCTATCACTTTTAAATACAATTTCATACTCCATTTTAATACTGTATACGTATAAGGATTTCCTAGCCACTTTATATCCTATATATATATATATCCTATGGGTTGCATTTTGGTTACTTATGCTAGGTTGCTGCGCTATAACACACTTGGTCCTTTTTAATTAAATTTGATTAATGGTCTTATGCAACTTAATTCTGGAGCCGGCCCTCTGTGCTGTGTGCTTGAGTGGTTTATGCGTCCTTAAAAGATGTTTTTGTTAGAAACATGGTTTAGGGGCCAGCACGGTGCTTAGTGCTTGGTTGGCCACTCTCCATAAGGACCGGTTCATAGAGCGACAACCTGGGACAACCGCGCAACCACAAGACTGGAATGGGACGGTCTTGACTTACTAATTAGGTCGTGTTGGTTCGGGAGTAACTTACCTGCGTGGGCAAGAGGGGTGGTAAGCTTCAATGGTCCCTGCTCCTCCGGCTTGGTCTGTGCTGTGTGTCTTGTACCCCCGGAGGTGGGCCCCATCGTCGCTGATCCAGAATCCTTAGCGGTTACACCTTACCAACGTGATCCTTTGTAACGGTCTCGTAGTGTGCTTGCTAGCCATCTCACCTAAGGAAGTGTGATGAACAACTAGCGTAGCTCACGACTTGTGGGTAACGTTGTGCAACCTCTCGAGAGTGTAAAACTGATATATCAGCTGTGCTCACAGTCATGAGCGGCCCAGATCCTCCTTTTGATTAGTGGGGTTATCAACCTTTGACGAGGGAGATTCCCCGGGTGGTTTTGGTTTGGGTGGTTCTTAGTAGTTCTTAATTAATATTGATTAATTTCTTATGCAATTTGGGTTATGGTAATTCATCCACTTGTAGTAATTAGCTTAAATAAAATTTGCCAAGATTAAAAGCTAATGCAGTTGAGTCAGCTAGTCTAGAGCCTCATAGTTTGTGTTATACTTGTTGAGTACGAGTTTGTACTCACACTTGCCTCTTTACTCTTCTGTTCTATTTCGGATATCTTCGACTGCTGCTCAGTGCCTGGTAACGTGGAGGATTACGTCAGCGGCTTCGACGACTTCTAGGCGTTTGTCTCCCAGTCGACGTCCCTGTGGCGCCCAGCTCTTCATGTATTCATTTTACGCTTCCGCATTCTTTGAACTGATTCTTGATTCAGTTGTAATAAAGATATTCATTTTATAATTTATACGCTTTTATTCGTGACATGCGTTGTGATATCTTGATAATCTGTTGTATATATGCGTGACTTGATCCTGACGCATATATGATTGCTCGATTTATGTTCTTATAAATCGGGTGTGACAGATTGGTATCAGAGCCGTGTTGACTGTAGGACGAAGCCTAGGTAGAACTGGTCGAGTTTAGGACTTCTTTTCGCTTGCTCTGCTTCCGCAAAACCCAAACATCATTTTCTGCTTCTATTCCTTGAGCCTTAAGTCCTTGATTTGCTATCTCTCTCCTGTCTTTTCTGAGAAATAGCTTGAGTCTTTCGTAGACGTTGGCCTGAGTCGCCTAACCCTATAATTTATAAGTTTAGGTTGTCCCGATAAAAAAATACGCTAGAACGAGTGTGTTAGTCGAGTAGTGTGGAAAACTCGACTAAGTTGTGAACATTGAATGTTTATTATTGTGCAAATGTTTGATTTGGATTTTTGGTTGATTGCATAGTCTAGTAGTTAAACTTGTTCATGCAAATTGATCCTAACCCCACTTGAACTAAATAATAAAATTTGACTTAGATCGTTGGGGGTAAAACCACCTATATTCCTTTCTCTCTGTTATATCCTATCGAAGTTTCATTTCCTCAGCGGCACCATATCTTATTCTCATAAAACTTCGTTTGTTGCAATCAGATGGTGAACACCAGGCGCACCGGTTCCGGTTCTGACCAGCAGGAGCAGAACAACCAGGGTACTGGTCAGCCGCTGCCGATGCCTCCACCACTGACCCCGGAGCAGTTCTTCCAGCTCCAGATGCAGATGATGGCGACCCTGAACAACACCGTTCAGGCTCTGCAGCAGATCCATGCCCAGCCACCGCCTCCTCCGCCGCCTCAGCCCCGTGACAGGCGTGCGGATTTCCTGAGAGGTCATCCTCCGACCTTCTCTCACACCACGGACCCACTCCAGGCGGACGACTGGCTTCGCTCGGTGGAGCGCCAGTTGGTTGTTGCGCACTGCGACGACCGGGAGCGAGTCCTGTACGCAGCAGGGCAGCTGCGAGGCTCCGCTCTCGACTGGTGGGAGTCCTACCCAGCTCGGGATCGTGATGCTCTCACGTGGGACCAGTTCCGTGAGCGTTTCAGGAACCATCACATTCCTGAGGGCATAATGAAGATGAAGCAGAAGGAGTTCTGTGCCCTTAAGCAGGTAAATTTGAATGGAATTCTCCGCAATCTCTTTGAGCTTGATCTATCCTTGACCTCTTTCGTAAACCTGACCATATCGAGCGCCTTCTATCCTTGTTATCTGTGGTTGTCATTTCAGGGATCTATGACGGTGACGGAGTACCGTGACCGTTTCCTTCAGCTTGCCCGCTACGCCCCTGCTGACGTCGCTCGCGACAGCGATAAGCAGGAGTACTTCAAGGAGGGACTGGATGATCACATCCAGTATGCGCTGCTGAACCACCACTTCGACAACTTCAACCAGCTGGTTGATGCGGCTCTCAACACCGAGCGCAAGCGCCGGGAGATTGAGGATAAGAAGAGGAAGATGGCTCCATCCTCTTCAGGCAGCAACACTCGTCCCCGCTATCAGCATCCACCACAGCAGCAGCAGAGGCCGCCCCAGCAGTACCAGCAGCGGCAGCAGTTTCCGCCTCGTCCTCAGCAGCAGCAGCAGGCGGGACAGGGTCAGAGGCTTCCAGCGCCTCCGGCTCCACCAGCTCAGAGGCAGGGAGCGCCCACTCCTCCTCCTGGGCAGCAGGCCGCTGCATTTCCGCGAGTGTGCTTCCACTGCGGCGAGCCGGGGCACTACGCCAACGTCTGCCCTCGGAAGGCGCAGGCAGGACAGCAGGGCCGTGCAGCGCAGCCCAAGGCCCCAGCTCAGGGCAGGGTGAACCACGTGACGGCCGAGTCAGCGGCCGAGGCTCCTAACGTGGTTATTGGTATGTTCATGGTTAATGCCCATCCTGCTACCGTGCTTTTTGATACTGGTGCTACACATTCTTTCATCACCCAGTCTTTTGTTGAGCATCATGGTATTCCTACTAGCACATTAAAGAGGTGCATGTTAGTATCTTCACCGGGAGGACAGTTGAGGTCTCATGTCTTCTGTCCAAGAGTAAGTGTGGCCATAAGGGGGGTAGATTTCAGTGCAAATCTGATGGTGCTAGACTCCAGGGGCATTGATGTGATCCTCGGAATGGAGACTCTTGCTAAGTGGGGAGTCCGGATAGATTGTGCTCAGAGGACTGTTCTTCTGTCAGCACCGGATGGTCAGGAGGTCATTGTTGGAGCTACAGAGCCTTCTGGATTTCTTCATCAGATGGAGGCTAGACCCACGGATGGTATTCGCGTGGTGTCTGAATTCCCGGATGTCTTTCCGGATGATTTGCCAGGTATGCCGCCTGATCGCGACATTGAGTTTTCTATTGATCTCTTGCCTGGCACAGCTCCTATTGCTAAGCGGCCCTATCGTATGGCTCCCGTCGAGCATGAGGAGGTTAAGAAGACTGTCGACGAGTTGCTAGCTAAGGGTTATATCCGTCGCAGTTTCTCTCCTTGGGCTTTTCCTGTATTGCTCGTAGAGAAGAAGGATGGTGCGAAGAGGATGTGCGTCGATTATCGGGATCTGAATGCAGTCACTATCAAGAACAAGCATCCATTGCCCCGTATTGAGGATCTTTTTGATCAGCTTCAGGGTGCTTGTGTATTCTCGAAGATTGATCTGCGTTCGGATTATCATCAGCTGAGGATTCGTTCTGAGGATATTCCGAAGACGGCATTCACTTGCAAGTATGGGCTATACGAGTATACGGTCATGTCCTTTGGCTTGACCAATGCTCTGGCTTTCTTCATGCATCTGATGAACAAGGTTTTCATGGATTATCTGGACACTTTTGTGGTGATATTCATTGATGATATCCTGATATATTCCAAGTCAGAAGCAAAGCATGAGAAACATCTGAGGCTTGTGTTGCAGAGGCTCAGAGAGCACAAGCTGTATGCCAAGCTCAGCAAGTGCGAGTTCTGGATTGACGAGGTTCCATTCCTCGGTCATGTTATCTCCAAGGGAGGTATTGCTGTGGACCCCGGAAAGGTGAAGGATGTGCTTGACTGGGTTGTACCACAGACGGTGAAAGAAGTCCGCTCTTTCTTGGGCTTAGCAGGTTATTATCGGAGGTTCATTGAGAATTTCTCCAAGATTGCGAAGCCTTTGACTTCCTTACTGGAGAAGGACGTGGGTTTCTCTTGGACTGATGAGCGTCAGGGTGCCTTCGAGGAGCTGAAGAAGAGGTTGACTATGGCGCCAGTCCTTACTCTGCCCGACCAGAGCAAGAGGTTTACAGTGTATTGTGATGCTTCGAGGGATGGTCTTGGTTGCGTCCTGATGCAGAAAGGCAGAGTGATAGCTTATGCCTCGCGGCAGTTGCGCCGGCACGAGCTGAATTATCCCACTCATGATCTGGAGTTAGCCGCAGTTGTGCATGCTCTGAAGATATGGAGGCATTACTTGTTTGGGCAGAGGTGTGATATTTACACCGATCACAAGAGCCTCAAGTATATTTTCACTTAGAGTGAGCTGAACATGCGACAGAGAAGATGGCTAGAATTGGTCAAGGATTATGACCTGGAGATTCACTATCATCCGGGCAAGGCTAATGTTGTAGCGGATGCTCTGAGCAGGAAGGGCTATGTTAACATGTCCGTGGCTTTTCAGATGCCTCAGGAGTTATGCGAGGAGTTTGAGCAGTTGAGTCTGGGTTTTCTGCATCATACCTCGGGTACATCGTTCGAGGCGGAACCCACTCTAGAGGCTGAGATCAGGCAGCATCAGAAGGAAGATAAGAAGCTGCAGGAGATTCGTGAGTTGCTCAAGATTGGCAAGGCTCCTCATTTCAGAGAGGATGATCAGGGTACCTTGTGGTACAAGGGTCGTATATGTGTGCCGGATGTGAATGACCTCAGGAAGTTGATTCTGAGTGAGGCTCATGATACAGCATATTCTATCCATCCTGGCAGCACGAAGATGTATTACGACCTGAAGGAACGATTCTGGTGGTATGGAATGAAGCGTTCCGTTGCGGAGTACGTGGCTATCTGTGACACTTGTCAGCGTGTCAAGGCAGAGCATCAGAGGCCAGCAGGGTTATTGCAGCCGCTGAAGATTCCAGAGTGGAAATGGGAGGAAATCACCATGGACTTCATTGTTGGCTTGCCTCGTACTCAGAAAGGGTACAACTCCATATGGGTAGTAGTGGATCGGTTGACGAAGGTTGCTCACTTCATCCCGGTGAACACTACTTACTCCGGTGCTAGACTCGCAGAGTTGTACATCTCCAGGATTGTATGTCTGCATGGTGTTCCGAAGAAGATTATATCTGACCGAGGATCTCAGTTCACTTCACGGTTCTGGGAGCAGTTGCATGATTCGTTGGATACGAAGCTGCGCTTCAGTACTGCTTATCATCCTCAGACAGATGGGCAGACAGAAAGGACCAACCAAGTGTTGGAGGATATGCTTCGAGCCTGTGCTATTCAGTATGGTACCAGCTGGGATAAATGCCTGCCGTATGCAGAGTTTTCATATAACAACAGCTATCAGGCCAGTCTGAAGAAGTCTCCTTTCGAGGCCCTGTATGGTCAAAAGTGCAGGACTCCGCTATATTGGGATCAGATTGGCGAGAGGCAGGTGTTTGGTCCGGATATTGTTGAGGAGGCCGAACAGCTGGTGCAGCAGGTGCGAGAGAATCTGAGGGTCGCTCAGACTCGTCAGAAGAGCTACGCGGATGTTCGTCGTCGAGATTTGACCTTCGCAGTGGGTGATCATGTGTACTTGAAGGTCTCGCCGATGAGAGGGATCCGCAGGTTTAATGTACGAGGGAAGCTAGCTCCTCGATACATTGGTCCGTTCAAGGTGTTGGAACGGAAAGGTGAGGTGGCATATCGTTTGGAGTTGCCACTCAATCTCTCAGGAGTGCATGATGTGTTCCACGTGTCTCAGCTGAAGAAGTACTTGAGGGTACCAGAAGAGCAAGCACCGATAGAAGGGTTAGATGTGCAGGAAGATCTGACCTACATCGAGCATCCGGTGAAGATTCTGGAGACGTCTGAGAGAGTTACCAGAAACAAGAAGATCAAGATGTGCCGTGTTCAGTGGAGTCATCACACGGAGGATGAGGCTACTTGGGAGCGAGAAAATGAGCTGAGGAAGACATATCCCGATCTCTTTGCTAGCTAGCCTATTCGAATCTCGGGACGAGATTCCTGTAAGGGGGGTAGGTTTGTAACACCCTAATGTAATTTTCCCTAATTTAAATGAATTTATTTGGGCTTAAATAAATTTTCCAGGCTTTTCTTTAATTTTTGTGGCATTTAAAGCAATTTATAATGCAAGAAAATAAAATTTATCATAGGATTAAAATGTTTGTGCATTCATGCTGCAACATTGTTTTATTTGTGTTGAGTTTATAGAGTTTGAATTCAAATTCATTTGAATTCAATTAGATTTGTTTGAATTAGTGGAGTGTAGAAAAAGAAAAGGAATGGAAAGGAGCCCAGCCCAGCCGGCCCAAACCTCTCTCCCTCTCCCTCTTTCTCTTCCCACGGCCCAAAGCCGCCCGAGGCCCAGCTCTCTCCCTCTTCCCCCGCGTGGGCCGCGCCCGGCCCGCTTCCTCCCTCAGCCCGCTCGCACGCGCGCCAGCTTCCCTGGGCCGCTCGCTGCCGCTCGCTCGGCCCAGCCCGTGCGCTCGCTCCCTCCCCGCTCTCCCTCTCTTTCCTGTCGCTGACCGCCCGACCCCACCCGTCATCCCCCTCCTCCCGCACCCCTGCTCCCGCAACGGCCGCGCCGCTGCACGGCCGAGATCCCCGGCTCCTCTCCGCCGCAACCCTATCCCGAGACCCCGGGCCTCACCCTTCTTATTCCCCTACGCCACCCTTGGACCACCTCATCTCAACAGCGCTGCCCCCAAAACCCGGATTGCGGCCGCTGCCTTGCCCCTGCTTGGAGCCGAGCCTCGCTGCCGCGGGCACACCAATCCGCTGCAGCCCCACCGCCTGAGATCTCCACAGGAGCTCCGCCCAGGTGCCAGAGTAGACCACCTAGCCGTGCTCGCGTCCTCCGTTCCTGTGCTCACCGGAATTTGACCCGAAGCCACCGACGGTGAGACCTCCCGCCGCCGCGATTGCTCACTGCCAAAGGTTCCCGAGCCGTGCTGACCCCCCCATCTTCTTCGCAGGAACCTCCCGGAATAATTCCCACCATCCAGAGGGCCCGGCCACCCCGGCATCGCCCTCCTCCGCGGGAGCCCGACCCCTCCGCCGCCGGTCGTTGTCGCCGTCCTTCCTCCGTTGCACCGCCGGCCCCCACATTACTCCGGTGAGCTTCGCTCCGTCACTCTGGTCCTTTTGCACCAGCAGCAGTAGCCTTTAGCCGCCCGTAGCACCCAGAACGCGAGCGCCGTCGATGCGCCGTCGTGTGGCAGAACCAACCTGAATTATACCGACTCAAGTACGCGAGTCCTCACCGAAGGGCTACCTCGCACTTCAAACGGTATAAAACCATTGGTCTGTCGGGTAACGTCCCGATAAACCACCGAACTCAGGATCCAACAAGGTACCTCACACGAAGGTGAGTCCAGAGATACAATGCCAAAATATCTTACACCACAGGCAGTTACATTACAACCATGTACAAAACATCATTAACTCCCAAAGAGGAGAGATTATTACAAGACAGGTTTTAGTTTTTAGTCAAAGCAGCGGAATTTGAAAAGCGTAACCATTATACACGTCGTCATTACAGATATTATGCTAGCCCTGGCATAATATCACTCGGCGGAATCGGTGTTGGCCGGGGACGGATCCCATTCCACGGACCAACCATCAGGCAAAGGGTAGGGCCACGGTGTAATGAATGCTGGCTCATCAGAAGGATTACCTGAATTAAATCAACAAAAGCAAGGCTGAGTATACTAATACTCAGCAAGACTTACCCGGAATTGGGTATACCTTAGCCCATAACTAGACTCATGAAGGCTTTTAGCTTTAGGTAGAGTTTTCAGCTGAAAAGCAACAAAGAGTAGATCCTTATTTCCAACTTTTAGCTTTCAGGTTCTAGTTGATTAACCATTCTAGGTAAGCACCTATAACTAATCAAGCATGGTGAAATCTTTAATCAAGCACCATCTTTGATAATCATAAAGTTGCTCTTGTTACTCTATGTGGTAAAGGGAATAAGCAGTCTCATACATCGTGAGAGGCGGACGATTCTGAATCGAGATTCAACCCTTGCAAGGTAAACCTAACTCACACGCTTGGAATACCACAGGGTAATTCCGAAGCAACCGTTTGCCTTTCATTCCGACTCGTGGATCAGTGCCACCACAAGCGACTGCAGGTCATACGCACATCCAAAGTGCAGGAAGTACGTCTGTAGCGCGACTACAAAACCCGTACTCCTGGTTGCCCAGCAACACGTATGCCTACACGTCGAACAAAGTAACCGAAAGAAGCAAATACATGTGGTGGGTGGTATGTCCACTCCTCGGGCCGATCGGTTACTAGGCTTACCGCTTACCATATTTCACGGCATGTGGCTAGTACTTTCAAACGCTTAACCACCGCTACCACACACTGCGACCTTATCAAATTCATCACAACAGACGGGGTATCATCTTGACCATGATACCTCATAAAACTCCCGTCCGGCATCCTTATAGTGATAGCAGGAATGTAAACAATACAATTCCTATATCGCGCGAGTGACAGGAAATCACTCGTCTTCTACCGGTCCTATAAGCAGAGCAGCTAGTCGGACTCCAATTCTAGTGTTCAATACATTGGTTCCTAACATAATGCAACTAAGTTTCCAAACAACTCCTAAGAACCTAATGCATAAAGAGATATATATAAATAATATAGGTTGCAGTGCAATAAGGTAGGGTTTATGTCCGGGGCTTGCCTTCGCTGGTAGGGTTGGGGTTAGTCAAATTATTTTCTACCGAACCTTGGTTCGGGGCTTCAGAGAAATCCGCGACAAGATTCCCGGGGTCTTCAGAATAAACTTCTTCTTGTTCCGGGATCAACTGATAATCCCCGTCAGCGAGCGTGGTCGAGTCTATATGAGATGCAAGGTTATCAGTTATGAAATTGTATAGACATTGTTATAATGATTCACAATAAAGTTGCAATCCAATCCTAAGAAAATTTACATTACGATGATAAGTTAACTATGCTGCACTGGGTAGTCATTTATCGAGTATGAATTATTTTATCTAAATCCAATAGACAACGGGGTTGATTACACTAATTAACTAACTAGTAGCATGGAGCAACAAGTGGGGTGGTTTTTAACACTTATATTAAAAAGCTTTACATATTGACCTCACAATTTATATGAACTTTAAGTTACCATTGCATTAAAATCAATTATATTATATCCATTTTATTTAATACTGAACCTTTGATTGAAAATTTAATATCATGTTATAACATTACAAAACAGAACCTTTAATCTATTTTCATGATTTTAGAACATTTAAAACTATATTTATTAGTTATACTAAGGAAACTACTCCTTATTCCTAGCAAAATTTATACAACAAGAAAATAATACTAGAGTACAAGGCTAAATATTTTTATTCAATTCTATATGCCAAAAGAAAATTATCAGCACTGGTTTTACTAATTTATCATTTTTCTATGAATTACTATGTATTTCTTGAGCCTACAAGCAATTAACTTTGATATTTAAATTAGGTCATCAAATATTCAAAATCTGAAGTCGACCCTTAAAGCAAAGTTGCAGATCTTTGTCTAAATATTCCAACAAAATTTAGTTTACTATTTTATGATTTTTCCTTGAAGAGATATGGTATTTCTAAGTTGACAGCAAAAATTACATAAGGAGGTCCCTCGGCACTATTCCTCTGAGTCTATTCCTTTGCACAAAACCCCCTGAAGTTCTATTTCTTCTAACCCGAAGCCCTTGGTCTGGGAACCGAGACAGAGCAAGGTGAGGCGGCCATGTTCCGGCGACGGTGGTCACTGGCGGCGAGGTCCAAGTGCAGGAATCGGGTCCGGAGCTTACTGTGGTCTCGTTGCGCTACGTGTCGTGGACGGAGATGGCCGGAACAGTGGGGTTCGACTTGAGCCCGAGGTGACGGCGGAGGGGTCACCGTCGATGGCGGAGCTCCGGTGGCGAACGTTGGCAACCGACCTGTGCAAAAGCTTCAGTGAGACACAGGGAAGGTGTAGGTACTATCAATTGGAAGAAGTCGTGCTGGATTAAAGGAGACCGACGGAGACCGAGGCGGCGGCGGCGAAGAAGAACGCCGGCGAGCGTCGGGAAGGCACTGTGATGCACCAGAGGGTCAATGGATGGGTCATACAGCTTCAGGGTGATGATGTGGTGCTGTTTATGGGGTTGTGGGGGCTCGGGACTGCGTGACTGGTGCTGCCCACGGTGAGGCCGAGGGCGGCGGCGGATGGTGATCGTCGGCGACGAGGTTTCAGTGGAAATTGGAGTGCCACGAATGGGCGAGGAGCACCAGTGGATGACGGGAAAGCTTGTGCAGGTGTTGGTTGGGGCGGAGGAGGTCCGGTGTGGGCTGCCCACGGGCGTGCCGTGCGCGGCCGGAGTGGAAAATGACGGCGGCGGTGGAATGCAGCTCGAGTACTGGAAATTGGACGCTGGGAGTAGCAGAACAGAACGTAAGTGTTGATGTGGTGCTGCTGCGCGCGAGAGAGAGAGGGTTAAGGCACCGGGGTGGCCTGTCCACGGTGACCAGGAGGTGGCGGCCGGCGGAGGCCTCGGGTTGCCGTGGCGCGCGCGCGTGAGGCCAGGAAGAGAGAGGAAAGAAGTCGAGACCGGGAGAGGATGACGCGTGGGAGGATGTGCCAGCAGGAGGTGGAGCTCGGGAAGCTGTGCCGGCGGTGGACGGCGGCGACAGGAGCAGAGCAGAAGGGGGAAGCGGCGCGGTCAGAGGAGGAAGAAGGCAGACAGGGTCAGAAGGACTGATTTGCAAATCTAGAAACTTCCAGGGACTCCTCTGTAAAGGAAGAATTCCCGTTGATACAAAAGCCTAATGAGAAAAGTGTCTAAAGCAAAGTTGTAGAGAATTTCAAATTCTACAAGACTGCTTTAAGGTTCAAGTTCAAATTCTCAAAGAATATAGTTGTATTTTAAACTTTAGAGCACAATTCAAATTATAAACTTTGTCTTGTACTTCAAACAAAATGCTTTAATGCTTAGGGTCTTTTTGCAAGATTTCCTGCAGTAATCATTACTAACTCTTTTTACACTTTAGTCCTTAGGTAAAACTAAGTTTTACTTTTATCTTTTTACCATTTCACATGTAAGTCCCTTATGTTTGTGTTAACTACACATAGGCCCTTAGTTTCTTTCAAAATCTATTTCTCTTAGGTTTTATTTGACTTTTGCTCTTTTCTTTTCTATAGCCATCTGAAATTTGACACTTAAGAACATTTTCACACACTTGCACATAAGAATTTATAAAACTCATGATTTACAAATATACACTTATTGCTTTGTACAACTTGTATACACTATAACATGCTTACATATTATATACCCAAACTTAGGATCTAGTTGTCTAACTACCTGGATATCACAGCCTTCCCCCCTTAAAAAGAATCTCGTCCCGAGATTCCGAAGCTGAACAGAAATGGATAATTAGATTTGGGGATTGGCTTGAAGGAAGTCTGGAAAATTCCGTTGAAGATAAGACTCAGTTTCCCAAGTCGCTTCTTCTTCGGTGTGATGATCCCATAAGATTTTGTACATCTTAACTGCCCTTCTTCTAGTGAATCTCTCCTTAGTATCCAGGATTCGAAGAGGTTGTTCGATGTACGACAAATCAGGTTCAATCTCAATGGCACATGTCTCAACGATTTCTGTGGGTACTTTGACACACTTCTTAAGTTGAGAGACGTGAAAGACATCGTGAATAGCCGCCAATTGAGATGGAAGGCAAAGTTTGTATGCCACTGGGCCACAAACGTTGAGAATTTCAAAGGGTCCGACATATCGAGGTGCTAACTTCCCCTTTATGCCAAAGTGTTGGACGCCTTTGGTAGGTGATACTCGGAGATATACAAAATCTCCTATCTGGAATTGCAGAGGTTTCCTCCTCTTATCTGCACAACTCTTTTGTCTGGACTGAGCGGTTTTAAGATTAGATTGAATAACCTTAACCTTATCTTCGGCTTCAACGACTAGGTCTGGTCCGAAGATCTTGCGTTCACCGGTCTCTGACCAACTCAAAGGAGTTCGACATCTGCGACCATATAACGCTTCGAAAGGAGCCATTTGAAGACTAGCTTGATAACTGTTGTTATAAGCAAATTCAGCTAGAGCAAGGCATTTGTCCCAACTTGTACCATAGTGAATAATACAAGCTCGGAGCATGTCTTCAAGAATTTGATTAACTCGCTCAGTCTGCCCATCAGTCTGGGGATGATATGCAGAGCTTCGAATCAATTTGGTCCCTAGAGCTGATTGTAATTGCTCCCAGAACCGTGCAATAAATTGGGGCCCTCGATCAGATATGATGGTTTTTGGAACCCCATGCAATCGAACGATTTGTTCCAGATAGACTTCGGCATACTTCTTAGCAGAGTAAGTGGTATGCACAGGAAGGAAATGAGCTGTTTTTGTGAGTCTATCAATGATCACCCATATGGAGTCATGTTTTTGAGATGTGTTGGGAAGACCGACAATAAAATCCATGCTAATGTCTTCCCATTTCCATGACGGTATGGGTAATGGCTGAAGCGTACCAGAGGCTTTTAAATGGCTAGCTTTAACTCTCTGGCATGTATCACACTCGGATACATATTTGGCAATTTCTCTCTTCATTCTGGTCCACCAAAAATGTTGCCGAAGATCTTGATACATCTTGGTGCTACCAGGATGAATAGAGAATTTGGACAAATGTGCTTCGTCGAGGATTTGCTTACGAAGTTGATGATCCTTAGGCACAACAATCCGATCGTTGAACCATAGGACTCCTTGATGATCAGTGTGAAAACACTGATATTTAGCTTCTCCTTGGGATAGCTTGGATTTGATAATTTTTACCCCCTCATCATGTAGTTGTGACATGACGATTTTATCCCGCAAAGTAGACTCAATGGAAATTAAGTTTAAACTACCTTGGGGAATAATCTCAAGATTGAGTCTTCTCATTTGATGGCAAAGAGTGTCATTAAAGGTGGATATGGTTAAGCAGTGACAATGTGACTTGCGGCTAAGTGCATCCGCAACCACATTAGCTTTGCCCGGATGATAGTGTACCTCAAGGTCATAATCTTTGATTAACTCCAACCAACGCCTTTGCCTCATATTTAGATCAGCTTGAGTAAAAATATACTTGAGGCTCTTATGGTCTGTGTAAATGTTACACTTAGCACCCATAAGATGATGTCTCCAGATCTTGAGAGCATGAATAACTGCTGCCAATTCAAGATCATGTGTTGGATAATTTTGCTCATGAGTCCGAAGTGCTCGGGATGCATAAGCAATAACCCGGTTGTTTTGCATAGGAACACAACCAAGGCCAATTCCAGAAGCGTCACAGTAGACATCAAAAGGCTGGGTACTATCTGGCTGAGCTAGTACCGGAGCAGTCGTCAGAAGTTTTCTCAAAGCGTGAAATGCTTCCTCACACTTATCATCCCAACGAAACTTAATTTCTTTCTTAAGTAGCTCAGTCATGGGTTTAGCTATCTTGGAGAAGTTTGGAATAAATCGGTGATAATATCCTGCCAATCCAAGGAAACTTCGTATTTGATGGACTGAAGTGGGAGGGTTCCAGTCCATAACTTCTTGAACTTTGGTTGGATCAACCGATATGCCTTGACTAGAAATAGTATGCCCCAAAAATTTCACACTATCCAGCCAGAATTCACATTTTGAAAATTTGGCATAAAGGCGATGATCACGTAGTCGTTGAAGAACGACACGTAAATGATTAGCATGGTCTTCCTTGGTTCGAGAGTATATCAGAATATCATCGATGAAGACCACGACGAATTTATCAAGCTCCGGCATAAATACGGAATTCATGAGATACATGAAGTATGCCGGTGCATTAGTAAGTCCGAAGCACATAACCAGAGATTCATAAAGTCCATATCTGGTTGAGAAGGCCGTTTTTGGAATGTCACTAGGCCTGATCTTGATCTGATGATAACCAGAGCGTAAATCAATCTTAGAAAAGACCTTTGCTCCAGCTAATTGATCGAACAAGATATCAATGCGGGGAAGGGGATACTTATTTTTGATGGTAACCGCATTGAGTGGACGGTAGTCGACACATAGCCTCAGACTATCATCTTTCTTCTTGACAAAGAGAGCGGAACAACCCCAAGGTGAAGCACTTGGACGTATATATCCCTTATCAAGAAGATCTTGAAGCTGAATTTTCAGTTCTGCTAATTCATTTGGAGGCATGCGATACGGCCTTTTTGAAATTGGAGCAGTGCCAGGTTGAAGTTCAATAATGAACTCGATGTCTCTATCTGGTGGCATTCCAGGCAAATCGTCTGGAAAGACATCGGGGTATTCACATACTACAGGGATATCTTTGACTTTGATATCTGTGATAGCATATGTGCAAGGGTGTAGACATTCTGGTGGAGGCAGAACAAGAGTAATGGCTCCACAATACGGTGAATCAATTTCGATAACCCGGAAAGATATATCTAACTGGACTCGATGTTCAGCCATCCAGTTTGTCCCAAGTATGACATCGATACCCTCTAAACTAAGTAAAACCAAATCAGTTTTAATCTCTTTACTACCTAACTGAATTGGCACATATCTACTTATTCGGTTGGAAGTAATATTTCCTCCAGGGGTAGTGATCATATATGACCCCTGGATAGGACAAGATTCAAGTCCTAGTCGGGTTCCACAGTTGTTACTAATAAAGCTATGTGTTGCTCTAGAGTGAAATAAAGTAACAACTGGTTGGTGGTGAATAGAAAATGTACCCGACATGACAGGAGCTCCATCTGGAAGTTCTGCAAGAGTGGTGAAGTTAATTCGTCCTTGTCGGACTTGCATCACCGGCTTCTTGCCCTTATTCTGATTTCCCTGGGTGGAGCTCTACCCTTGATTAGGTTTCTTAGGCCGCGGGCAATCTCGGATGAAATGATCCGCACTTCCGCAATTGTAGCAGTGATAGTTGCTGCCTTTCTGTGGCACTTGCTGAATATTTGGCCGTGGGCCAGATTGTTGTGCTTGTTGCGGGAGCACAGGAGGTCTGTACCTTCCTTGCTGCTGAGGCGGCCTAAAAACCAATCTTCCCATTGGAGCATTGCGCTGTGGTGCTCTGGGCGGCGTATTAGAAACAACCCGATACCTCGGTGGTTGAGCACTCGAGGGTCCAGCAGGGTTCTTCCGCTTCTTCTCGGCATAATGCGCCACAATGCAGTCTTCCTGAGTTAAGGCCATGTTAACCAACTCACTGAAAGTATTTGCCTTCACAAGGTTCAGGCGTTCCTTGAGTTTGGTGTTAAGGCCTCGACGGAAGCGGTCTTGTTTCTTGGTATCATTATCTGCATGATACCCTACATACTGGCACAGATGATTGAAATTTTGTGCGTACTGCAGAACTGTGTTGGCACCTTGTGTAAGAGCCAGGAACTCGTTAAGCTTTCGCTCCAATAATCCTGCGGGAATATAATGCGCTCTGAAAGCGACCCGGAATTCATCCCATGTGATGACATGCCCTGCAGGTTGCATGGCATAAAAATTGTCCCACCAGATTCTAGCAGCACCACGAAGTTGTTGAGCAGCAAAGGAAGCCTTGCTAGAATCCGCACAAGGTATGGTCAGGAGAGCGAACTTCGATTCAATGATGTGGAGCCAGGCATCGGCATCCAATGGTTCCTCGGCCTTACTGAAGAAAGGCGGTTGGGTACTGAGGAAATCTTGGTAACTAGCCACAGGAGGATTACGATCATCCCAACCTCCTCGGAATTGATGCTGCTGATTCTGCTGTGCTTGAACCAGCAAATTAAGCAATTCCGTTTGCCGAGCCATGACTTCGGCAAGGTTGGGAGGAGGTGGTGGCGGTTGCTGAGAACCGCTGGCCTGATCAACCCGGAAACCTTCCGGGGTTCCCCGTGTAGCTCCAACCATCTGAAACAAAGGAGATGTCCATCATTAACCATATAGCCTTACTCCCAATTTCAGAAGATATAAACAAAGCACATACTCCATTCAATCATCTCATTTCAGAATCATAAGGATAATGAACAGGATGATAAAACAGGAAACTTATATTACAATATTTGTTCTTTTGTTTTCCGCATCGTACATCAGAAAGATCTCTACGCAGGCCATCTATGTTACAACAATTGGCATGAGATCTAGCTAAGTTACATACTCCTTAAGCTATTACACTCCCCATAGTTACATCTAGATAGTCGATGATTTGCTAAACTAAAAATCATCGAAGTTGCCTACAGAAGATTGACTGCCAGAAGAAGAGTGATAGGGACTAAGAACTGGATCCCCATGCTCAGAGTCAATCTCTGAAACACCCTCAATCTCTTCTGGGTCTTCTTCTTCTTCTTCAGGTACTATGGGTATAGCGGGAAGTATCGGTTGCTGCTGCAATTCCTCAATGTGAGCCTGGGCATCATCAGCCACAAGTATCAGATCATGAATTTGTGCCTGTAGAAACTCAATAACAGTGTCACGCTGAGTGATAATATGATCACTCTCATTGATCTGATCTTCACGATGGAGGATTGTCTCATCTCTTGCTGCAATAATTTCATCCTTCTGAGTCACCAAAGCTTGTAATTCTTCTATTTGGGTCACCTGATGGTCAGCATTCCGATAGTGACTTTGAGCCACACCAGTTATCTGACTCACCCCATGACGCAGTAGCATCTGGTAATGATATTGCACATCCATAAACCTGGTAACGATACGGACGGTTTCTTCAGCCAGATCTCCTAGCAGATGACCATGATGGTCTGTCCGAAAATCCCAGTCCGAATTACCCGGGTCTATGGTAGGAAATAACCCAATAGGATATGCAGCAACTTCAATCGGATGTTGATTGCAGAAGAGTTTGATAGCTTCTAAAGCAGCAGTTTCAAGAGTATCCACTAGACGATATCCAACCACTTCCACTTCTATGGGAGGCCATAAGGAGCGGAAAGGGTGTTGAGGAATTATCATCTTAACCCTGCAGCGGGAAACTCCTTCTTCAATATACTCCACCCCATCATACAGAGGAGGCTCTGTATAGTGGAACATACTCAAGGATTCCCACAAAAGACGAGGAAACCTTCCCAATGTAAACCATTGGTGTGAAAGTGCCCCTCCTGATCCCAAAAGGTATTAGCAGGAGCAGCCATCTGCGACAACAATGCAAATGGTAAGATATATTTACCCTGCGGAAAGCTCACAAGGTAAATGGATTAAGATAGATGATTCTGATAACAGCAAAGGCTGGAAATCAGATGAATGCCTAAGATACTCAACTAAAGATTCTTACTTACCCAAATTAAGAAATACCAACATGTTGTCTATTTCTTAGGAAGCATTAATTTAAACATTCAATTTAGTTGATTTATGGATTATGCATGCACGTACTAATCGATCTCACAACCAAAAGTAACTGCCAAGTAATCTTGGTCTTACGTGGTTAATTTCGGTGGCATAATACATACGTCTCTCCTTAATAACTAGTCGATAAGCCCTATCCGTCCTAGTTTCATAATCGTGGTTAGTGTACCTGCAGAAAACCACAATGCATATATATATATATCCAATGAACCTTTCATGCCAGCATGTCAT